>NC_142514.1:127061428-127400357 GCF_057876585.1 Rhinolophus sinicus
CCCCTATTTTTAAGGTGCTTCCTTTCATGATAGATCATAACACACATCACTTCTAACATTGGTTAATTAGTTTTTTGTGTTTTTTTTTAAATCAGACTAAAAAGCATTTCACTTGATTAGCTGAATCATTTACAACATTTCAAAACTGAAATACATATATATGCAAGTCACTTTGGGATTCAAGGCGATAAGTGCAAATAAAGTGTTTTACTGGGTTGTGGTTCTCATGCAAATAATGTTTTCAGTTTTTATTTTCTTATGTTTCACAGGGTTGGTCTTGCTGTAAGAGGAGAACAACTGATTTTTCTGATTTTTTAAGCATTGTAGTAAGTATTGGTTTTTTTTTCTAGATTATCTCCTAAAAACTACATATTCTGGGAAGCTCCAAATTTAAGTTTAATTTTGGACATCTATTGACTAGTCCCTATTAATTTGCAGATAGTACCTTTCTTTTAAAATGGAGCTCACCTCCTTGCTACAGTGTTTACAATAGGAATTTTTCTGTTTTAGAGATTAAAGGTTTTAACGTATTACCCACTTCTTAATTTTGCTTTGTATTTGATGTGAGTAGTCCTGGAAGAACATAAAGAAGAAGGAAGGTGGTAGGCAAAAATTTAATGCATACTCAGTTAGGAACGATAATGTTTTACCAAATCTAAGATATCATCAAAGTGTATCATTCTTTTGTGTGCCCTTAAGAAAAAAAACTAAAGCTGTTGATTAAATAACATGCCATTGATCTTATGATTTCAGAAATGTTAAAATTACATATTACTCAATGGAATATGGAAAAGGTAGCTGGCATTTATTGAATGTTTGCCACCTGCCAGATGTGCCAAGTATTCTATTGTTTTAATCCTCTCAGAAAATATCTTAAGTGCCATTATCTCCATTTACTGACGAAGAAACTGAGGTTAAAAAGACTAATTAACTTCCTCCAGGTATGTAGCTAGTAAGTAGCAGAACTAGGAATCAAATTGAGACCCTTTTTTATAAATAGTTTGTAGAATTCTCTTCGTAAGGTCTCCAGAGTTTGTTACCTATAAACAAGTTTATGCTACGTTTAATAGTTAAGTAGATGTTTATGAAGTGTTTTACAAATATTTTTAATGCATTATTCAAATGTAATAACTCTTATAAAAATAACAAATTTGGAGTCCTATTTTTAGTTTCTTAAAATAAGTTAATGTGTTACAAGGGGAGAAAACATGCAATAGGTTTTATTAATAAAGAATTGAAAAATAGTATTACTTTCATGGCATGTGAAATAGATGATAGGATAACTCATAATGAGTACCTTTCACTAACAGGGCTGTACAAAAGGTAGACATAATAGTGAAAAGCCACCTGAGCCCGTCAAACCTGAAGTCAAGACTACTGAGAAGAAAGAACTATCTGAATTGAAACCCAAGTTTCAGGAGCACATCATTCAAGCCCCTAAACCAGTAGAAGCAATAAAGAGGCCAAGGTACATTTTTTACAGTTGCATATTATTGTCACATTATTGTTTATGGAATTTCCCTTTATGATTTGGAATATTACCATTTGTACCTTTTATGTAGTCACTAGCTATTGAACCATTTGATTTTCCTTTAAATAGACCTTTCCTTTATATCCCCCCCCTCAGCTTGAGGACATGTACACAGTAAACTTCATTGCTGATTTGCTCACTGTACCACTATAATTATGGCAGACTAGGGAAGCCATGCATCCTTCTTGTGCCAGGGCTTGTATCTTTTCTACTGTGGCATAGTAAAATTCTGTAAAGGAATTGTCCTTATCAGAGAATGAGTTTGAGTTGAAAAAGAATGTAGAGGTCCTCCCTTCCATTTTTCTACTGTTTCTTGAATATCTCCTAGGACATTATTAATAGAAGAATATTTAAGTTTTCGTTCAAATAATTCTAGTGAAGAAGAATTTGCTTTTATTTCAAAGTCCATTATATTGTTACTAAATCAGTGTATAATTTTCATGTGTATTGAGCCAAATTTTTATTTGTTCATATTTTGCCACTTAGAACAAGCCTAGTCACTCATCGTTTACTTTCAGATGCCCTGAAAACTGTTAATCTCATTACACTGACAAGTTCTTTTTGTTTTAACTTTTAAAAATTTATTTGTCGATTACTTTTGACATACAATATTATATTAGTTGCAGGTGTACAAAACACATAATGATTGAACATTTATGTATCTTACAGAGTGATAACCCTAAGAGTCTATTACCTGACAGTGTACAGTTACTACAATATTATTGACTATATTCCTTATGCTGTACTTTGCATCCCTGTGCTCTTTATTCAGTTATACTTGACCTTCAGTATTATTTTGTATTAGTTTCATGTGTACAGCGTAGTAGTTAGACATTTATATAATTTATAAAGTGATCCTCCTAATACATCTAGTATCCACCTGACATTATACATAGTGTTTACAATATTATTGACTGTATTCCCCATACTGTACTTTACATACCTTATTTTGTTACTAGCAATTTGTCCTTAAACCCTTCACCTTTCTGATCCAGTCCCCTAACCCCCCTCCCATCTGGTAACCATCAGTTTGTTCTCTGTATCTATGAGTCTTTGTTTTGTTTCTTTATTTTGTCCTTTAGTTTCTACATATAAGTGAGATCATATGGTATTTGTTTTTCTCATTCTGACTTATTTCATTTAGTATAATACCCTCTAGGTCCATCCATGTTGTCGCAAATGGTAAGATTTCATTCCTTTTTATGGCAGAGTATTAAT
This sequence comes from Rhinolophus sinicus, assembly GCF_057876585.1. Classification (NCBI taxonomy): domain Eukaryota; kingdom Metazoa; phylum Chordata; class Mammalia; order Chiroptera; family Rhinolophidae; genus Rhinolophus; species Rhinolophus sinicus. Next base: position 127,064,178 of record NC_142514.1, read on the forward strand.
CCATTGTGTACATGAGGTGTGATCTTTTAAAAATTTTTAAATTTAAAAAACTTACTGCAGTAAAAGACACATTGCCATTAATCTCCGTCAAAATATTCCTTTTACCCCATAGTCCTTGCCACTTTCTGAAGTAGTTCTGCAAGTCCTCTTTCATGAGTGTCTTTAGTTGAGCTGTTGTGGCCGCATCGATGTCCTGAATCAATTCAAAACATTTTCCTTTCATAGTCATTTTGACTTTGGGGGAGAGCCAGATCCAGTGAAGAAGGTGGATGAGGACACACCGTAATGTTTTTATTTGACAGAAATTGCCGAACCAGAGTGATATGTGACATGGAGTGTTGTCATGATGGAGGATGAAGTAAAGATACTCACGAAAGAGAACTTCCAGAACTGCTTCAGAAAGTGGCAAGAATGATGGAATAAGTATGATTGAAGTGAAGGGGAGTATTCTGAGGGGGGTTAATAGCAATGTGTCTTTTACTGTAATAAATTTTTTATATTTAAACATTCACTATCTTTTGATCACACCTTGTATGTACCACATCTTTATCCAGTCGTCTGTTGTTGGGCATTTTGGTTGTTTCCATATCTTGGCTATTGTAAATAGCTCTGCCGTTAACATAGGGGTGCACATATCTTTTTGAATTAGTGTTTTGGATTTCTTTGGATAAATACTCAGCAGTGGAGTTACTGAGTCATAAGGTAGTTCTACTTTTAATATTTTGAGGAACCTCCATACTGTTTTCCATAGTGGCTACACCAATTTGCTAACCCGCCAACAGTGTGCCAGGGTTCCCTTTTTTCCACATCCTCGCCAACACTTGCTGTTTGTTGATTTATTGGTCATGGCCATTCTGACAGGTATGAAGTGATGATATCTCATTGTTTTTATTTGCATTTCTCTGAGTATTAGTGATGTTGAACAGCATTTTATATGTCTATTGGCCATATGTATGTTCTTTTTGGAGCAATGTCAGTTCAGGTCCTCTGCCCATTTGTTAATTGGATTATCTTTTTCTGGTGTTGAGTTATATATAAGTTTTTTATAAATTTGAATAGTAACCTCTTTTCCGATGTATTATTGGTGAATGTCTTCTCCCATTCAGTAGGATGTCTTTTCATTTTGTTAATGGTTTCCTTCACTGTGCAAAAACTGTTTAGTTTGATGTAGTCCCATTTCTTTTGTTGTTTTTTTCCTTTTGTTTGTCTAGCCCGAGGAGCTATATCAGTAAAAATATTACTAAGGGTAATCTCTGAGAATTTACTGCTTATGTTTTCTTCTAGGAGTTTTACGGTTTTGGGTCTTACATTTAAGCCTTTAATCCATTGTGTACAGAGTAAGAAGGTTCTCCAGTTTCATTTTTCCGCATGTATCTTTCCAGTTTCCCCAGCACCACATATTGAATAGACTGTTTTTTACCCCAATGTGTATTCTTGCTTCCTTTGCCATAGATTAAATGACCATATAGGCATGGATTTATTTCTGGGTTCTCTATTCTGTTCTATTGATCTATGTGTCTGTTTATATGCCAATACCATGCTGTTTTGATTACTATGGCCTGGTAGTATAGTTTGATATCAGGTAGCGTGATACCTCCAGCTTTGTTCTTACTCAGGATTTCCATGGTTATCCGGGGTCTTTTATGCTTCCATATAAGTTTTCAGATTATTTGTCCTGGTTTTGTGAAAAATGTCATTGGTGTTTTGATAGGTATTGCGTTGAATCTATAGATTGCTTTGGGTAGTATGGATGTTTTATCTATATTCTTCCTATCCATGAGATGTTATATGCTTTCTTTAATTTCTCTCTTCAGTGTCTTATAATTTTCCAAGTACAGGTCTTTTACTTCCTTCTTAAATTTATTCCTAGGTTGTTTTTTGTTTGTTTGGTGTGTGTTTTTGGTTTTTTTTTGTGGGGGGTTGTTTTTTTGTTTGTTTTTGTTTTTTTTATGCAGTTGTAAATGGGATTGTTTTCTTAATTTCTCTTTCTGATAATTTGTTGTTGCTATATAAAAATACAGAGTTCTGAATATTAATTGTGTATCCTGCTACTTTACTAAATTCATTTATCCAGTTTTTATAGCTCTGGTGGAATCTTTAGGGTTTTCTATATATGGTATCATGTCATCTGCAAATAATGACAGTTTTACTTCCTCCTTTCCAACTTTTTTTCTTGTCTGATTATTTTCTTGATTGCTGTGGCTGGGACTTCCAATACTATGTTGAATAAAAGTGGTAAAAATGGACATGCTTGCCTTTTTCCTGATCTTAAGAAGACTGCTTTTAGCTTTTCCCTATTAAGTATGATGTTAGCTGTGAGTTTGTCATATGTGGACTTTATTATGTTGAGATATGTTCCCTTTATTCCCATTTTACTGAGAGTTTTTATCATAAATGGATGCTGGATTTTGTCAGACGCTTTTTCTGCATTTGTTGATACGATCATTTGCTTTTTATGTTTCATTTTGTTTCTGTGATATATCACGTTAATTGATTTGTGGATATTGAACCACCTTGCATCCCAGGAATAAATCCCACCTATTCATGGTATATGATCTTTTCAATGTATTGTTGAATTTGGTTTGCTAACACTTTGCTGAGGATTTTTGCATCTATGTCTGTCAGGGATCGCTGACAATTTTTTAACGTATTTGATTTAGATGGCATATCTGTTAAAGTACTTTTAAAATACCTTTTGATCATTTTTCAGTAGAATTATAGACTCCTCATACTCACTTTCTGATGAACTAGACCTTATTTTAATTTTACCTTCCCACACATGCATATTGGGTACCACTGTTATACCATGTTTTCTTATGTTGCACTTCAGTATTTTAGAACCAAAATACAGGAATTAAAAAACAGCTAGATTTTAACCTCAGATATGGTCCCTGTTGGTATTTTATTCACACTATGGACTTACTGTTTTCCTTTGTTTTTCTCTATTGCTCTAATAAACTTACAGCATATTGAGTAATACCAAATCAAGATAAGAACCCTAAGAGACATTCCTATATTTATTTGTTCATTAACCAAACTTCTTAGAATGATTTTATTTTATCTTCACCTTATTCATAAACACGAGAGACTTAATCAAATGCCTTGTTGGCTGATTTGCCCATTAAAAAAATTATCAGAAAAAGACGATTCTGGCATGGCTCATTCTTAAGTATTATAGTGAAGTCTATAATACTATAATTGACAATATGAGTTAATTTTGTTTTTTTAATGTGGACTACTGTTTTACTTAAGACGAAGGAAAGAAATTAAACGTTTTATCCTAAATTCATTTGGAGGTATTGTAGAGATTATGAGGATATAGGTTTTTATGTACTTTGTTAATACTTCCTACATCAGTAGTTTTATTTTATTAAAGGTGTAGAATAACCTAGGATTTCTATTTTTATTGCTCCATTTATTCTTAATACTTACTGGCTGGCCTTAAAAAATTTTACATATAACACTTAACCATTATGAAACGTTAGAGGATACTGTTATTACTGTATTTTTCAGCTGCACTAAAATTGCCTTGTGATACAACTGCAGCTGAATTTATAGATGTGTATACCAGTGTGCACACAACATAATTTATCTCCACCAGTAGGAATATGGATTCACTTAGTACATATTTATTGCTTGTTTATTATATGCTCAGCATTTTACTCAGTCCAGGAATATAAAATTACATCATGGTCCCTTCCTTGGAGTTACTCATCTTGACAAACTTGAATTCCCAGTGTTTATTTCCTTCCCATTTGCCCTACTGTTGAGTAATTTCATGTGTGAGCAATAACATGATTATTTGAGGCTTAATATTTTAATATCAGAATCTTTTCAGTTAAAGCTTAGCAATGTCGGTACATTGTAGCGGTTGTTTGTAAAATACTTTTTAATGGGAATAGTTCATTTACAAGGCATTTGGCCTCTTTTCATAATTAGACTCTTTAAGTATATTTATTTTTTAGTACAAAGAAATATTTTGGTGTATCAATAATGGTAATAAAGTTTCAAAATTCTCTAGCCCAGATGAACCAATGACAACCTTGGAATTAAAAGTATCTGCCTCCCTAAAACAAGCACTTGATAAACTTAAACTGTCATCAGGTAATGAAGAAAATAAGAAAGGTAAGATTTTGTTTCGTATTTTGCAATTTTTTTATATAATTAATTATTTAAAAGAGACAGGAGCCATATAATTTACTGAATATAAATATGAAAAAGTAGCTAATTGTAGTAAAGAGCTTATTTTTGTTTTCTAAATGCTAGTAATACCACAGAATGAATATGTGGTATATTCATAATGAGAGCCTGTTAATTAAAACTTTTTACTTTCTTTGATTCATTACTTTTTAACAGTGAGTTAAATTTCTTTGATAATTGTAAATGTTTCATTTGTGCATGAGATAAAATATATTCAGTGTTCTCTGATTCTATACCTGATCCCATGGGAGGAAAGTACCTGTTCATGATTTCTCTTTCCTAAGGTTAATATTGGATATAGTATTGTGTTATAGAAATATGTCAGATATCATTTTGGGGATATAGGCAAAACCTAATCACAATAGTTGGTTTCTTGTTACCTTTTTAAATACATTACCTGAAAGGTCACAGAGAAAACTTAGTTACTTAAACTTGTTTTAAAGTGTCAGGGTTTTTTTTTATTTTTGTATTTAGATTATTATTTTTTAAATTTGTGTTAAGGAAAAGATTCCTTTTGAAGAATGCTACTACAGTCAAGTGTTCTATTTTAATGTTTCTAATTGATTTTTTTTTCTTTGTTTCAGAAGAAAACAGTGATGAAATTAAGATTGGGACCTCATGTAAAAATGGAGGGTGTTCAAAGGTACATATTGTAAAATTTGTGTTAAATCATGGAAGTAAAATTTTAATTTTGAAAAGAAAGTGCAATTTACTGACTCATTTCAACAAACATTTGCGTGCCTATACGTGTTGGGCACTATGCTATGAATTAGGGCTATGAACATGGATAAGAGACTATCTTTGAGGAGCATCATATCTGATAAAATGTTGGAAATAAATGTCATTCAGTCACATTTACTGAGCACTCAATATGTGCCAGGCGTTGTTTTGGAGCCTGGGGATACCGTATTAAAGCAAAAATCTCTGTTCTTGCGAGGCTGATCTAGTTTAGGAAGAAAAACAACAAATAGGTAATTGATTATGAATTCAGGTATTTATGAAGACAAGGAGATAGAGTGAAGAGATAGATTGTCAGAGAAGTCCTCTTTGAAGTGGTAACACAATCAGAAATCTGAATAATGTAGTGGATGAGTTATGTAAACCTTGGAATAGATATGGGAGTAGTATCTATATCTTTCGAGCTTGTTTTTTAAAGAAATTATGAAAAAGATCAGTGTGGGGCTTGGTCAAGGATGTATCAGTAAGTGGTGGATAAGAGAGGTAGGCAAGATTATGGAGGTCCTTACAAGCTTCACGAGGGCTTTGGTCTTTGTTCTAAGTATAATGTGAAGCTATTAATTTGTTTTAGGAGGGGGTTTTAAAAATATGTGTTTGCTGCTAAGTTGCAAATATAGTATGGCAGGAGTGGAATTGGAAGAAAGAAACCTTCTAGGATTGGAGAAGAGTGTGGAAGGCCAGGGAATGGGATTGGAGGGTATGTTTTTGAGAAGTGATTAAATGTGGGATATAATCACACATCTCAGTGAGGCTTTTTCCTACCTACTGTATGTAAAATATTATACCCTCCAACATTTCCACTCTCACTACGTTTTTCTGCATAGCACTTGTCACCTTATGACATACTACTTATTTTGCATATTTATTTTACTTGTGATCTGTTCAATCTGATGCAAGGTCTACAAGAAAAGGATTTTGTTTTGTTCTTTACTGTAATATGAATGCTTAGAGCAGTGCCTGGCACATGGTAAATGTATGTAGAATGAATGATAGTTGGAAATGTTAGCAGGACTTAGTAAAGAACGGGAAGTAGTGGAAGGGGGCTTGTGGCTCTAGCGTCTAGGTGATCAGTGACACCATTAACAGAGAAGTAGAAGATGGGATTGGGGTGAGCAGGTTTGTAGTTTTCCCTAATGTTAAGTTTGAGATCACCTTGCTCATTTAGGAATGGAAACAAAAGTATTCATGTGTATAAGGTAGAAGTAGTAGATAAAAGAGAATGATTAATTCTTGGGGTAGTAGGGTAGTAGAGTAAGAGCAGATAGAAGGTGTACCGAATGAATTTTGAAAAACAAATGACAGTTCTGTAAATGGACTGAAAAAGGAAAGGGTATCCCAAGCAGAGGTGATAGCAGTAGTATATAGCAAACAATAAATAGTTAATAATGGTACAGAATTTAATGGTGTGATATTGAGATTGAAAGAGATAGGTAAGGGCCAGATCCTGAAAGGCTTTTATAATGCTCAAAAGTTAGACTAGCATTTAGGTTATGGAGGCCATTAAAGACATTTTTTAATCTTTTTCACTGAAATATAACATTTAAAAGTATCCAAATACAAGTTTATAAATCAAGGGATTTTCACAAAGTAGAGCCCTCTTTATGCCTACTCATTTCTTCTCCCAAAGACAACCACATTTTTCTATCAACGTAGATTAGTTTTGCCTATTTTTGAACTTAATGTAAATAGAATCATAGGACAAGTACCCTTGTGTCTGTTTTCCTTTGCTTAATTAAGTGTTAGCATTATCTTTGTTGCATATTTTATTAACATAGTGTGTTCACTTTCATTGTTTTAAAACATGCCGTTGTTTGAATGTGCCAATCAGTTTATCGTTTCTACTGTCCTTTAAATTTTTTTTTGATTAAATATACTGTGAACATTTTGTGCATGACCTTTGGCACATTTACACATTCCTATTAGAGATATAACTGGAAATGGAATTGCTGGATTATAATGTGTATATTTTCAGATATTTCCACATAGTTTTCCAAAGTGATTGTATTTACACTCCTACCAGCAGTTTATGTGGCTTGTTTAATTTGTTCTACACCAGTCTTATGTTTTTGCCATTCTGGTGAGTGTGTAGTGTTCCCATTGTGGTTTTAATTTGCATTTTCGAGATGATTAGATTGAATGCCTTTCTGTATGTTTATTGGCCATTTGGGATAGCTTTTGTGGCATGTCCAAAATTGGTTACCTATCTTTTTATTAAGTTAGTTTTTTCTTATTGATTTTAGCAATTCTTTATTTTTTAGCTAAAAGTTCTTTGTCAGAGAGAGACACTGTACATTTTAACAGTCTGGCTTTTGATAAACGGAGGTGCCTTAATTTTAATAAAATCCAGTTTGTCCATCTTTTCCTTTATGACCAGTGCTTTGTGTGTCCTATTTAAGAACTGTGCTTACTTTAGGGCCTTGAATTAGAATGTTAGTATAGCCTCATTACCTAAAATCTTCTAATGATCATGAGGAAGATTAGCGAATTAAACTGATACATATTTTTAAGTCAAATTGACAGTTTTGTGATAGACTACATATGGATGGAGGAAGAGGAAAAATTAAAGAGGACTTACAGAATTTTGCTTTGGGAGACTGGATATGGTGCCATCAAATAAGGTGGAAAGACAAATAGGAGATTTGGGGGGGTAACAGTGATAAATTCAGAATCTAGCATATTGAGTTTCATGTACTTATGGAATATCTTTAAGAGATACACACACTCAGTACTTTGGATTTACAAAAAGTAAACATACAGAATTTTATTTTCTGTACTTGTAGATGGTTGCAATAAATACCCAAGTAGAGAGAAAAGTGTACTACTGGCTGCATCTGTGTTTTATTAACATACCTTTTTGTGAATTCATCTGTAGAGCCTTCACCTACAGCAGCAGCAATAGGGCCCAGATCTTCCAGACAAACCCTGGATATATACAGAGGGTGCCAAAAATGGATACACATTTTAAGAAAGGAAAAAACTATTAAAATTGTAATAATATATACCAATAAAAAATGAATACAAGTCACGTTTGACTTCTGCAGTTACAAAAGGTGCTCAAAGTAGTTACCATCAGCATCCAGACAATTTTGATTACGGCAAACTACTGCTTGAGCAACGTTGACCAAAGTGTCCACTTGTATCGCTGCTCATGCTGTTCAAGTTTCTTCACACAGTACTATGCGCCTCAAACTTACCGCGAATGCGTGCAGTTATTAGGCGTGTTGGAGGTTCTGTTGCATATTCACTTCTCCATTGTCATTGTATTTCCACAATGTTCTCGAATTTCAAATACCACTTCAAATAATGTTGCACTCCTAGAACGACAGCTGTGCTTCCACCATTGTCTTTGACTTTCCTGCCTGTCTCTTGGTGACTTTTGATTAATGCCATTTTTTGAGCGAACTGTCAAACTACACATTGCTACTGTAATTCAATTCAACTTCAAAAAGTTATACATAGATAACATCTCTTAAAATGTGTATACACTTTTTTGGCACCTCCGGGGGTTGGGGTGTGTGTGTGTGTGTCTGTCTGTCTGTCTGTCTGTCTGCAGTTCATTTTTTTCCTTCATAAGGATAAGAAATCATCACTCTAGAACTTACAGATTTGCTTATTAGATTTTCCATATTAATTCATAATGCCCATACGGAGTTGATGGACACAAATCATGCTGTAACTATTTCTGTTGAGATTACAAATCTCTTGGTTTTAATGTTGTATTGTAAATTAAAATACCTGAATAAGCTTGGATGTGACCTAAAACCCAAAAGTCTGAAAGCATCTTTAATACATCTTATTGCCTACTTTTCTGTTTGCCTTTTTCATAGGGAACTGGCACTTAAGCATATACAAAAAGAAGCCATTTTTCATTTCTTATTGGAATGGCCTAGGGTGACTTTATGAATGTTCTAGGTAATTTTTGTTATTTCTTGAGCATTTTCATAATTCATAGAGGTCACCAATACTAGATGTGTATGAAACATAACACTGAGATATGAAGCTAATTTTTTTCTCTCTTTTAGACATATCAGGATCTACAGAGTCTAGAAGAAGTCTGTGTGTATCATTCTGGAGTACCTATTTTCCATGAAGGGTAACTTATACATGACTAATTAAAACTTTCATGGTAGAGGGTAGAAAAGTTAATATTCCTTTAAACATTATTTGCCATGCATTTTAATTAGTTTATTTACATTGTCTTATAATCTTTACAATATCCCAGAAATGTGGGTTTTGTCTTCTTTTTACACGTGAGAAACTGACACAATATCATAGTTAAGTGGCCATTGTGATTCAAACTTTATGTTTTCTTCTTATTCCATTATATTTCAATGTGATACTCTGGGTTGAATAGTATTTTGTTTGAAGGACTGTCCTGCGCATTGTAGGACATTGAGAATTTTTGACCCTGAGGCACTAAGACACCAACATTGTGGCATCCAAGAAAACCCATACTTTTCTACAGCCCTCTGTTGAGAGCCTCTCTTCTATGTTACCCTGTAGTTTATAAAAACACAGTACCATGTTAAAATCTTCCACTCTGTTTCCAGTGTCCTTCAGAATTCAAACCGAAAGTTTTACTGTGTAATTTTTGTCTTCCAGTATTAGATTTTTCACAATAGTGGGATTTGCTTACTTTGGGACTGTCCTTCACAAGATGTGTATATACATTATTTTTCAGTTTGTTTGCATGTTCTCACTTTCCTGGGTTATTCGAATGTGAGGATTTTAAATCTTTGGTCATATTACTTTTTGGTAGCTTCGTGAGGACACAGGAATGTGAGCTATTGGTAAAAAACTGATTGAGAATTATGTGATGGTTTTAAGTTTCTTTATTCAAGAACTCCAGAATTGCTATAATTGGCATTCTGGTTTTAAAATTATTAGCCTGCTGATAGTTTTAATAGGTAACTTAGACACTTGTAAGATACTGAAGTTGCACACTTATTTATTGAATTTTTTAACTGCACGTGTCTCTGTAATACTTCTGGGCTTAATTGGTTGTGAGATTTTATTTCTGAAAATCTCCTTTGATTTTTTTTAAAGGATGAAATACTGGAGCTGTTGTAGAAGAAAAACTTCTGATTTTAATACATTTTTAGCCCAAGAGGGCTGTACAACAGGGAAACATGTGTGGACTGCAAAGGATACGGTAAGTAACCTTTTCAAAATAACACATTACGGTGTATTCAGCTGAGTCATTCTTAAAAGATTTTAGATTATTCTGTCTTCAGATTTTAAAAAAAGTTTTTCTCTCCCTCACATAGTAAAGTTTTGATGGGTCATAAAAAAAAACACAAAAAAACTGAAATTAAGGGCAAGCTCCAGAGCATGATCAAAATAGCCATTGTGTATTTCCATGCAAGCATATAGGTTTTTGTGAAATACTTAAGCCTATCATAATTGGAACATATTTTCTGTAATTCCATGGCCTATTCCCACCTTTTGTTTTATAAAAAGCACTTTTCTACTCATTTGATGTTATTGATCACTTAGACCTATGATTTTCTTTTGGCCACTTAGAACTTCATTTAGCCATTTACAGATGCACAAACACTTCAATCTAGTTGCCAGAGAGGAGGATTGCAGACTTGTTTATTGAAATTGTTTTGAAAGTCTCTGCTTGCTACAGGAAGTCTATCAACAGAAAAAAGAAAGCATCAGTTTCTACTTCCCTGGACAGTTTTTAAAAAGACTTGTGATTCTGTATATAATTCCCCCAAATCCCATTAAGTTGTAAGAAGGAAAGCAATTTATTACTAAATAAGTGCTTGATATCTATTAATGTGTTTTATAATAAATTATTTTTATGTGTTGTATTTGGCATTAATAACCCCAAGGCAATGAACTCTTCAGCATATGTGTCTTTTAACTTCTAAAATAATTGTAAATTTTCACATTGCTTTAGGGATTCATATTCTACATTTGAGTATTCTATAATTTCCAATTTTTAATAACACGTGGTTGGAGATTATAAATACACCCCTCAAGTTATAATAATTCATCTACCACGAAACTTCTAGGAATGTTTTATTACCAAAAAAGGAAGTCTCCCTGTAATTTCTCCGTGTTCCAAAAGATTGAAATATTTAGTTTGAAAACATAAACTGTTGTTTTCTGTTATATGCAAAAGTTTTCAGACTATAATTCTTGATGAAATGTTTTTGTTATTTTTTAATGCATGCACTTACCAAGTATTAAGTGTCTAAGCCAGTAGTAGCTAGGAGCAAAAAAATTTAAGTGATACAAGAAATCACTTAAATTTAGTACAATTGTACCAAAATGTAAATACTGTTTTTTACAACAGGAGTGCCTTATAGTTTCCTGCATGATGTGACTAACCCTCATTATAAAACAAATCAGTTTGTTTTTTTCTTCAAAATATTACTGATATAGCAATGTAACACCGATAGGTAATAATTATTTCGATAATAGTAATCAAAATATTGCTTCCACGAATTCTTTTTTTCTGCATGTATTATGAGAGGAAAATGAGTATTCAATAACAATAGCAGGTTCCAATTTGTAGAAAATAAATGGAAGATTCCTTGCATGAGGTTAAGATATTGTCTGGTGTATCCCCCTAAGCAAATGTCTTTCTCACTTCAATCTTCAAAGAATGTTTTTATGACTGTACTTAGTGGATTGTGGAGTGTTAAAATTGGAGAAAGTTTCGTAGGGAGTTCTTAAGTTGCATTTTTCAGTGTATATTAATACTGTGGCCCTAAAAGAAAAAAATCAAATGGAAGGAATAAGTGTGTTATCAAATCATAAAACTATAAAAGATTCTTTGTATTATGATATATTTTGTTTAAACTTATTGATGATAACTATAGAAGTTTGCCTTTAAAAACGTTAAGGGCTCAGTAGCACCTGGTAATTCTTCCCAATTAGACTCATCAAATTCCTCTTACAAAGAGGTTAATTATGTGCCACTTTGTAGATCCATAAAGTTTGTCTTATATTACAGGGGAAGAAAGTTGTTCCATGTAGACATGACTGGCATCAGACTGGGGGTGAAGTCACCATTTCAGTATATGCTAAGAATTCACTTCCAGAACTTAGTCAAGTAGTAGCAAATAGTACATTGGTAAGTACACTAAATATCTCTCAGTAAAATTGTCTTTATACATTATTAGTTATGTTAATGTAATACTGTTCTTGCTTGAGCTGATTTTAAGATAAGATCTTTTAATCTTTCCCATTTGAAAAAATTTTGAAATTAGTTTCACAGAAGTTATTTTAAATGAAAATTTGTGCATAATAAAGTTATTTCTAAAGCATTCTGGAGATACTGTAGTAGCCTAGAAGATTTATCAAATAATACAGTACTTAGTTCTCAGTGTGAAAATTCAAGTTAATTTTTCTTTTTCCGTTAATGGTTTTCTCAAGTAAAAAATTACAATGTTGGCAATTTCCTAAAATAGCTTAAATGATTTTTATCAATGTTTTCTTTTTTATAATTGTTTTATGTCAAACCTTCAATTTGGATTTGATCACTCAACTTTCTGTATCTTTTTCAGTTAAATGTGCACATTGTATTTGAAGGCGAGAAGGAATTTCATCAAAATGTGAAATTATGGGGTGTAAGTATTAATCCAGCAGAATTTTGTCTTATAATTTAAAATACCATTTATATAATAAAAGGCAGTACTTTAGTAATTGATGCAAAGTAGGTATATAACTTACCACAAAGTTGAAATCTAGGTGTTGAATTGGCATTAGAGACTTAGATTTTTGATTATTATCATAAGATCAGTATTTTCCTCTAAAACTAATAAAACTACACAGGTTTACTGTAATTCTCTTTAATGTGTTGCAGGTGATTGATGTAAAGCGAAGTTACGTAACTATGACTGCAACAAAGATTGAGATCACCATGAGAAAAGCTGAACCTATGCAGTGGGCAAGCCTTGAATTGCCTGCAACCAAAAACCAGCAAAAACAAAAAGAAGATAAAGCAGAATAAGTTGAGAGGGAATAAAAAGTGATTGCCTATTTCAGAATTCTTAGTATGTGGTGATGTGGTGGCTTGCTGCTGTAATCTTTTGTTCTGTTAATGTTACTGTTGAATCTGGTGTTTCAGGGTCAACAGTAGGTTCTTAAAAGCCAAAGTCATTTTATCTTTTTGTGCCTCCCATTTTCCTTTTGAGTTACCTAAGATTGATTATTCATTTCTTCTCCCTTAGTTGTGTCCTATACTTGAAGAAGCTAGAAAATAGCTCATAAACAGTTACAGTATTTCTCAGTGTAATATTATGTTAAGCCAAGAAACAAAATAGCATTTGTTCACTTCTTTCTATTCCATAATTAGTAAAGCAAGATGGAATGTCAAAATTTTAATTAGTTTTTTCATGAGTTTGTGTTCCTATGATACTTGAAAGTCTTTAAAGAAGAGATAAAGCTCTGCAATATTTTTTCCACTCGGGACGGTTACTTTTTGTGGGAGGTTTAATTCTGAGGTAGTGTAGTAAGAGGAATATGTGCATTGATTAACAAATTAGAATTTGTTTACAACTAATTGAAATAAAAAACTATATCAATACCTATATTACTTGCCAAGCAGTATGATTTAAGAGTATAAGAAACAAAGGTATAGAGGTGTCAATTTGATTAAAATTTACCATTTTATAAAACTAAGCAATAATGTTAAATATCTCTTTATTATTTATAAGGTCTTGGTATGATGTTATGACTAAATTGTATCTGAATTATAGCTACACCCTCTTACAATCTTTAATTACATATAAAGAGAAATTAAATACATATCTGGCCTCCCTGATGGAATACTATAAAATTATAGACTAAAAGGCTTATGGAAATACATTAGAGTATCAGAAAACGATTTAAGCTTTGCTTTATGACAACATGTTAAATAAATAAAATAGCTTAATTGTTTTGGAGGTTTTTTTAGGTTTTCATGAACAGTTTCACAATTCTAGGTGAATGTTGATTATATATTGTACTTCATTAAATACGTATCACAGAATGCGATTATTTATGCTAATTGAACCCGTTAAAGGATAAGTTAACTTTTTGAGGTAATGCAGAGCTCACAAAGAAAATGAAAAATAAGAAATGTTATGAAGTCCAAAACTCTCATAGAACTTAATAAATCTGGGCATGAATTATGCTTATGTAGATTAAAATAATTATTTGCTAAGCCCCTTCAGTGTTTTGCTTTTCTTGGTATTAATGGAATTTTTGTAAAGGAAAATTTGCAGACTAAAATTTTAAAGAGTTAGTATATCTCATTCTACAACCCTTATTTAGTAAATAGCTATTAGATATGTAATTATTAAATGGTTTTGCTCTGTTACAAGATATAAAAAATCTGTCAACCAGGCTTGCGCGACATTAAAATACCACGGCAAGAAATTTTTGGCAATAAAAATTGGACCCAAATAGAGTACATAGGTTTATAATACTTGAGTTGTATTTAAATTTTTAAAAGTTGATGTTTCTTAATTAAGGAACCTGAGCCCATTTGGAGACATGAAATCTTTATTGTTTAGGGAAGAGGTTGATACTTGGTGTCAGGTAATGATTAATGTAACCTTTTTTAATGTTTCCTTCTTGCGGCAATATCTCATGTGCTATTGAATTATTATTTAACGTAAGTGGATTTTTACCTAATCGTTAGTTAAAAGGACAGACTGTTGTTGTTTTTTTAAGATGTAGCTTACATATTTAATCTAGTTGCATTAGTGACCCTTTATTTACTTTCTTATTTCTGTGTACCTCTGAGTTTGTTTCCCAGATAAAAATCTAAATGATATTTATCTTTGACTCATACATGAAGAGACACAGTTATAATTAGGTAGAGTATTTTTACATTTTACAATCTGTCATAAAAATAAAAGTGATTAGCTTTATTGAGTTGTTTCTCTAGAAATATGCTTTGTCTTTCTCAGCATTCAGAGTAATTACTATAGCAAAGCAGTCAAAGCTAGGTTTATCATACCCTTTGTAAACTAATGACAGCTAAACTAACCATGGTAAACAAAATACTATTTTCTTGCCTAGTATGTTTGCTAGGATAAAGTAAGTTCCTAAGAAGTTGAGCTTTTATTTATTTTTTGATCTCTTATTTTTAGATTTACAGACGAGTTGAAAAAAAAATACTGAGTTCTTTATATCCTATATTAACCTTCCCCTTATGTTTAAAATCTTACATAACCATAGAACATTTGCAGAACTAAGAATTAGTCTTCGTAGAATACTATTAACTAAACTAGAACATTAATTTTGACCATCTGTTTTTAGTGGAACACTATTACAGAATGCCGTGTTTCCCTGAAAATAAGACCTAGCCGGACCATCAGCTCTAACGCGTCTTTTGGAGCAAAAATTTATATAAGACCCGGTCTTATATTAAAATAATATAATATGATGTAAGACCGGGTCTTATATTAGTTTTTGCTCCAAAAGACGCGTTAGAGCTGATGGTCCGGCTAGGTCTTATTTTTAGGGAAATATGGTAGTTTTTGAGACCTAGTTTTTTTGTGTGTGTGATCAAGCTAGGAATTTATAAACCATTAAAAATACAAATTGAAGTCAGTTTACCATAGACAAGCGTTTATAGGTCCATGATGTAATTTCTTGTAACCATTAACTGGCAAAGGACAGTAATGATCTATTTTATTAGAATTTATATTTTATGCCATAGATTTTAATTATTAAGTATAACTTGTTTGGATTTCTTTAGACAGTTCTTCAGCCATAGAAAGGTAAAGAGACCCTTAGAGATTTCTTGCAAATATTTTAAGGTGACTGGATTATTGCTCTGCCACCCTTGCTTTAAAAAAATAAAGTCATTCATTCCCCAGCCTGAAAGTGGTTGTCATGCATACACCCACAATAAATAAATATTGTAAAGCTCATTTATGAGGTCTGGTGTCAGTTTTAGAGCATTTGGGTGTGTACACTAACTTTTTCTTAACAGCCAGGTATTTTCAAGTTATCTGTTAGAATATTAACAGGGTTTTTGTTTGTTTTGTTGCAAATTATTTTGGTCTAGCACTCAAACTTGGTATTTGTTGTGATTCTTTTGCTTATATCATAATTTCATATCCTCAGTTCTGAAATGGAAGCTAAGTCCATCTTGATTTTAGATTTTGTTAATCACTGTTTTCTTTCATTTCTTTTAATTGTTGGGTAGCTGGGAAGTTGGGTTTTTTACCTGATTGCACCTTTTTTTTTTGGAAGATTTTTATTAAAAATATAGTGACCATACAATATTATATTAGTTTCAAATGTACATAATAGTTATTCATTTATATATCTAAAAAAGTGATCACCATGACAAATCCAGCAACCGTTTGGCACCGTACCATGCTATCACAATATTGACTATATTCCCCATGCTGTATATTACATCCCCATGACTTACGTGTTTTATACCTGGAAATTTAGAACACTTACTGCCCTTCACCTTTTTCCTCCGTTTTAATTTTTCAGTTACAATTGACATTCAATATTATTTTATATTAATTTCAGGTGTACAGCATAGTGGTTAGATTTTTATATAATTTAAGAAGTGACCCCCCTACACTAGTACCCACCTAGCACTATATATATATATATAGTTATGCCATATTATTGACTATATTCCCTATGCTTTGCTTTACATCCCAATGATTATTTTGTAACTACCAATTTACATTTCTTAATCCCCTCACCTTTTCTGTACTGGCCCCCATCTCCTCTCCAACCCAAAAAATCTAGTACCCATCTGATACCATACATAGTTACTACGCTATTATTGACTATAATCCTTATGATATACCCTACATCCCCATGACTACTTTGTAACAACCAGTTTCCATGTAATCCCCCTTTTCACCCACCCCCTCAGTACTGCCCCCATCTGGCAACCATCAGAATGTTCTCTATCTTCGTCTTTCTGTTTTGTTTATCTTCTTTGGATTCCATATATAAGTGAAATACCGCATCTGTCTTTCACTTTTGACATACTCCACTCAGTCCAATACACTCCAAGTCCATCCATGCCTCTGCAGACAGCAAGAACACATTTCCTTCCCTGGCCGAGCAGTATTCCACTGTATATACGTACCAGCTCCTCTATCCATTTTATCGACGGCCACCCAGGCTATCGCCACATCTTGGCCATTGTAAATAATGCTGCAGTGAACATAGGGATGAGTATGTCCCCTCGAAGTAGCATTTTGGGTTTTTAAAGATAAATACCAGGAAGTGGGATTATTGGGTCCTTGTTTGTCTCTTGTTGTAACCTTTGTTTAAAAGTCTCTGTTGTCTGGTATAAGTATTATTACCCCAGCTTCCCCATCCCCCACCCCATTTTTCTGAAATAACTTTGCATCCCTTTCAGTCTGTGTTTGTCTTTTAATCTGGTGAGTATCTTGCAGGCAGCATATGTAAGGGTCTTGTTTTCTTACGTATTCAGCTACCCTATGTTTTTGATTGGAGCCTTTCATCCACTTATACTAAAAGCAGTTGATAATGTAGTTATTGCCATTTCGTTCATAATTTTTTGTTTTTTTCATCTTCAAGTTCCTCTAACATTCCTTGTAATGCTGGTTTGTTGATAATGAAATCCTTTAGCTTTTTCTTGTCTGGGAAGCTTTTTATCTGTTTTAAATGATATCCTTCAGTTTTTAATGATAGCCTTGCTGGATAAAGTACCCTTGGTTGTAGGTCCTGGTTTTTCATCACACTGAGTATTTTGTGCCAGTTTCTCCTGGCCTGCAGAGTTTCTGTTGTGAAATCAGCTGACAGTCTTATGGGAGCTCCCTTGTAGGTAACTAACTGCTTTTCTTTTGCTGTTTTTAGGATTCTCTGTCTTGAACCTTTTCCATTTTAATTATAATGTGTCTTGGTGTGGGCCTGTTTGGGTTCCTTTTTGGGGGGACTCTGCAGTTCCTGGGCTTAAATATTTATTTCCTTCACCAGGTTAGAAAAGATTTCAGTCGTTATTCAAATAGATTTGCAGTCCCTTTCTTTCGCTCTTCTTCTGGTACCCCTATGATGCAAATGTTGTTATGCTTCATGTTGTTCCCGAGGTCTTTTAAAACTATCCTCTTTTTTTGAATTCTTTTTTCTTTTAGCTGCCTTGTTTTCTAAATCACTTTTTCAATCCTCTGCTTTATCTAGTATGTTTGTGATTCCTTCTAGTGCACTTTTTCAGTTACTGTATTTTTCACTTCTGACTGGTCTTTTTATGATTTCTATGCCTTTTTTAATGCTTGCTATCTCTTTGTTGAAGTTCTCACTGAGTTCCTTAAGCATCCTTATAACCATTGTTTTGACCTCTTATCTGGTAGGTTGCTTTCCTGCATTTTGTTTAGTTCTTTTTCTGGAGTTTTTTCTGTTTCATTTGGGATGTATTTGTTTCCTCATTTTGGCTACATCTGTTTTTGTTTCTGTGTATTAGGTAGGGCTGCTGTGTCTCCCAATCTTGTCCAGGTGGCCTTATGTAGTAGGGATCCTGTGGGGTCCACTGGCACAGTCTCCCTGGTCACGTGAGCCAGGTGTTCCAGGAGTGTCTCTTGTGTGGGTTGTATGTGCCCGCCAACAGCATTGATTGCTGTTGGCATGTCAGTGGGTTGTATTGACCTGACTCAGACTGACTGGCTGTGGGGTCTGGCCATGTTGACAGTTTATGGGCAGCTGTGCAGGGGGCTTACTCAACTGAGTGGGATTTGCCCCAGTTGGCCCTGATGCCTGTTGAGACCACCCTTTGTGCTGCTTTTGGGGCTAATTGGGTGGTGCTCTGCTGTGGTCTGAAGCCAACCTCCAAGTATGTTCTGAGGTCTCTTGGGAGGGGTTCGGGTCCAGGCCCAGGTCAGCCATGGCCTGTAACCAGCCAGGGACTATCTGATAGGAGCTACAAAGTGATCCACAGTTGGTTGCTGCCTGTGCTCTACCTGGAGGTGCGTGGGAGGGGCCACGCTGTGAACTGAAGATGGCTGCCACCTGTACTGAGTCTAGGGTAGCTCCTGAAAAAGCCAGGATACTTAGGCCTGCTGCCACCTGCTGGCTCCCATAAGGTTCACCTACTGGCAGTTTCTCAGTGAGTCAGCAGGGTGGAGCAGTAGAGATCACCAGGCCAATCAGATTCAGATTTGGCCTGTGGGGGTGGCCAACACAGGAAAAATGTCACCCACCTGCAGCTGCACGGGAGGACCTCATGGAAAATGCCAACTGTCCTCCAGTCCTCCCTCAGACTGTCAGTCTGCCCCCTGTATGCATCCAATGCCTCCCAAGTCACCACCACTCTACCAGAGCCCAAGGTTAGTGCCTGCGCGGGCCCTTTAAGAGGCCCAGGTCACCCATTGCCTGTGACTTCAGGGACTATGTAGTAGGAGCTACAAAGCGATCCACAGTTGTTTACTGCCTGTGCAAACCTGGAGGTGTGTGGGAGAAGCCACCCTGCAAACAGGACATCTGGTACCAGTGCTGGTCCTGGGGTAGCTCCACAAAAAGCAGGACACCTTGAGGCTGGCTACCACCTGCCAGCTTCCTTAAGGTTCAGCCACTGACAGAGCCTATTATGGTATGGAAATTGGGTGGGGAAGGGTCTCAGGGAGTCACTAGAGTGGGAAGTTGTGGTCACCAGGTAAATGCAAATTCTGATTTGGTGCCAGTGCTGAGACTGCAGCTACTCAGCAAAAGTCTCAGAGCACACCAAAGCCAATCACCGCCCACCTGCGGTCTGCCAGACTGATAGTTTTCCAAGAAAGAGTGCAATATGGGTGGGGCTGGCTGCTGACAGAGAAATTGCCTATCTCGTTGGGGGAATTGGGTAGAGTGGGGACCCAGTGAGTCAGCCGGTTGGAGCAGTGGAGCTTACCAAGCCAATCAGATTCAGATTTGGCTGTGGTGGGGGAAGGCTCAACACAGGAAAGATGGCGCCCGCCTGCTGGCTGCATGGGACATGGGCCCCACACAGGGAAAATCGGGATGGTTTCTCCAGTCTCACCCCGAAGTTATACACCCTTCTCCATATGTCTCCAACACTCCCAGAGTCCCCACCCTCTGCTGGAGCCCAAGGTGAGTGCCTGTGAGCAAGTGAGTGTGCATGGCCCATTTATGTGTGTGTTTCCCACAGCCTTCCATCCCACCTAGATGGTTAGAATCCCTGCTGTTTTTCATAGCCAATTATGGGGGCTCCTCTTCCTGGCACCAGTACTCCAAGCTGGGGAGCCTGGTGTTGGGGGGCTGGGGTCCCTTGCTCCTTCATGGGGAACCTCTGTCGCTGAGATAATCCCAGTTTTCAACCACCACATGTGGATGCTGGACAAGATTCAAATCTCCGCACTTCCTAACAGTCTCAACTTGTTATCCCTGATTGCTTTTTTATTGCCAATGCATTACAAATTAAACTCACCTGGAATTGTGGCATGACTGGCCTTGGGCCTGGGGCTTTTTACGTGAGGTATCAACCTGAAAATACTGGGCTTGCAGTTTTTCTTTTCCATAGTTACTGTTTGAATTTAAGTTTTTTTATATAGTAGTAGTGAAGAATTCCCTCAAGTTTTTTCTAAAGAACATGTTTTTATTAAATGCTAATTAATGCCTTTTCTCAGTTTTCCAATTTACTAGGCCACCTTTAATGTCTACTAAAGTAAAATAAAACTTCCAAACTTAAACACTTTTATGTTGCTTAAAGATAATGTGTCAAAATAATTTAACTCGCTATTCATTTTTGACTAAGCAGATATACTGTCCAAATAATGGGACTGTTAAATTACCCCTTCTTTTTTTTAGACTTTGCTAATTAAGTACTGGTTAAGCCTGAAATAGCAAAACCTCTCTCCTCCAAAAATGATACTAGATGGGTGTATTAATGCTTTTTAAAACACTGTGATCCTTCCCTTCATAACCTTTGTTTAATTTTGCAGTTCCCTACTTCTTCATATTTTATTTGTAAGATTAATTTTTTAATGTCTGTATATTCTCATGGACCATGTATAACTGTATGTTTTGGCCACTCATTGTATCCTTCTTTTCTAATACAGTACTTGGCATATTGGTTGGGTTTTATAAATACCAAGACCTGTTATGGGCCAGTCACTGTTCTAAGGACTTGAACGCATATGAACTTAATCCTCATGGAAGCTCTGTGAGGTAGGTTCTGTTATAATATTACAGGCAAGGAAACTGATTTACAGCACAGGTTAAGTAACTTGCCCTAAGTCTAAACTAGGGCAAGTGGGTTGTGAAGTAAAGATTTCAAACTCAGGCATCCTGGCTTTGTGTTCTGTGCTCTTAACTCCTATTCTGTGCTGCTTATGTCTGTCAGTTGAATTAATAGGTCCCAAAAAACATTGGCACATGGCATGGGAAACTAGTAACATTGTGTTTGGTCATCAGGAACAAATTTTAGTTTCATATCTTTTGTTAGAAAATTGTAAAGTGTATTGTTCTTTTTCCTGGATAATTTTAATTATAGTAATGGCTGGATTAAAAATTCATCAATTGTGATTTGATAGCTCTTTGGGTCTCTTAAGTTTATCTAAACAGCCTCCAAAGAAATTTCAGAATAATCAGTTTAAAAAAAATTCCATTGCTATTTTTACAGTGATATGTATTTTGTATATAGTTCTTAAATAGGAATTCACATCTATGTTAGTTAAAATATATAATGAAATAGCATGAAACTTGTTTTGTTTTTTGCCATTAATATGAGACCTGGTTAAAGAAATTATATAATTTAGAGTGTCTGCAACATAAGATACCTGCATTGGAAAGACAGCTAAGATTGTAAACACAGAGACAGATAGCAAAGGATTATTTTAGTTTTTTGTTTTTCTAGGCCAAGTCAGTAGTTATCAAAATATCATTTCTAAACCAGCAGTATCAGCATCTCAGAATTTGTTAGAAATGCTAATTTTTGGCCCCCAACATCAGACATACCAAATCAGAAACTGGGTGGAGGCCCAATAATTTGCAGAATATTTGTTTTATTCAAATATACAATAAAGTTTGAAAAACACTAGGCACATGGAAGTCTAATTAGACTTGCATTTTTGTTTCCTGTTATCAACTTATTTTCTTTCAAATTAACTTTGTTTTAGAACAGTTTTGAATTAAAAAAAAAAAACATTGTAAAGATAGTACAGACAGTTTCTACATACTCCACACCCAGTTTCCTGTTATTAACATCTTACATTGGTATAGTACATTTGTTAGAATTAATGAACCAGTATTGATAACTTATTAACTGAAGTGCATACTTCTTTCAGATCTCCTTACTTTTTACCTATCTTTTTTTTGGTCTAGGATACCCCATTGCATTTAGTAATCTTGAGCTTTTCTTGGTTTTGACAGTTTCTCAGACTTTCTTCAAAACCCTAAAAGTTTTGAGGAGTACTGGTCACATATTTTGTAGAATATCCTTCAAATGGGATTTGTTTGTTGTTTTTCTTGTGATTAAACTTATTATTTTAAGGAAGAAAACCACAGAAATAAAAGTGTTACTCTCATTGGTATCACCTCTTGAGGGTAGAGTATCTACATAAATTATTTAGAATTTTTGTGCTTGGGAGAGTTGTTTTTTCTTTTTAATCATTTATATCAATATGGGCAGGGCAGTATTTTATATTTTGAATTATAATCCAGTACTGCTTTATTTTTTTCTGAGATTGTTCTAGCTTTGGTTATTGTGGTCTTTCATTTAGCTCCTGTGTTCCTTCTCATACCCCTGTCCTATCATGGTGGGTTTGGTTTGGTTTGTTTTGCTTTTTTTTTCTCCACTTTCTTTTGGCACTTCAAGATGCTCCAGTCAGACATTTATCCTGGTCCTTGTTCTTGGAGAATATTAGAAACCAATATCTAGATGTTAGATATACTCATTGCTACTAAGGTGTCTACTTCTAGATGCAGCTAATAGCAAGGAAACGTGTATGTGTACGTACGAGATCGGAAAATTAAGTTCATGAACTCATCCTAGAGAAAGTGCTGCATACCTCATTGCTAAATATCACTACAGTCACCTTCGAAGTACTCCACTTGGGAAGCTATGCTCCAATGTCAAGACCTAGTCCACACTTCAAAGTAATTTTGGAATTCTTTCTGGAATGGCCATCAGAGCTCCCATTGTATTACCCTTGATGTGCTGAATGCCATCAAAAATGTCTTCCTTTCAATATCTCCTTTACCTTCAGGTAAAGAAAAGTCATTGGGGGTCAGATCAGGTGAGTAGGGAGGGTGTTCCCATATGGTGGTTTACTGGCTAAACATGTGAGCTGGTGCATTGTTATGATGCAAGAGCCATGAATTATTGGTGAAAAGTTCAGATTGTCTAATTTTTTCACGCAGCCTTTTCAGCACTTCCAAATAGTAAACTTGGTTAACTGTTTTTTCCAGTTGGTACTAATTCATAATGAATAACCCCTCTGATATCAGAAAAGGTTAGCAACATCGTTTTGATTCTTGATTTGGTCTCATGGAATATTTCTGGTCATGGAGAATTGGCTGACTTCCATTGTGCACTTTGACGTTTTGTTTCAGGGTAATATTGGTACACCCATGTTTCATCACTAGTGAAAATACAGCCCAAAATATTGTTTTGCCTCTCCATTAGGTCTTGGCAAACATCAGCTCTCTTTTGCTTTTGTTCATCGGTGAGCTCCTTTGGGACCATTTTTGCACACACCTTTCTCATGCTAAGATTTTCACTTAAGATTTTCCTAACTTTCTCTATTTCTGTTTACTTGGTCTGCTATGCTTCTCACAGTCAGCTTTTTCTTTTCCTTTTTTTTTTTTTTTTTTTAAGAATTTCGATGGATTTTTGCAATGTTTTCATCAGTTCTGATCGTTACTGTCCGCCCGGCCTGCTCTTCATCAGTGAGGTGTTTTCTCCCCTCAGAAAAACGTTTAATCCACTTGTACACTGCCATTTCCTTCATGGCATTATTCCCATAAACTTGGACTAACATGTCCCCGATTTCACTTCCACTCTTACCAAGTTTAACGAGAAATTTAATGTTTGTTCATTGCTCTAATTCAAGCTCAGAGATTCTCGTTAGGGTACACAAAAACACACAATAATGAATGCCACTCAGCAAGACACTAACACAGGTTGACATGAACACAGCTGTGAGACACTGATATACCAAGGTTATGAATCCTTACCGAGCTGTTTGTACAGTGCTGCCAATGTAATCACATGGTGGCAAGTTCGTGAACTTAATTCTCAGACATTGTATTTCATCTGTGTATAAACGTGAAAGTTTGAGAGTCAATTAATTGGTATTTTTGAAATTCTAAGCTAAATGTTAAAATAGCCCAGGTATGCATATGTAAATGAGTCTCATTTATATCTTTCAAATAGAAAAACCAGTAAATGACAAAGATACAAAAATAGGTTTTTATTTGTAAACCTCATTGCATCACAGAACTTTATGTATCTTTTCTGTTGAAAAATGAAAAAAGCCATACTGTAGTTTTTATTTAAAAGGAATACATTATAATGCAAGAAATTCTAGCAATACAGGAAAATACAAAGATTAATTGTATTTGATACATTTATATCAAATTACATATAATATGATTGCCATTGTAGTGATAATTCACACCTTTATCAAATTACATATTTATCCTTTCCTTTTGGTAGTTGGAATAATCAAATTCTAGTCTGAGCACGTTTGAAGATTATAATACTGTATTTTTGTGTATATTCACTGTATTGTGCATTATATCTCTAGGGCTTATTTACTACTCATTGTAAGTTTGTACGTTAGAACAACATCTGTCTTGATCCCTTAACCCCGATCCTGGTAAATACTATTTTATTCTCTGTTCTTCAAGTTTGGCTTTTTTAAATTCCACCTATAAGTGATATTATGCAGTACTCGTCTTTCTCTCTCTGACTTTTCTCACTTAGCATAATGAGCTCAATGTCCATCCATGTTGTCCCAAATGGCAGGACATCCTCCTTTCTCCTGGGCTATATGTACCATATTGTCTCCCTTTATTCATCTATGGATGGACACTCTTCTTGTTGTTCCTGTATCTTGGCTATTGTAAATAATGCTGCAATGAACATGGAAGTGCATATATCTTTTCAAGTGTTTTAATTTTCTTCAGATAAATACCCACAAATGGAATAATTTCCCTGATAATTAGTGATATTGAGCATCTTTTCATGTACCTGTTGGCCATTTGGATGTTGTTTGAAAACGTGTCTATTAATTGTTCTGCTCATTTTTATATCGGATTGTTTGTTTTCTTCGATACCGAGTTGCATAGGTTCTTTATATTTTTGTTATTAACCCCTTATCAAACATAAGGTGTACAAATTTTTTTTCTCTCATTTTGTAAATTGTGTTCTAATTTCTTTGTTTCTTTTCCTGTGTAAAAGTTTTAAAGTTTGATGTAGTCCCAGTTGTTGACTTTTGCTTTTATTGTTTGTGCTTTTGGTGTTATATCAAAAAAAAATAATAATTGCCAATACCCATTTGGAGAAGCTTCTTCCCTATGTTTTCTTCTAGGAGTTTTATAGTATCAGGTCTTATGTTTAAGTCTTTGATCCATTTCAAGTTAATTTTTGTGCATGGCTTAAGATAGGGGTCTACTGCTCTGCATATATTTATCCAGTTTTCCCAGCACAATTTGTTGAAGAGACTATCCTTTTCCCATTGGATGCTCTTGGCTCCCTTGTCAAATATCAGTTGACCATATTAGCAAGGGTTAATTTCTGGTGGGTATTGTATTTTATTCCATTCATCTTTGTGTCTATTTTTGTGCCAGTACCATACTGCTTTTATTGCTGTAGCTTTGTAATATAGTTTGAAATCAGGAAGTATGATACCTCCAGCTTTGTTCTTTCTCCTCAGGATTTCTTAGGCTATTTAGAGTCTTTTGTGGTTCCACACAAATTTTAGGCGTTTTTTTTTGTTTTGTTTTGTTTTGTTTCTATTTCAGTGAAGAATGCCATTGGTTTTGATGAGGGTTGCATCAAATCTGTAGATGACTTTGGGTTGTATGGACATTATAACAATATTAATTCTTCCAATCCATAAACATGGGATACCATTCCACTTCTTTGTACCTTTGATTTCAGCAAAGTCTTATAGTTTTTGTTATAGAGATCTTTCACTTACTTGGTTAAATTTATTCCCTAAGGATTTTATTGTTTTGATGCTATTGTGAATGGGATTGTTTTCTTTATTTCTTGTTGTTTC
This sequence comes from Rhinolophus sinicus, assembly GCF_057876585.1. Taxonomy (NCBI): domain Eukaryota; kingdom Metazoa; phylum Chordata; class Mammalia; order Chiroptera; family Rhinolophidae; genus Rhinolophus; species Rhinolophus sinicus. Next base: position 127,090,286 of record NC_142514.1, read on the forward strand.
ATCCTTATTGTATACAAATGTAACTGATTTCTGTATGTTTATTTTGTATTCTGTGACTTTACTGAAATTATTGATTATTTCCAACAGTTTTTTTGGTTGAGTCATTGGGATTTTCTAGGTAGAAAATCTTATCATCTGCAAATAGCAATAGGTTTACTACTTTCTTCCAGATTTGGATGCCTTTTATTTCATTGTCTTGCTTAATTGCTCTAGCTAGTACTTCCCGGTACTATATTGAATAAATGTAGTGGGAGTGGGCATGCTTTTCCTGTTCCTGATCTTAAAGGAAAAGCTATTCAATTTTTCTCCAGTGAGTATTATGTTAGCTGTGGGTTTGTTGTTTATGTCCTTCAGTATGTTAAGGTTATGTTTCTATACGCAGTCTCCTGAGGGTTTTAATCATGAAAGGATGTTGTAATTTGTCAGATGCTTTTTTTTGCATCTATTGAGATGATATGTGATTTTTATCTTTCATTTGATTAATGTGATATATTACATTTATTGATTTGCATATGTTGAACCATCTTTGCTTTCCAGGGATAAATCCCACTTGGTCAAGTATAATCCTTTGTATGTGTTCTTGAATTTAGTTTGCTAGTATTTTATTGAGAGTTTTTGCATCTGTATTCATCAGGGATATTGATCTATAGCTTTCTTGTGGGATCCTTATTTGGCTTTGGTATCAGGGCAGTGCTGGCTTCACAGAATGAATTTGGAAGTATTTCGTCTTCCTAAATTTTCTTGAAGAATTTGAGAAGGATTTGTGTTACTTCTTTGAGTTTTTGGTAGACTTCCCCAGTAAAGCTGTCTCTCCTGGGGTTTTCTGTGCTGCGAGGTTTGAGATTCGATCTCTTTGCTCATTATTAGTCTGTTCAGATTTTCTATTTTTTCTGATTCAGTCTGGTAGGTTATGTTTCTAGAAATTTATCCATTTCTTCTAGATTATCTAATTTGTTGGCATATAATTTTTCATAATAGTCTCTTATGGTCTTATGGATTTCTTTAGTATCAGTTGTAATGTCTTCTTTTTCATCTCTACTTATATTTATTTGAATCTTTTTTTCTTAATCTTGCTAAAGATTTGTCAATTTTGTTTATCTTTGCAAAGAATCAGCTTTCAGTTTCATTTGCTCCTTCTATATGTTTTTCTGGTCTGTATTGTACTTATTTTCACTCTGATTTTCATTATTTCCTTCCTTCTGCTAACTTTGGGGTTAATTTACTATTGCTTTTTCCAGTTCCTTAAGATATAAAGTTATTTGAGATTTCTTATTTCTTAATACAAGGTCTGACAATTAAGTTTGCAAACTCATCCTAGACTACATACCTACCTCATTGCTGAGTATCATTACAGTCACCTTCAAAGTACTGCCCTTTAGGAAGCTATGCACTGACGCCAGCCTAGTCCACCTGTCAAAGCAATTTTGGAACTCTTTTTTTCTGGAATGGCCATCAGAACTGTCATCATATTACCCTTGATGTCCTGAATGTCATCAAAATGTCTTCCTTTCAATAGTTCCTTTATCTTCGGGTAAAAAAAGAAGTCATTGAGGGCCAGGTCAGGTGAATAGGGAGGGTGTTCCAATATGGTTATTTGTATATGTGCTGCCGAAGTGAGCACTCAATATGATTATTTGTTTGCCGACTAAAAACGCCCTCATAGACAGTGCCATGTGAGCTGGTGCATTGTCATGATGCAAGAGCCATGTATTGTTGGCAAAAAGTTCAGGTAATCTAACTTTCTCAGGCAGCCTTTTCAGAACTTCCAAATAGTAAACTTGGTTAACTGTTTGTCCAGTTGGTACAAATTCATAGTGAATAATCCTTCTGATATCAAAAAAGTTTAGCGACATCCTTGCAACAAGTTCATGAACTTAATTGTCAGGCCTCGTGTATGGTATTATCATTATAAACTTTCCTCTCAGAACTGTCTTTGCTGTATCCCATGGTATTTGTTGTATTATTTCCATTTTCATTTGTTTGGAGGTAATTATTTTATTTCCCCTTTGATTTTTTTTCTTGACTCATTGGTTGTTCAGAAGTGGTTTTTTGTTTGTTTGTTTGTTTGTTTGTGTTTTTTGGTTTTGGTTTTTGTTTTAGTTTCCACAGATTTGTAGATTTTCCTCTTGTTGATTTCTAGTTTCATATCCTTTTGGTCAGAAAAGATAGTTGGTATGATTTCAGTCTTCTTAAATTTTCTGAGATTTTTGCCATATCATATGATCTATCCTGGAAAATGTTCCATACACACTTAACAATGGTATCCTGCTACTGTTGGATGGAATGTTCTGGATATGTCTGGTAAGCCCATTTGTTCTAGGGTGTATTTCAATTCCAATGTTTCCTTGTTGATTTTCTGTCAGGATGATCAATCTATGGTTGACAGTGAGGTCCCTACTATTAATGTATTGTGTATTTCTCTCTTAGATCTGTTAATATTTGCTTAATATACTCTGGTTCTCCAATGTTGGTTGCGTATATATTTACAATTGTTACATCTTGCTATATTGACCCTTTATCATTATATAATGACTTTCTTTGTCTCCTATCATTTTTGGCTTAAAGGCTATTTTGTCTGAAAAGAAGTATGGCAGTGCCTACTTTCTTTTGCTTTGCACTGCATGAAATATCCTTCCATTCCTTCACTTTGAGCCTATGTGTGTCTTTAGAACTGAAATGAGTTTCCTATAGGCAGTGTATAGTTGGGTTTTTGTTTGTTTGTTTTTTAACCATCCAGACACTCTGTGCCTTGTGATAAGTGAATTCAATCCATTTATATTTAGTCCTTGATATGTAAGTCCTTGATCCGTAAGAACTTACTAATGTCATGTTATCGTTTGCCTTCTGGTTGTTTTGTATCTCTTGTTTCTTTATCCCTCTGTTTCTACCTTTGTAAAGTGGTGGCTTTATGTGATAATTTTCTCAGGCTCTCTCTCTCTCTCTGTCTCCCTATTTTTTATGTTTCATGACTCTAAATTTTTGCTTTGTGCTAACCAGGTGGCTTACATAAAACATCTCATACAATAAGTAGTCCTGAGGAAAAGGTTTTTAAAAATAGTTTAAACACATGTTCTGTGCATTGATCATATGGTAGCACATATTCTATCTCTAGTGTCCTGGATTGATTATAGTGAATGCCACATAATGACTTATTCTGTTCTAATGATCAACTGTTGATTAAAGATGATAAAAACAAAATAATTTACCAGTTAAAGGAAACATTAAGTTGCGAAGGTTACTGTTTTCCTTCAACTTATTTTTTCAACCACATATGCTGTTTTAGCAAATTGTGTCTTTCTTCAGGAAAGCTACCAGCCAGGAACATAATTAGATTTATAAACTTTTGTCCCCTTTACAAGTGATAAAATAGAGTTGGAAGGAACCTCAAAAACCATTACTCAGGAGGAAACTGATGCCCAGAAATATGTAGTGATTTACTTAGTTGGATAGTGGAAAAGTGACTCTTGGGTCTCAACCCAGTATCCTGTGTACAACAAATATTTAAAGATAAAAGTTAACATACAATCATCTCCTCAGTGTACCCTAAAATAAAGTGTTTTCTAAGGAAATATATAGTATGGTATTGAAGTTAAATCCATAGATTTGCTAACACAATTGTTTTTTACAAAAATATAATTTTATATGCTTTATAAATGTATTTATACTTTATCAATAACATACTTTACTTTTTAAAACAGAATACTCTATTGACTTTTTAAGCAGAATGAATAGGTCATATTTAAAACTTACCCTGATGACTTAGGGTCATTGCTATGCTTCCCACTTATTTTATTGTGGGCCATCAGTGAGATACCCTCTGGTAATATTGAGACATATAGCACATGTTTGTCCCTAAACTAAGAATTCCCACTGTTTTATTGTTTTGTTGGTCAGCAAGCAAGGGTAGCAGGAGTAGTTTCTCCTTGCATCAAACTTTGAGCTGTCACTTCTTATTATAGTTAGTGTGCCTGCCTATAAGGGTTCTTTTCATTTTTAAAAAATTTTTTGTTAGTTTCAGGTGTACAAAACAATGTAATAGACATTTATACCCCTCACAAAGTGATAACCCTCCTCCCCCAATCTACTACCCCTCTGACATCGTATATAGCTGTTATGGTTCCACTGAATCTATTCCCTATGTTGTACTCCACATCCTGTGACCATATATATATATATATATATATATATATATATATATATATATATATATATACATATTAAATTAGAATTGACATTATTATTCAGCTTCATGTGTATACTGCAATTTTTTTATTCTTAACTCTTTTTGGCTAAGTGACTGAACATCCAAACTTGTTGAAGGTTTTGTCATAGTTTATCCATAATTGTGAGTCATTGGGCTCTGCATAAAAGTTGACAGATTCCACAATAGTTTTATACGTAATTTGGTTTAGAGGAGTCAGTATATAAAGGTTTGCGGCAACTATCTGCTTCACCTATCAGACTTATACATTATTCAGTAAAGGTGAACTTATTAAAAGTATGTATATTCACTTTTTCCTTATGATTTGCACTCCACAGCGATTTCACACAAAAAAAGTGCCCTGTACCATTTTACCTGCCAGACTTTTTTTTTTTTCTTTTTTTGGAGGGGAGGTAATCAAATTTTCACACAATCCAAGACACAGTTTGATGAGGTTTGACAAACGTATATAGTTGTGTAACCATCATCCACATCAAGATACAGAAAACTCCCATTATCCCACGTAAGTTTCCTTTATGCCTCTTTGCAGCTCATCGCCTGTCTGCCCCTTACTTGCCCCTGGCAATCACTGATCTAACTGATTTCCAACATCATAGAAATCATATAAATAGAATCATAGTCTAGGTATCCTTTGTGTCTGGCTTCTTTACTCAACAATATCTGTGAATAGTATTGGCAGTTATTTCATTTTTATTGCTGAATAGTATTCCATTGTGGATATACCACAATGTACCCATTCATCAATTGAATTAATCCACTTTAAGATGGTAGGAGCATGCATAAAAGAATCTTTGTGTCATCATGTTTTGCTTCTCTTTTGTAAATACCTAGAAGTGCAATTTTGGAATCATAAAGTAAGTAAATGTTTAAATTTATAACAAACTGCCAAACTGTTTTCCAAATGGCTATACCATTTTGCATTTCTACCAGCAATGTCTGAGAGTTCAAGTTCCTTGCCATAGTTTATTTTAGGGAATTTTCAGTTACTTTGTCTCTTTGCAACGTGACTGGAGTTTTGTTTTGTTTTATTAGTTTAACACTTTAGTGATGAAGTTACAAATTTTTAAAGGGCCACAAAGAACATCTTGGCAGATGAACAAGGTGGAAGTCTAAAATCAGATATGACATGAAAAGCAAGAACAAAAACAAAGATGGATTTCATCCTCAGACTTTCAGTAACACTTTTAGTGGCTAGCCTCTTGGCTGAGACCTTACTATATAACTTCTTTCAGAGTCCCTGCTGCTGCTTGAATTGTAAAGGCTGCAATAGAAATGTGTTTCTTTACTTCTCTCCAGGCTGAATGTGGGTCTGCTTTATTTTCAATATCAAACATAGCATCGTAGATCCCAGGAAATGATTCTCCAGCATATTTGTTGTGCCTACTTGGAGCAAAGATGATGTGTCTATTAGAAAGAAACAAAGAATGCAGGTTGAGCTAATGAGTATACATATATTATAGTTTATATGCTTTTTTCTTTTGTTTCATTCCCTTTTGTTAGACCTCATTATATTAAGTATTCTTTGTCTCCTCCCGGCATTCACTTTTGTAACTCCAAAATGAAGACATATATAATCAATTTGAGATACTTATGTAACAGTATAATTTTTAGCAAAGACAGGTGCTTACAATACACATTTGTTAAGATGTGTCTCATGAATTGAATCATATCATCTTGCCAACCCATATAGTTAGAATCAAGCTAGAGCTTCTTGTAAGTTGTGTGCATTAGTTGTCTAACTGTGGATATCTACAGTGATAAAATATATGCTTTATGGCTCACATATTTAGAGAGAGAGGCGATTGGAAAAAATAATTTATCTTTGTGTCGCCTTTTTAAAGATTTAACAAGAATGACAGTACTCTTCAGACATTAAAAAGCAGTAATTAAAGAGGCTTATGTTCCCAAAATGTCATGAATGGCAAGGATAATGAAGCCCCTTCCAAAAAGGAAAATCGGTTATATATGGGTTGCCCACAAAGACAGTACATTTCTGATCTAGAAGGAAGGTTGTGCAATAGATTCCCAACGTCATCTTCTAAGTAGCTCAAGAGATCAAGCTACTTCTGTCCTCATTAAGTGTCGAATTCTGCGTTCCAGAAGGCGGCATGTTTTATTAACCACATTATCAGGAATTAGGTCCAACACTCAAATCTCACAGCTTTTTCAAGATATATAAGATAATATTATCTGAAACAATACAGATAATACTATATAAGTCAGTATTGATGATTAAAGAGAAATTTATAATGCTAATCACTTAGATTTCCCAAAGTACATCAGGATTTATCACTTTGGCTTTTAAATGTTAATATGGCCTCAAATGGATCTTTCTAACAAAACAAGTAAATGCGCTACACTGTTTATAAGCATTGATATTGTGACCTACATGTGAGTTGAGATATTAAAGATATAGGTCATAGGTATTCTTTAGTATACTTGCCATCTTCTGGAGAATTGTAAAGGGAGAGTGTAGTAAAAAATTATTGATATAGGACTCAAACAAACCTTGTTTGAATCACTGACCTGGCATCCAATACCTTTTGGTCTTTGGCAGATTACCTAACTTCTCAACTTGTCCCATGTGTGTAAAAGCACTGAAATAATACAGGCTCTGCGTAGTCACTAAGTGGGTTTGGGCATCAGAATGCCTGTGTCTTAAAATTAGAGCACTACCACATTTACCTTATGATAGTTACTTAACGTCCCTGTGCTTGTTTCTTCATCTTTAAAAGAGGGGTAATAATGGTCCTGTTCTCAAAGGACTGTTGTGAGAATCAAATGATGATGGAAACCACTCAGTATAACTTGACATTTAATAAATGCTCAGTAAATATTAGCTATTATTCTGAGGCTAAATCCTTTCCATAATTCTCTCAGGTAGAAGCAGCTAATCTTGCCATTTGCAACAACATGGATAGGCCTAGAGGGTACTGTGCTAAATGAAATAAGTCAGACAGAGAAAGACACTGTATGGTTTCACTTCTATGTGGAATATAAATAAATTCAATAAATAAATAAGACACAAATAGACTCAGAAACAGAGATCAAACTGATGGTGGACAAAAGGGAATAGGGTGAGGGGGATGGGGGGAAATGGTAAAGGGGAATAGCATTGATAATATTGTAATAACTATGTACAGTGACAGGTGGATACTAGACTCATTGTGGTGATCACTTCATAAATAATATAAATATTGAATCACTGTATTTTATACCTGAAACTAATATATACCCATTATGCTTTAAAAAAAATAAGTAGCTAGCTAAAAGAGATAATATGACAATGGACAATGTTTAACCAAATCAAATACCCTTCCATGAAGAGTAGACCCCCAAAACTATCCTGGTCCTGTAATAGTTCAAACTCTGGGCTAGTTCTCAAGTATATCATAAAAATACATCTCCCTCCACGATGAACATTTCTGAATTTTCAAGAGGTCTCAAGAACCATAGCAGACTAGACTACAGTCTACATTTAGACTACCTATAATCCTCCTTTTTTCCCTCAACTTTTTCCTCAGTACATTATGAAAATGTTCTCATATATTCATAATCAAATGCAGCTTTTGCAGTCTTCAGCATACCTTATTTCATTTGATGTTTATAAGAAAAGTAAGTTTTATTTAATACTCTACATTATAGAGTGTTTGTTTTCTATTGTTCTTGTAACAATTTACCACAGATTTAAAGGCTTAAAACAACACAGTTTATTATCTTACAGTTCTGTAAGTTAGAAGTCTGACATGGTTCTCACTGGGCTAAAATCCATGTATCAGCAGGGCCATAATCTTTTGTGGAGGTTTTAGGGGAGAATCCGTTTCCTTGTTTTCTAGCTTCGGCCTCCCTTATTTTTCCATCTGCATAAACAGCAACAGCAGGTCAGAGTGAGACCTCTTCATGTGGCATAACTCTAACTTGCTCTTCTGCCTCTCTTTTACTTTTAAGGACACTTGTCATTACGTGATTGAGCCTACCCTGATAATCCAGGAAAATTTCTGTCATAAAGTCACATGATTAGCAACCTGAATTCTATCTGCTACCTTAATTCCTCTTTGTCATGTTATCTAACATATTTAGAGGTTTGGCTATTATCAAATGGTCATCTTTGGGAGACACCATTAGTTTGCCTACCACACAGAGCAATTTATGGAAATTTTCTTAGAGAAAAAATGACCAGAGGAGTATTATAATGTATAAAATGCATTCAATGAAGGATAGTTAAGGAAATATCACTTATTTGGATTGTTGTGATGTATTGTGTATTATCGACAACTCAGTTAAGTTTGCAGAAATTAATTTCAAAAATGCTTTTCACTCCACAATACAGATTTATACTTCTGAATTTTATGATGAATGTTTTAAATATATTCCACAGTAAAAACATTTTATTTTAAAATATGTACAATTTTTACTGATTCATTCATTACTAATCTGAACATTATGATTTTATGATAAATACATATATACATACAGCTATATAATAAATGTATGTGTACACATTGGGTTACTGATTTTTTTAATCCAATATTTATCAATTCTAAGTGATAAAAATTTTATTGCACTATAAATCTGGTAATCTCTCTTTTTTTGAAGTTCATGAAATAACAGGCCTTGAAAATGGCATCGATCCAGTACATATACTGAAAATCTTTTATCTCACATTCTTAAATAATATACCAGTTTGTTTTTAACCTGATTTATGTTGCCAGACGAGAAAAAAATTGAAATTAGTTACTATTTAAAGGAATGAAAAATTCTGGGTAGCTGGGATTAGTATTATAGCTACATTTCTCTAAGGAGTTATTGGCAAAAGTGGGAGTATGTAATAAATATGACTCATATGTATTTAATAAAATAATCCTCACAATCAGGAAGGGAAAAATTATTTCCACATCACTGCAAACTAAAGCATAGCAATATGAACTTTTCTTAATTATATTTTTTATTATTGAGATATAATTGAAATATAACATTGTTAGTTTTAGGTATATAACATAATGATTCAATATTTGTATATATTACCAAATGATCACCAAAATAAGTGTAGTTAACATCTGTCACCGTATGTAGTTACAAATTCTTTTTTCCTTGTGATCAGGATTTTTAAGATTTACTCTCTTAGCAACTTTCAAATATGAAAAGTATTTCAGTATTATTAACTAGTCACCATACTGTACATTACATCCCCATGACATTTTAAAACTGGGAGTTTGTAACTTGGGACTACTTTCACCCATTTGGCACACCCCTCACCCCACCCGATGCCTCTGGCAACCACCAGTCGCTGTATCTATGAAAGTGGTTTTTTGTTTGTTTTGAATTCCACATATAAGTGAGATCTTATGGTACTGTCTTTCTGTCTGACATTTTATTTAGCATAAGGCCCTCAGTATCCATCCATGTTGTTGCAAATAGCAAGATTTCTGTCTCTTTTGTGGCTGAACAATATTCCATTGTGTGTATCTATATCTATATATCTATATTTTTAACTCTATACACATAGCTATATATCATATTTTCTTTATCCATTCATCCAATGATAGTCACAGGTTGTTTCCATATCTTGACTATTATAAATAATGCTGAAATTCATATAGGGGTACATATGTCTTCTCGAATTAGTGTTTTTGTTTGCTTCAGATAAATACCTGAAAGTGGAATTCCTGGGTCATATGGTAGATCTATGGTATTCTTAATTTTTTGAGAAACCATAATCTGTTCCATGGCTTCACCAACGTACAATTCCAACAGTATTTGAAGGTTCCCTTTTTTCTACATCCTGTCTAACACTTGTTATTTCTTATCTTTTGGATAATAACCATTCTATTATGTGAGAGATAACATCTTATTGTGGTTTTGATTTTCACTGCCCTAATAATTAGTAATGTTGAACATCTTTTCATGTGTCTGTTGGCCATCTTTATCTCTTCTTAGGAAAAATGTCTATATAAATCCTTTGCCATTTCTAAATCAGGTCTTTGTTGTATGAGTTCTTTATATATTTTAGATATTAACCCCCCTATCAAAGTATCATTAGGAAATATCTACTACCTCCCGTCCCCCTTGCCCTTGGGTAACCACTAAACTATTGTCTATGTCTATGAGTTTTTGTTTGTTTGTTACTTTTTCTTGTGGGGTCTTTGTCTGGTTTTGGTACCAAGGTAATGCTGGACTCATAAAATGAGTTTGGAATGTTTCCTCATCTGCTACTTTTTGGAAGAATTTAAGATTGGTATTACTCGTTCATAGTAGTCTCATGTGATCCTTTGTGTTTCTGTGGTATCATTTGTAATGTCCTCTCTTTCATTTCTGATTTTATTTGAGCCCTCCTTCTTTTTCTTCGAGTCTAACTAAAGGTTTGTGTATTTTTTATTTTGTTTAAGTGAACCAGACTTAGTTTCATTGATCTTCTCTGTTGTCTTTTTAGTCTCTATTTCTGCTCTGATGTTTGTTATTTCCTTCCTTCTACTCACTTTGGGCTTTATTATTATGTTTAGTTCCTTGTGGTGTAATGTTAGGTTCTTTGAGATTTTTCTTCTTTCTTGAGATTGGTATTTAGTGCTATGAACTTCCCTCTTAGAGTTACTTTTGCTGCATCCCATAAATTCTGGCATGTTGTATTTCCATTTTTATTTGTCCCACGTATTTTTTGATTTGTCTTTTGATTTCTTCATTGACCCATTAGTTGTTCAGTAATGTGTTTTTATTTTATTTTTTTTAAATATTTTCCGTTGTGGTACATATTTTTTTAATATTTTTTTATTTAAATATAGTTGGTATACAATCTTATATTGGTTATGTTAGTTTCAGATGTACAATACAGTCATTTGACATTTTTATACCTTACGATATGATCACTCCACTAATTCTAGCAATCATCTGTCACCATGCAAACGTATCACATTATTGACTATATTCCCCATCCGCTTTTAATACATTCCCCCACTCTTCTGGTTATCATTCCTTTGGTCTCTATTTCTATAATTCTGTTTTTGGTTTTTTATTTTAGATTCCACATATAAGTAAAACCACACAGTATTTACCTTTTTCTGCCTACTTATTTCACTCAGTATAATAAAGACATTTCTCCAAAGAAGACATACAAATAGCCAACAGACATAGGAAAAGATGCTCAACACATCACTAATCATCAGGGAAATGCAAATCAAAACACAGTGAGATACCACCTCAGACCAGTCAGAATGGCTATTACCAAAAAGTCAACAAATGATGTGTTGGCAAGGATATGGAGAAAAGAGGTCTTGTGCATTGTTGGTGGGACTGAAAACTTGTGCAGTCCCTATGGGAACACTATGAAGTTTCCTCAAAAAACTAAAGGTAGATGTACCATACTACTTAGCAATTCCACTTCTGAGTATTTATCCAAAAAAAAACAAAAACACTAATTTGAAAAGATATATGCACCCCAATTTTCTTGCAGTATTAACTGTGTTTCCCTGAAAATAAGACTTAGCCGGACAATCAGCTCTAATGTGTCTTTTGGAGCAGAAAATTAATATAAGACCCAGTCTTCTTTTACTGTAATATAAGACCGAGTTTTACATAAAATAATATAAGAACTGGTCTTATATAAGGTCTTATATAATATATAAGGATCTTATATTAATTTAACTGGTTCTTATATTAATTTTTGCTCCAAAAGATGCATTAGAGCTGATTGTCCAGCTAGGTCTTATTTGGGGGGAAAACATGGTATTTACAATAGACAAGATATGGAAGCAACCTATATGTCCATCGATAGATAAATGGATAAAGTGGTATACACACACAATGGAATATTATGCATCAATAAAATAGAATGAAATCTTGTCATTTGTGACAATATGGAAGGATCTAGAGGGTATTATGGTAAGTTAAACAAGTGAAATAACATGTTTTTTAATCCACATATTTGTGAATTTATAGGTTTTTTGTCATTGATTTCTAGTTTCATATGATTGTGGTTGGGAAATTTGCTTGATATGATTTCAATCTTCTTAAATATGTTAAACTTGTGTTGTAGCTTAATAGATGATCTGTCTGTGAGAATGTTTTATTTGTACTTGAGAAAAGTATGTTTTCTGTTGCTTTGGATGGAATGTTCTGTATATATCTTTTAAAGTCCACCTTTAGGCCGATGTTTTCTTACTGATTTTCTGTCTAGATGATCTATCCATTTATGTAAGTGTGGTCTTGAAGTCCCCTAATATTATTGTAATGCTGCTATTTCTCCCTTTACTTGCTTTATACATTTAGGTGCTTCTATGTTGAGGGCATATAGATTTATGGTTATATTTTCTTGATATATTGACTCCTTAATTATTATATAATGCCCTTCTTTGTGTCTTATTATTTACTTGAAGTTTATTTTTGTCTGATATGAGTACAACCACTCCATTTTTTTCTGGTTTCCACTTGCATGGTATGTCTTTTTCCATCCCCTCTCTTTCAGTGTGTGTGTCCTTCCATTGGAAGTGAGTCTCTTGTTGGCAGTATATACATGGGTCTTGTATTTTTTTTTATCCCTTCACCACTTTGTCTTTTGATTGGAGAATTTTGTCCATTTAATGTAATTATTGGTATGTACTTCTTGCCATAGTGTCAATTGTTTGCTGCCTGCTTTGTAGTTCCTCTCTGTTCCTTTCTTGTTCTCCTGCTCTTTTCTATTATGGTTTGATGACTTTATTTAGTGGTATGCTTAGATTTCTTATCATTTGTGTATCTACTACAGGTTTTAGCTTTGTTATTACCATGAAGCTTCCATGACAATTTACACATACGAAAGTCTATTTTAAGTTGAAAACAACTTAAATTTGAATGCGTTTACTCTCCCACCCCCCGACAGGTTTTATTTTTTGATGTCACATTTTACCACTTTATGTCTTGTGTATCCTTTAATTATTGTCGTTATTTTTACTACTTTTGTCTTTTAACCTGCATTCATTGTAGCTTTGTAAGTGATTAATTTACTACCTTTACTACATATTTGCCTTTGCCAATGTGATTTATACTTTCACATATTTTCTTGTTACCACTTAGCCCCTTTTCTTTTCAGCTTAAAGAACTCCCTTTACTATTTCTTCTAAGGCTAGTTGGGTGGTGAACTTCTTTAGTTTTTGCTTGTCTGGAACACTATTTCTCCTTCAATTCTGAATGCTAACCTTGCTAGGTAGAGAGTATCTTGGTTGGAAGGGTTTTTTGTTTTACTGTTTTTGTTTTTCCCTTCCTAGAATTTTGAATATATTGTGCTACTACCTTCTGGACTACAAAGTTTCTGCTGAAAAATCTGCCAATGGTCTTAAGGGGGTTCCCTTGTATGTAACAAGTTGTTTCTGTCTTGCTGATTTTAAGATTCTCTCCTTGTCTTTAATTGGGGGATGGGGGCAGCTTCAAAAACTGGGGCACCAGACAAGTGTAAGGGCTGCTTTCTAAGAGATACTAGTACTCTGCAACACAGCACAGGAGGAGCACAAAGACAGTTGTCAGCCCTCCGACATGTCTGATAGTACTTATAGGTAACCCTCAGATGTATGTTTAATTAGAAACCTTCCCCTCAGGCTGTAAATATGATGATAAGCTTATCGGCCTCTCTCACTGGAAGACTGAGCTCCTGGGTCTATTGTCCCTTGTGCAGTGATGGTGGTGGCTGTTTAAGAACTTTTAATCTGTGGGTTACAGTCCTATGGGAACTGCAAGCATAAGCCTCACTGACTACCAGAGCCAGGCAAGGTAGAGGTGTCCCCTAGTGGCAGCTGCAAAAATTGGGGTACCAGACAAGGGTATAACCTTCTTTCTGGGAGATAGATCAAGCCAGTGTGAGGCAGAAGGAAAGCACAAAGATTGCTTCCACTGGCCTCCAGTCCTTGAGAGCAACTCTCTAGCCTTCAAGAAGTGTGTCAGACCAGAAACTCGCATCTCAGGCCAAAGCTCTTGGACAAGCAAACAGGCTTTCTCAGAAAGATTGGAGGGGGGGGGGGGGGTGATGGTAGGCCAAGAACTGTGGCTCTGATTGTTACAGTCCTGTGGGACCCAGGAACACAAACCCCTGTGGACTCCAGAGCCAAACCATCAAGGGGTGTTCCCCTGGGCAGCAGCTGTAAAATCCAGGGCACCAGATGCAGATTAAAGCTCCCTTCTAGGAGATACTGGTGCTCAGCAGAAGGAGAGCATGAAAATGGCATCTGCCGTTAGAAGAAAAAAAAGATGGCACCTGCCAGCTTCAGCAAGGCAAAGGGAGAGGTGAAAATGGTACCTACCAGCCTCTGTCCCAGAGAGTATCCCAGCAGGTTCCACCCTCTCTGGGGTGTTTAAGATTAGCAAATGAATCTCTCTCACAGAAAATCTGGATGCTTTTCAAAGGGCTTCTTCTGTGCTGGGGCTTGTGGTGAGTGAGTCCGCACGAGTTGTTCATTTGCTACAGTCCTTTGGATCTTGTGGATGTGAGCCCCATTGGTTTTCAAAGCCAAGTGTTTTGAGGGCTCATCTCTCAGGTGCAGGTCATTCTTAATAGTTGGTGCTTGATTTAGGGTATGAACTCTTTGCTTCTCAAAGAGAAGCTCCTGGTTTGTGAGTTGTGAGTTCCCTCCTGATTGTGGGTCATTACACGGGGGCTGGGGTTTATGGTGAGATTGGCTCTCAGCCTCTCCTACCCGCTTCAATGTAGCGTTTTTCTTATTCCACCACCCCTCCACCCCATGTGGAGCTGCTTGACTAGTTTTCAGAGTAAAGTGTTCCACATGTCGCTATAGATTCAATGTGTCCGTGGGAAGAGTTGAGTTCAGGATCTCCCTAAGTCACAATCTTGAACCTGCCTCTCCCCTGGCTTCAGAATATAGTCTTACTATTCAGTTAACAGTGCTAAATATATTTTTTAAAATAGATTGCAGTCTTTTTGGAAGACAGTTTGGCTGTTACTTACATTTAAAATATGTTTATCCTTTGACTCTGAAATCCCAGATACTGATTATAAAGCTATTAAAACATTCAAGTAAAATATAGGGACATCTGTGTGGCAGCACTTTTCATAATACTAGTAAGTGAGGGAAAAACAAAACAAATCTAATTTTAAAAATTAGAGCAAAGAAAAGTATTACACATGTGAGCCATAAAATGGAACACTATGAAGCAGATGAGAAGAGTTAAAACTGTATACAGCTGACTCTTGAACAATGTGGGGAGTTCAAGACACCACTCCCCACACACTCAAAAATCCGTGTGTAACTTTGACTCCGCAAAACTTAATTACCTTTAGTATCTGCAGGGGACGGTTCCAGGAACCCCCTGCAGGTACCAAAATCCACAATGCTCAAGTTCCTTCTACAAAATGGCATAGATCGACACATACAGTTGGCTCTCCTCATTTGCGAACTCCCAATCATGGATTGAAAACAGTAATTTACCTTCTACTTATCTGATGGCAATAGTTTAACGCCAACTTCAGATATGCTAGTTTGGGTCACAGTGAGGTATGTCATGGCTTTTAGTGGAACACCTGTTGCTTCCTTACCTGTAGAACTGCCTCCCTGGTAAACCAAGGGGATCGATGAATGCTCTCTCCAGGAGCATCAATTGGTCATTCATGATTCTCACTGCAATGGGACTTTGAGAACAAAAAAACAGATCATTATAACGCTTACCATGGAACCATATCTTAAAATAACATTAAAGAAGGGTAAGTCTGATGCTGCCAGTTTGCAGACCATAATTTGAGTAGTAGTGATTTAGAGTTGAATGCTTATGAGTGTATAGAGTTCACTCTAGCAACTGGATTGCTTTTAAAACAGTAGGGAGCTTTACATTTGAAACTTACTTATTAAGATCAACTTCTGTAAGTCTTCTATGAAAATCTAAGGCAGCCTCGGAGAAGTTTTTCACAGCAGAAAACAAGGAATCTTTTTTAAAAATAGAAAAGTAGGAGGGAAATGAGTAAGCACAAGTGCTTCATATTTCAGAGGTTCACTTTCCTGCCCTCCCCATTCCAGGTTGATATGACTGAATACGTATTGAAACCATTTTGCTCCTGAGCCTTCTTGCAGAACCATGGAAATTGTTAGAAAATATTGTAACAAAGAAGTAATGTAGAAAATAGAAAATGGCTAAATTGGTTCTAAAGGAAATAACTTTCAAGAGTCTGGGACATAAATAATTCATACTGTTAGTGAGTACAGTAAGTCCTCAACACCTTCAACAGGTTCTGCGACTTTAAGCGAAACCGTGTATAATGAAACCAGTTTTACCATAGGCTAATTTATAGAAACCAGAGTTATGTTCCTAAGGCACCTTATCTATGTTGTAATGAAACTACATTAAATGAAACAACATTTTTGGAGGACCTACTGTAGTACATTCAGTGTAAGTACATTCAATATTAGAAACGAGGTCTTTTTAGTGCTAGATATTCTTTAAACTTTAATTTTTGTTGCTATTGTTCTAAACCACGTACCAATGAAATAACCTAATAACATATCATGGGCGTTAAGGACAAAGAGTGCTGAAGGAATTTTAAACTTCAAATGAAGCATAAAAATCAAGACAGATAAGCACTGAAATGCGTCCCTGGGATTTTGTGACACCGGTGAATGAAACTTAGGTAAGAGTGACTTCAGTGAAGTAGTAGGAACATAAGACAGTGCAGTGGTTTGGGTACTGGGAGGTAAAGAACTGGAGACGGAGTGTAGATTCTCCATCCATCCATTCATCATTCTTTCATTCTTTCATTCAAACATTTTTTTTTCAGTGACTGTTTTTACCTGGCATAAAATTGTGAAGGAAGTAGGGCACCTCAGGTAGAAGAAATATTTTTAAGAAAACATATATCCTTTCACTGTAACTGCGTGGCTTCTCTCGCAATTGGACCCTGACTTATATAAGTTGATAAAAGGTAATTCACCAAAAGGAAACTGGGGTATTTAGGAGAGATCTGTATGCTGGATAGCCCCCGAACTATGACTATCCACCTTGTTGTAGGCCCTGTTATCTTCCAGTTTCATCTCTCTTCATTTTTCCCATAATTGCAGAGATTCTCCCATCACATTGATGTAAACACAATTGTCTAAATTATCTTTGCCTTATTTTATTTCCAGATCATACTGCCGTGTTTCCCCCAAAATAAGACCTACCTGGACAATCAGCTTTAATGCGTCTTTTGGAGCAAAAATTAATATAAGATCCGGTCTTATTTTAATATAAGACCAGGTCTTATACAATATAATATAATATAATATAGTATAGTATAGTATAGTATAGTATAGTATAGTATAGTATAGTTTAGTATAGTATAGTATAGTATAGTATAATATAATATAATATAATATAATATAATATAATATAATATAATATAATATAATATAATACCGGGTCTTATATTAATTTTTGCTCCAAAAGACGCATTAGAGCTGATTGTCAGGGAAACACTGTACCTGCTGCTCATCATAACTTTCTGAAGATTACTAGTTCTTATGTAATTATATTCCAAAACGATTACTGGCCTCTGTGCTCCAATAGTATTCTCTGTGTATCCCTGTAATAACTTGTCCCGTGCATTCTGTCTTCTTCCCCACATGAGACATTAAGCTCTTTGAGGACAATGAAAGTGCTAAACACTCTTATACCTCCCAGGAAATAACACAGTGGTTGGTATAAAGTAGACAGTACTCAATAATTTTGGTATGTACTAAGAATATATACTCTCAGAATAATAAAGACAATGGTTACAATAAAACAGTAATAACAGGTAACATTTATGAGCAGTAAGTATTAGTCACCATTGTTTCCATGTGTCAACAAACTGAATCTCTACAGCAATCTTGGAAACATGTTACAGTCTTTCTACCATTTCACTCATAAGGAAACTAACACATAGATGGGTTAAGTAACTTTCCCAAGGTCACACAGTGACTAAATATTAAAGCCAGGATTTGAATCAGGAAACTGCTTCTAGACCCAATGTTCAATGCTACCACACTACACTGTATATCCTCCCTGTTTTGTAGAAGATACATGGTATAGAACAGCAACCACAAAATGGCCAGATATACAAGGACAGATGCTAAAAGCTATGTAAAAAATCCCCCATGTAGACAAACACTAAAAGATATATGCAGTAATAATAATTCTAATATATACATATATATATATACACACACATATATACATATATATACACACACACATATATGTAGTGAAATTGGTAGTTTTCTCTTTTCAAATTTTGTGTAATATTGCATTTTTCTAGTATTGTTCTTACAACACAGTAAAAGTATTTTTAAAGGCAGCAACAGGGAAAACCTACCTTTTGTAGCACTATCTTAGCAAAATGGATTCATCCTACAAATATCAAATTAAATCACATTCTTTAATAGATGTCAAAGTTTTTTTTCTAGAAGTCAGAACTAATAAGTGTGGCAGGGATACATGATACATTCTAAGATGAAATAGTATGCATAGGTGATAGGAAAGATTATAAAACACCTACTCAGTCATTTCTTACCAAATGATACTCCATGGTCTCTCAACTGTTGGTCATGTTTCTTGGATAAATTGGAGATACTTGTTGCATAGTTTTTCAAAGCTTTTGCATAGTCTTGAATATTGAAAGGAATGATTGGAGAGTCTGCAAGATCATAAACTAGTGCTCCTCGTAGTTGAGCCACGGAAAGCTGTTTTTTAAATGTGGGGTCATAAAAATTCTCTACCAATTCAAAGGTCTCGTAAATTGTGTGGTATAGCGGGTAGCTGCTGTACTTATCTGTTTTCTGAAAAAAAAAGGTGTGGGATAGAAACCAAGTACAGATGAATATTAAATACGCAAATTACAATGTTTTATATAATCATAAAAATGGTTACAGAAAAAATTCAACCATAAGGCACCTTGAGTTTTATCACAATGAAGCAAAAAATTAACTAAAATACTGTGTTTCCCCAAAAATAAGACCTAGCCGGACAATCAGCTCTAATGAATTTTTGGAGCAAAAATTAAGACCTGGTCTTATTTTACTACATATAAGACCCAGTCTTTATAATATATTATAATATAATATAATATAATATAATATAATATAATATAATATAATATAATACAATATAATATAACATAACATAATATAATACCAGGTCTTAAATTGATTTTTGCTCTAAAAGATGCAGTAGAGCTGACTGTCCGGCTAGGTCTTATTTTTAGGAAAACACGGTACTACCAACCAGTGTTCAGTGATCTAAAATTTTACCATTATTCATTTTATAATTCATGTAATCTTCATTCAAAATACTGTTTATTGAGAATTTTCCTTATTGTATTTATGATCATTAAAATGAAGGCGTTCACATTCCAATTGCACATCAGCACAGTTTAAAATTGTCTATCAATTGATTGGGAATGAAAGGTCCTAGGAAGCTAGTAAGCATCTATATAGCTGAAGGATTATGTATGTAAAAACTTTCCCTGCCTCCCCAAACAGTGCATAACCTAATGTCATTTACTCATAACCTGTATTACGCAATTCAGTGCTACGATTATAAAAACATAAATGATCACATGGTGGTATTCTATATAAGTATTTTTTTACTTCTCAAGTAAAAACTAAAGCTAGGAAAGGCAGACCTACTTTTACATTGCTATAAGGCTATCATTCTTACGTTTAGTATCACTAAGAGGAATCCTGTATCAGCCTCGCCTTCTGTCTAGCATTCTGCTTTTAATCTGCATTGTCTTAGAAGCTACGTAACTTTGTTCAGAGTGATAATAGAGTATAAAAGTGAATAGGCCTTGAAAGTGGTGAATCTTTTATGTATTAAACGTAATGAATATTAGTATACAGACTTATGCATTTACTTCACATTATTTTGGAGATGCTTTCGCTTGTTTGTTATTAGTTGTATTCTGGATAGTCAAATTTGCAAGGGCTGTGTATTTGATACAAGCAAGATGCTTGTATATTGCCCTTATGATTTGAAAATTATTCAAATCTGTACAAATCTTAGTTCAATTTGGTTTATGACATAATTGATAACATAGGCAAGCCAACATGGTGTACATTGGCATTTGCAGGCACTTGCGTATCACCAATGTGTTTGAGTGTCAATTGTGTAAACCAGTCAGTACAGAACAGAAAACAGAATCGAGTTAAAAATGAAGAGAAACTTGTTTGATTCCCTACCCAAGAGCTCTGGACTCAGACGACAGGCAGTAGTGGGAATGTGAAGAGGGGCTAGTACAATAAGGAATCTTAGCTTAGCATTCCCTGTAACCAAAATACCTTCTCTATCTGCACATTTTCCTCAGGAAAAGTACATCAGAGCCTACAAAAAAACTAGGCGAATAGGATTTTCAAACAAAACCTGACTCAGGAAAAGGATGAGAACTACTTGGTGCTGACAAGCAGCTAAGTCCCTGTCGTTACTCTGGCAGCTACCACTTCATTGAATAACCCTGGCAGTGAAAATTCACTAAGTACCCCAAATTACTAATGGTCCATCTACTGAAGGACATGCAGTCTGTCTCTGCTCCTGAAATTCTTCACAGCCCTGTGCCAAACAACTATATGACAGAATTCTTACCAAAAAGAATGTGGCTGAGGTACTGTGTATCCAAAATAATAAAATGGCTTACCCTGTTTTTAGTGTAACGGGCTCTGCCTGAAGCAATTCCAAGTCTCTGAAAATAAGCTTCAAAATCACTTCCAGATCCCAGTTTGTTGATTCTAGGTACAGAATATAACGAGAGAGGAGAGAGAGAGAGAGAGAGAGAGAGAGAGAGAGAGAGACCATTAAAGAAATGCATAAATAAATATTAATAATGTGAAGTTAAATAGATGGGACAATGAATCCTGTACCAAGAATAGCAAGGAATTTCATGGCACATTTATAGGAGTTAGGAAAAGGTATACCACCCTCAAGACACTGGAGGAAATTGGTGATAAACCTATATCTGCATTTACTACAACCAGACTGGCAGTGCCACCAAAGTCGGCAGCCTAGTGACTATGTTCTCTTCTATATTTTCTGCATTTATGGTATTTGTTTAGAGGAGAAACAACAAATAAGATATGGTCCCTGCCCACAGAGAATTATAGTCTAGTAAGAAAATGGCCATGAAAAAGTCTGTATTTAAGATCATGAAGAATCTAAATGTGCCTTATTTTATTTCTAAAATAAATCTAATTACAAAATATTTTTTGCATGTAATCAAGAAACTACTATATACATATGAGGTCAGACAATTAAGTTCATGAATTCGTCCTACAAAAAGTGCTACACACCTCATTGCTGAATATCATTACGGTCACCTTCCAAGTACTCACTCCCTTTGGGAAGCTATGCACTGATGCCAGCACCTAGTCCACCCTTCAAAGCAATTTTGGAACTCTTTTTCTGAAATGGCCATCAGAGCTGTCATCGTATTACCCTTGATGTCCTGAATGTCATCAAAATGTCTTCCTTTATTTTCAGGTAAAGAAAGAAGTCATTGGGGGCCAGATCAGGTGAGTAGGGAGGGTGTTCCAATACAGTTATTTATTTACTGGCTAAAACTCCCTCACAGACAGTGCCATGTGAGCTGGTGCATTGTCGTGATGCAAGAGCCATGAGCTGTTGGCGAAAAGTTCAGGTCATTTTTGTCTAACTTTCTCATGCAGCCTTTTCTGCACTTCCAAATATAATAGTAAACTTGGTTCACTGTTTGTCCAGTTGGTACAAATTCATAATGAATAATCCCTCTGATAGCAAAAGAGGATAGCAACATCATTGCAACAAGTTCTTGAACTTAATTGTCAGACCTCACACATACATATATATTATAAATATAGACTAACGTAATGACATGAAAAAAATCATAATATAATGGTGAGTCAGTAAAGTAGAAAATAAAATTACATATGCATGAGGAATAGAATGATGTACTTCTAAGCTATTAGATGTGTTTTTGAGACTGAGACAGTGGATGCTTTTTAAATCTTTTTTTTTCTTTTTTTTAATAAGCATGTGAAACTTTTATAATGGAAACACATTTCAAATTTCACAGACATATTTGGAATATGGAATGAAGCCATAAACTGCTACCATCATCTGCTGGTTTTAGAAACAGTATTGCAGTAGAAAGCAAATATAAAATAAATTCAGGAAAGCTACTGTTGTGTGAATGAGAAGAAGAAAAAAATAAGTTAATACTTACATAAAATACAAATTGATTACAGGTAAATACACAATTTAGTGCCATCAATAATGCCCATTAATAAATTTAGAAGCAAATAATCCATCATTTATTTTTTACTTCATCATTATCATTTGAAGTTATATCAACTATTAATGCATTTAATACATATCACAATGCAATTTTTTTGCAAGAATGCAAAATAATGCTTTATAATGTGGCAAAATAATTCTGACTAAAATTTTGTAAAACTAGATCTATCTGCTCTATTACAGGTTAGAAGACTTGGCTGTTCTGCCACATCAAAGGCTGCACGAAGCGATCCTTTAGTATTATCTTTCCTACTCCAATTCTTTATGAGGTATCTAGGAATTGCATGTCTGGCTAACCAAGGGGCAAAGGGAAATTCATCATTTATCCTATGGTAGAAAATATACAATTAATTTACCTAGGAAAATTTTTATTTTCCGATGAAGGGTCCTTTTCCAACCAGCTTTCATAAAGAGATTTACTCTCAAAACCATCATCAGGGCTGGAGATCTGAAAAAATAAATCAAATATTGAGAATTAGAGGCAGAAGCAACTAAATTCATGCCAACATAAAACCACGTGATAGTTAACATCCACTTCTAACTCTACGTAATGTACATTTGTGTAGCATATATTCTTATTGCAAAATATGCTTTCGCAAATGGGAAGAAAAATATTCAGCTCAAATTCTTGTTCATTTATGACGCCTGTCTCTTGGTAATTTTGCCATAAACCTAGGATAAAATTTCCTGCTTATTTTGGTAAACTTTTTAAATAGAGGTTCAGATTTTTAATAAATGTCATCACTTTAATGTTTGGCAGCTTAGATTTCTTTTAGTGGGAAGTATTTGGGGGGAAAAACAGATATAATATTTATTTTAGTAAATTGCTTTTGTCCAGGGAGACCTACAAAGAGGCCTCAGAGCAGCAGATCTAGCTAATGAAGCTGAGCTTGAAATTGTCCATATAAATCCTGATTTTGTGAGGTGGGTGGGGCGAGGTTATTTTAGAAAATCTGATTATATTTAAACAAAGTTGGAATTTGATGGGTTTAAAAAAATTCTACTTAACCTCAGATTTCTACTTGTGAATTTTAAGAGCTTCTGGGTATACAGCAACATTTTTTATTACCCTCGTGAAAAGTATACTTACGAGCTTATACTTTGCTTTTCTTTCTCCACTCTAAGAAAAGCAGGACCATGTGGTAGAAAACTTGTGGACTGTGGAATCTAACCATGTCTATTTCAGATCCATATTATCACACACAGTGGCTGAAGTTTGTTCATTTATAGCTCTGCTTTGTTCGAAAATGGACCCATGGCAGGCCCTATGTATGCAGATCAGAAAGCATTATAACCGTTGGTGTACTTCCTCTCATCTTTAAACCCTAGTTTTCCCACCTGTGGAAATGGAGGGAACGTACCATACCCATCTTATCCTAAACAGCATCTCCTCTGATATCTTTTCTGGCCTTTATGCAGAGTTGGTTATTGCCTCAGCGTCACATAGGAGGTCCTCAGCTTAACAACAGCCATGACACCCCCAGACACCCCCTTCCCTGCCAACGTGTTGGCAGCTGCAGGAGCGTTCTGCTCATTTCCAGCCAACTGACTGGGTTCTACTACCCTACTGGGCTCCTGCCAATTTATAATACTGTGTTTCCCTGAAAATAAGACCCGGTCTTATATTAATTTTTGCTCCATTAGGGCGTATTTTCAGGGCATGTCTTATTTTTTTCATGTACAACAATCTACATTTATTCAAATACAGTCATGTCATCTTCTTCTAGAACATCGTCATAATGTACTAAATGCATCTGTCTGGCTGACGATCTTAACTGAGGCTTATTTTCGGAGTAGGTCTTATTTTCAGGGAAACACGGTAGCTGAGACCCAGCTCCAATGCCTACATCTTGTTTGGATTGAATTCCCTGCAAAATCCTCTTCATTTTCTGGAATCATGCCATCTTGGTCTAGCAATAACCAGACCTGTGTCTTCTTGGCCTACACACCCGAGAGCAGACTTTTCTGTCTCAGGTATATGCATTGTCATAAAAGCTGTCCCTCCTCCATTATATCAATACCGTGTCCATTTCTTACTTCTGTCAGGCAGCTGCCCTTCTCTCTAAACTCAGCCCTCTCCACCACCTTCTCCCTACCCTCATGTCACCAGCATAATTTGTGCCAACACACCTTAGAGGTTGATAAAATTGTAGTAATCAGTTTCCAGGAGAATAAAAAAGTCCCTTTTCTACTGGGTTTTGGTATGGCCATAAACGAACGTGTGCCTTCGTACAGAGGCAGAGTCCTAAACTCCCTGACTGGCTCTGAAATTCTTATTAGCCCTGACCTCACAGGCAGGAGCCAGCTCTGTAGGACCATACAAAGCACAAATGCTTATTCTGAGATGGGTTCTTCCAATACGGTTTTATTTACTGCCTGCTTTTAGATGTTTTTATGGGACCTTACAATGAGCAGATCAAAGACATAACCTACCTAATATAGGGAGAGAGTTGCCATGGGCATAATGAGGACTCTCATTTGGGAGAACTAGTTTTCTGAAGACCCTAACGGTAAAAGGGAAAGGCAAGAGTAAGGGGGACTGAGAAATAGCATCTACAGAAAAGTGATACCTACTTCACACTGTCATCTAAGTGATATTACATGACAGAAACATTTCTATAATTAAATTTTATAGCAGGGAACTACTTAAACAAAGTACACAGATAGTAAATAAAGAGATTATATGATTTTGAGAGACTCAGAGGGCATTAGAGTTTGCAGAGTACTCTTTGTATCAATAACTAATATTTATAATATGACCGGTAAGTAAGCACGTGGAATTATTTCCATTTTGCTTTTAGACTCGCTACAGCTTAACCTATTCACTACACTGGTAGAGTGATCTTTCTAATGAACAAATATGATAATGTACAACTCTGTTAAAAATTCGTTAATTTCATTGTCACCAGATTTCTGAACTCCTGGGCCTATTTGTTATGCCCCATTTCTTACCATCTTTCCACCAACACTTTGTGCTTAGGTCATACTGATCTACCTCCAGGTCAGCAAATATGTTCTTTCATACCTCCCCTTCTTTTGAGGAATTTCGTCCTGTGCTTAGAATGCCTTCTCCTTTACTTTCATATCCCTCCATTTTTCAGCCCATGCATTCATTATTCTTTAAACATGCTCTGGAGCTTTCCAACTTCCCCAGCTAACCCAGGATTTTAGGTGCTCTATTACCTCGTTGTTCTCCATTGTATATAGTATCTGATATTCCAGTGAGCGATAACTCTTCATTTATAGGTCTGTATCCTCTCTAGATAACAAAGTATTTGGATTCAGAGACCTTGTTATTTTATCATTGTTGCTGCTGGAATTCATTTTATAGGGCCTGATACCTAGCAACCACTCAATAAATATCTGTTGATTGAATAAGTAAGTAGCCAAGGCAATCTTGAAGCCAAGGGTTTTCCATTCCAGCTCAGTGTTCTTTCTGTTGTATCAAAATGCCTCTGCTAGATGAAATTATACACCCTGTACATTACAACAATGTATACAATAAGAATGTTAATCACAACTATTAGAACACAGAAACTAGCAATACTATCTCCACTGCAATGTCACATAAATAAATAGTGTATTAGAGATTTTGTTCTGACTTGTTATTTATACAAATCAGCTATGTTGGTCATCAGTTTAAAAATAAGTGCCACTAATTAAGAAAACACGTTTTATTCACTTATCCATTTATCAGAAAACCTTACGACAGATCTATTTACATACCTCTTTTGTCAGTTTATACACCAATTGGTAAAGAAGGGGTGTACAGTCAACTCTGAGAGTATAATTTCCTGGAAAATAAAACACAGAGTATTTTCATACTTCAAATGGAATTCCAATCTATGTTGAATTCTAACTTTATTTTCTGACTATAAATAAGACATAATAGACTTCAAATTGAAGCCATTATTCCCAGGGAATTAAAAATAGGGTGGAAATAGTTCTTCAGGAGCAAGAGTAGCTGCAGTACACATGCTACAGAAGGACTGGCTGCGAAGCCAGCAGCTCTCATAGTAATCACAATGGTCATTCTTAAGGCAGTGTCTCAGGGGAGTTTGGCAAAGGAAATGCCCTGTTTCCCCGAAAATAAGAGCTAGCCAGACAATCAGCTCTAATGCGTCTTTTGGAGCAAAAATTAATATAAGACCCGGTATTGTATTACCCAGTATTATACTATATTATATTATGTTATACCTGGTATTATATTATATTATATTATATTATATTATATTATATTATATTATATTATATTACATTTATATTATATTGTATTATATTATACCTGGTATTATATTATATTATATTATATTATATTATATTATATTATATTATATTATACCTGGTATTATATTATATTGTATTACATTAAAGACCCGGTCTTATATTACAGTAAAATAAGACCGGGACTTATATTAATTTTTGCTCCAAAAGACCCATTAAAGCTGATTGTCCGGCTAGTTCTTATTTTCGGGAAACGCGGTGGTAAGGCTACAGCATTCATTCCTTATTCATTCATTCAGTGACATAGTATATAACAAAACATTAGACTAAAGCATGTCAGTAGCTAGTAAGTATGTTCTGACATTTATCTAGACATAATCATAATACAGTGAAAGCCTAGAGACACAAATGTCATGTGTCAGGTTCAAAAGGAAGTATGCAAATTGTGCTTACTTCAGATTTGTTCCAATACAGAAAGTATTTCTGTAAAATTTCTGTAAGTATTCTGTAAAATATTTCTTATGAAATAGTTTAGCCAAATTCTTTTAATGTCTACACAGGAAGAATGTGGTTAATACTAGAGATTTAAAGAGTAATTCAAAATAAGCCAATGGTAAATATACTAATGAAATTAGGATCAATAACTTAGTTATGAATCATAATGATTTTTCTCTGTGGTAAGATGGAAAATGAAACTTTTGAGGTATCTCATAGGAAAGGAGTAATCTTAGGTAGTTTACAAGTTGGAATTTACAGACTTAAAAGATGGTACTGTTTCATATCAATCTGAAATAAAATTTACCTTCTATCGATGAATCTGAGTTGATGTAAGCAATACTTCTCTCCTGAAGTGATTTTGCATTCTCCTATAGTTGAAGCAAAATTGTGACTTAATTAACAGTATTTACAATTGTGAGACTGTAAATAAAATAAGCAAATTAATTTAGCATAAAAGGGGTCCACAAATACCTTTATAAATCAAATACCTGTCTTTGACAATAATTTCTGAGAAAATGCTGATAACTGGTTGGTTGACAACAACTTTAATGCAATTAAAACAAGAAAAATCTTATGATCCTGTAGCTACTGTTGATAGCAATAGCAGGGAGTCCCAGAGAAAGAGTATTTTCAAAGTGTTGGTTCCTTGAATTCCTCACCCAGAATGTGGAGGAGCAAGGCTCCCAGATCCTGGGCCCCACCCCAGATCTACTGAATAAGAATTGCTGAAAGTAAGGCCTGGAAATCTGTATCCCCAGCAAAAGATGTTTCTGGCAATCCTTGCATACAGTGAAGTTTGAGATACACTGATGCCCAAATAAATGTATCCTTTTAAAAGTGAAAAACTGTAAAATTTCCATTTATCTATTTTTTCTTTAAAGAGAAGATATGACGAAGAAAAAGAACAAAACAAAAGGACAGAAAAAAATAAAGCTAAAGAGGGAAGGACATTAAGACAAACACTAGACTGACTTTGACTCTCTCTCTTTGTCTCTCTCTCTCTCTCTCTCTCTCTCTCTCTCTCTCTCTCTCACACACACACACACACACACACACACACACACACGAGTAGGGAAAGACTAATGCCACACAAAAGTGGGAATGTGCTGAGCCTCAGCTCGTTACTTCTCTTTCTAGCTTGCTATCTTGTAAGAACATGTTATAATTTACAAACAAACAAACAAAAACACTTAACGCTATGAGAGGCTGTGGCACAAATGAGGACTGCTGTTTCTCTGCACTTGCCCACACAGGCCTCTGCTACAGATAAACATACAATCAGAGTTTCCATGATAACAGATATAATTAGAAATAAGGACCAGTCCTTAACTATATTTAAAGCAAGTATTCTATTGAATATGATGAAGAATCTGGTAGAAAATTAGAAACAGTGTTGAAATTATCTTTTAATCCACATGTATTTAAATTAATGCAAAGCATATTATTTTATCTTAGATTTCTTTTATCTTTAAACTGCTAGTAACATTTAAAAAAAAAAAACCAGAGATATGTATTTACATGTGCATCTATTCACAAGAAAATCATATATTTCTAAAAGTAAATGACCTTAATGAATGAAATTTGATTCATCTAAATAGTCTACTTCCAAAATGCACATTCATAATTTTAATGTAATAAAGATTTGCAATGTAAATGAAATTAAAGGATAAGTGATAGACAAGTAACTGTGTGTATGATTTTCACCCCCATTTGATTTGATTCATATTATTTTAAAGTAAGAGCAAATGAGTCAGGAGGAAAGTATTTTAAGAGCTAGAGACAATGTCAAGAAATGCATGGCAGTAACCACAAGATGACCACGGGGTTTTGAAAATTAATTTGGGGAACGTACAAAGGGATAGTGGATGGGGGGAGGGGGGTTCACACAGTGTGAGGGATATAAATGATAAACGTCTAAGTTTTTCGTGAACCTGAAACTAATAAAAAAGAAAAAAAAGAAAAAAAGAAAAATGGAAAAAAATAATTAAATTAAATTAAATTAAATTAAATTAAATTAAAGAAAAAGAAATGCATGGCATGCTTTGAAACACCTTTATAAAATCTGGACTTATAAAAGATCAGTGGAGGATGGTGGAGGAAGAATAGGTGGTTTTGACAGTGCACCTGCCTTTATAACAATATATGAGCTTACCTTGTACATTTAAGAACTTAGAGTTATTCGACAGAGAAGCTAATGGAAAAAGATGAAAACAAGTGGCCTAGGAGAGACACTTAAGGATAAAGCATTAAGAGACAATCACAAATGAAAATCAATCATATCTGAATAAAAAATAAATCTTTGAAATTGTAAAGTAAGGCAATTTATCGAAGTAATTCTATTTACAAAAAATTATCATCATACTCAACAATCAGGCACTTTTGTGAATGGTAAAATATACCTATGTTTACAGTTTTATATGGAATCTGTAAACATGAAATTATAATCAGTCAAGTCATCTTAATAGAAAATCTTTTGCTTTCTTAGAAGAATTCCAAGGAAACTTCAAAAACTTGAAAATTAACTCCAGGGATCTCTATGCGTTTTTAGCTAAGTCAATTCACTTGTCAGAAACAGCTTGCTACTTTTGACTATTTTCTGCACTTACAGATTTTACTTACTTTTCACAAAACAAATACAAATAGAAACTAAAATATTTTGACAAGAATAAATTTGTTTGTAGCCCAGTAAGTAAGAGGTTATTCTGTTTTGCCAAACTGATGTGAAAGTAAAAACAAACTAATTCTTAAATTCTTGAGTTTCCAAATTAAAACCATATTAGGTAGTAGAATCTATTTGTGATCATTCTGAGATACATATATGTGTTCCTTGTTATCCAAGAAAATAAGAGCTTTCTTTGTTATTTACCTCAGCCCATTCTGTGGAACCCAGAAGTCCAAATTCTTCTGCATCCCAGCTGGCAAAAATGATAGTTCTTCTAGGTCTCCAGCCTGTAATTATTGTTAACATAAATAGTTAGGTATACCTGCCTAAATATAAACGAAAATTGAGTGAGTCACTTTTTGTCAGCACTTACCAAAGAAACATTATTTACCTCTACTCATCAGTTTTCCAAAACTCTGAACAATTTCTTGTAAAACAGCAGCCCCAGTGGTTGGGTCAATACCGCCAAACACCCAGGAATCCCGATGACCTCCCAGAATAACATACCTGTCTGGAAAAGAATGTGTTCAACAGAGCTACAACTTTGAATGCATTATAAATAGTTGCAATTTATGGTTTTTTTTAATGAAACTTCCTCTTCCTTAGTTTCCTCTATAGGGAAAAAACAAATCAACGTTATAAGAAAGGCTCTTCTTTTAGAGTGGTACCATTTTTTTCTTTTTTCAAATTTAGTTGTTTCATGTAAGCCAGAAAAAGAATCAATTGTTGACTAAAATTTATCTTCTCTTATTCTTTTAATCTGTGTAAAAACAAAGTGTTTTTACAAATTCTCTGACTCACCAGGTTCCACAGATCCTCTGATAGTTCCGATTACATTGTAAATCCTTGTAATTTTGTTGGTGTTATGAACATGCATTTTAACCTTCCTAGAATTCAAAGGGAATGAGTTACTTCACCTAGAGCATTATGTCTAATAGCATTCTTCCAACTTTTAATTATGAAAAAAACTCAAAAGTATAGAAAACTCTAATAATTCAATGAATTCCCATATATCCACCATCTAAATTCAATAATTGTCAGTATTGTTCAGCCATTTGCAAGTGAGTTGCAGATATCATGACATTTTACTCCTAGTATTAAGCACGTACCTTAAAGTAAAATTTTAAAAGCTAAATGTCAATATTTTATATTACTCCTTCCTTACAGCTATATTGTTGATATTTAAAATTCAAAGTATCCTATTATTTAATATGTCTTGCATAGTGATTCTAAAATTTTAAATATACTCTACTTAATTACAATAATAAGGAAGACAACCCTTTATATGTGTATTTAAGGACAAATAAGCCTATTGTTTAATGTGTCTTTGTGTTTGTTAATTTCTGCTATTCAGTGACTTCAAGATTATTGTAGTGTTATCAGTTAAAGGGTTGGCTGACTGCTGCCTGTAAGAAGCATGATTAAACTCTACTATTAAATGGGAATTTGGGAAGCGCCTGCTAAGATGTACAAGACAACCGCATAATGAAAGTCCCAGGCCATCACTATTGATTCTGATTTGGGCCGGCCTTTTAAATATTCATTAATGAATTGTAATCCACCAAATTATAATTCAAGGGAAAATACAATCAATCTCAGACAGAAAAGAAAAATGCCATTCACATTACATGAATCCAAAATGACATGGGAAAATGTTGAGCTTCTTTTTCACAAGGGAACAAAATAAGTCATTATCTATTGGCAGGAACTGAGAGTGAGTGGGGGTGGGGGTGGTGGGAGTTGGGGTCATCCCAGCAATTTCTAATCTATGGCTTGTTTTTTAGTTGAAGAACTAACAATCTGTCAAAATCTGTGTATTGTTAAGTGTAGATTCTGTTTTTTCCCTCCAAAAGTATATTGTGCTTCTGAACGCATATTTAATTCACGTGCAATATTCAACTAAAAGTGCCTTTGGGAAAAAAGATAATCAATGTTTTTTTTTGTTTTTGTTTTTTTTTTCATTTTAAGACATTAAGTAAAGGATTTACTTTTGTTGCTGATGAAAATAGCAAAAAAAGTAGAAACATCATATAGCATATTTTCTAAAAATATGAGACTAAGATCTACTGGTAAGAAACCCAAATTCATTGATATTATGTCATCAAATGAAGAAAATTAAAGAATGTAACAATGAGGAATGAGAAAAAATATATTAATCTTTAACTTTTTAGTTAAAAAATTATTTTAATGAAAATCATCGTAGGTTATCTGCTCAGATTCTCCAAGAAGCTCATCCACATCTTTCTTGAATCCATGTATCTTTTTAGTTTTTATCATTGACTCCAGAAATGCCTAAATATCTGCTTGTCTGTCCTATTATGACTTCAAACTCATCATGTTCCAAATAAATGGAACTCTAGTATGTAGGCTCCATAAGGCAGGTATTTTTGCTTGTTTTGTTCACTGCTGAATCCTCAGGACCCAGAATATTGCCTGGAATATAGTAGATGCTCAGTAAATATTTGTGAAATGAATGAATATACTCCTGTAAGGAAAAACTGAGAAAGACCCTAGCTCATCCATCAGAGTTCTTTCTTTCTACTTTCCTTCCTGCCTGCCTGTCACACTGTCTTTAACTAAACGATTTTACAACTCGGTGGAGACAAGTTAACTTGTAGAAACATGACAGTAATGCAAATAATTCATGTCCACTAAAATGAACAATCTATCTAGTGAATGTTTACATTGACTTCCCTCCCGCAATGTAGAAGAAATCAGTTTTTCTGCTATAAGTATACTCATTTCACCATTCCTAATGAGCTGATTTTTTGTATCAACTTTGAATTCTCCTTTGGTCCAGTTTTAACTCCTTTCAGGTTCCCTTATTAATTAATTAAATGCAATTTTGGACACATGTTCATTTTATATTTCTATGAGAATTATATCACTTGGGGAATCCCACTGAGACGTACAATGGTTTCACCTCGCAGACGAGGTATGGGCTACTTAAACCCAGCTATGTCTTCTTTAGTCGCTCAGAGGTAAAATCCCAAGTAGCAATACAATTTTAACTTCGCTGACTCTCTGTTTCCCTAACTTCATTTTTTGCTACTGATTTTGAGTTTTGTTTGTTTCTAGTTTGCTCATGGAAGATAAGTTATTCCCCATTGATGGCAGCAATGGTTAGGAATTTGATTTCATGTTTTGTCACTTGGTAATCTCTGTAAATGGATTAATAGATTATCAAGATCTTTTTTGGGGTGAGACATGACAGAAAATGTGGGGCTTTTTTGTTTTCTGGGTTTTTGTTTTTTTAGCAATTTTTCTTGATTTGTGTATTTGTCCATTTTGAGCTCAACTCAATTAATAGTTTTGTGTCCATGGTGAAGGAGAATAATAGCTTTTTGGTATCTTGATGTGAGAATTTTTATGTTTTTAATTTTTCTCTTGAACTGTGACTGAAATTGTAAAACTAAGCAATATGTTTTCTGTTTTCTCTGCGTCTGTCTGTTTCTGTTTGCAAATCCTAAAGGCCCTTGTCTTTCATTGTGTATGTTTTTCTGGAGGGTATTAATAAGTTAGATAATAAAATCTCTAATGTTAAAGGAACTCTGTTCTGATTGAGTTATAGAGATAAATAAGCACTTATATAAAAAAAATTATAAAATTCCTATGAAATAAGAAAACTGAACTTATACTTTAAAAGTTCTGAAATTTAAAAAAAATTACAGAAACTGAAAAACAATCTAAGAATGCAAGTTCACATTGTTAAGGTAAGTTGTCAGTAAACAAAACTGATACAATAATTTTGGTCTAATAAAAACAGCTCTATCTTCTCTGATTTATCAGTGTTACTTCCCTTTCTCTCTATATTTCAGACAAATGAAACTACTCGAAGTACTGATCATGCCAGGCTCTTTCACAACTCTGTTCAAGCTGATGTCTCTACTTGGCACTTCTGGCCTGCACTGATCCAGTGGAAAACTTAACTTTTTCTGTAAAATTAAGATCGATGAACATATACTCTGTGATCACTCCTCTTCTACAACAGTACTATCATGTGTTACTAACAGTTAAAATGATAAGTGTATTGAGCCCTACAATAGTTATGCACTTGACCATTTTAACTTACTTGATTCACCCACACAGTAAGTGATCAATCAATACTGCCTCCTTTCTCTCATCTCTTTTACTCCTTTCCTTTAAGTTAGCCTAGTGTTTCACATGTGTAACATTTTGAAAGTTATATGAATACTGTTTTGAAACTTTAAGTGCAAAGGGAAGTTAAAAGTTAAACCTATAACTCAAGTGCAGTAATTTTTGAGACTTTACAAATGTGATATCACTATTGGGAGAAATTTGATACATCATTCTTTAAGTATTTCTTAAGTGACATTAAATGATCAATTATTGGGAGGGGCTCTAGAAGAGGGTAAACGGGTGATGGAAATTAATATATGGTGATGGAAAGAGAACTGACTCTGAGTGGTGAACACACAATGTGATATATAGATGATGTAATACAGAATTGTATACCTGAAATCTATGTAACTTTACTAACAATTGTCACCCCAATAAACGTTAATTTAAAAAAAAAGATCAATTATTCACTATGAAAAATGAGAAAACGAAGATAAGCAAAATATACCTGGCAGAACAGTTATCTTGACATTGTTTCCACTAAACATATAAAACTTTTCCAGGCTATTAAAGTAATGTAAAATTACCTGAAAGAATCGTGCCCTGTGAAGCCAGGCCCAATATTGTAATCCACATTAAGATCTCCCTTCCAGCTGTCATCTGGTGGAGCAGTTCCTCCCATATGGCTGTCAAGAGAAAATGAAAATGACATGAAAAGCCTGAGCATAATTTCCCAGAAAAAATCATGAATTATGACAATGAGATATTTCACTCATACATTTAACAAATATTTACTGAGCATTTACTAAGTGCCAGGTACTGTCAAAACTCCCTTCACTCATGGAGCCTACATTCTAGTGATAGAACCATACTGAAATGCATAAGCAAAATATTTCATGTGTTATGGTAGTAATAAGAGCAGGAGAAGAAAACAAAACAGTGAGAGGAAAAGGGAAATTTCAGACTCCTTACTCTTGAATTTAATTATTTATGTAGGGATGCATTAGGTACAAGAAATCCTGAAAATGTGAAATACATGACTATGTTCAGAAGAAATAATTTTCTAGAGAAGCTGCTCATAACATAGTATGCACTTAAAGCAATTATTAAATTGTATTCATACAGACATTTTAAAAAAATACTAGTTAGGAGATTTGAAAAAGGAACATCAGTTACAGAATGCATACAATAATAGCAAACATTGATTGTTTACCATTTTCTAGATGCTTTACATGCATGATGTGATATATTTTTTATAATAACCCTATCAGGGAGAAACTTTCTGTCGTCATTTTAAAGATAAGGAAACTGAATCAGATAAAGATTGAGTAACTAGTTCAAGTCCACACATGTAGTAAATGATGGGCATTATCACATTTTAAAAATGCAGGTCAAGTGAACCAAATGAACATCTAAGAAAATCCAGCTACTTGAAAAACATCTCCAATCAGTATTTTTATCTTTGGACATAGTTTCACTTTTCAGACTTTCATTTGTAGCAAAGAGAGTAATGTTTTCTTAGTAAACCGACTGCTCTTACGGAAAAAAGAGGAGGTGTGTTCTGTTATTCCTACTTCAGGAATACAAGCTATTCTTGTAATCTAATTTTTAGCAAAATTAGATTACATTGGTTTGAGAAGAGAAAATGGACACATTAGTGCAAAATATCTTAATTTCATATCTAGAAAGAAAACTGTACCGTAATAATATTTCTGCATCATTATATCCAATGGGATGTACAGGGATTTTGGGCATTCCCACTCCTTCTTCAACATTAAGTCTAAAGGTGTACTCTGCAAAAATCAATTGCATAAAATGAAAACAACTGAAGAATCTGAGCAAGGGGTACAAAGAAATTTCTTTTATTACTCTTTCAGATTTGCTATATGTTTAACATTATATCAAACTATAAAGTTCCCCAAAAGTTGTTTCTTTTACCTATATGGTCTATTTAATTCAAAAGTAAGAAGTTAAACCATTTACATTTTAATTTAAAATCAATTATAGGTATTATAGATTCCCAAACTTGTTCTGACATTTCACATAATTCTTTTTTTATTATCATAAAAGGATCGTTCTGCTAAAAGAAGATGAACTTTAAAATTGAGTTAAAAACACTGAGTGAATAGAAGACTTGGTTTTCTCCATGACAGAATGGAATTTATGCTTTTGCTTTTTCAGAAACATGTCTGAACTCAGCTTTGAGCTCTCTAAGTGTCTAAGAACCCTGTGTCTGCATTTTTCTATAATTAGTTTCTCAGTCAGCTGAGAGTATATTCTTCTCATCTGTCTTCTTACGAAGACTTTGTACTGTGCCATCTTAACCGGAACTCCACATAATTCTGTGAAATTTTACAAGATTATTTTATTTCCTCAAAGATATCTTGAATCCTTAGAGAAGCTTTAGTTAACCTGATTTCTGGAAAATGTGTCCCATAATCTAAAACTAAAAATAACTAAAAAAATTAAAGGGAATTTATGAGCTCTTGGGATTAAGAGAGAAAGATCTTATTCAAACAATATTCTTTTTAAAGAAAGATTGAAAAATATTGTCAGGCTTAAAAACCTCATAAGAACTTTGGCTTTCAGCCAAAATAGAACTGGCTAGCAATAAAACATCTATCTTAGAAAAAAGGAAGGTTTCAAACACATTATATATCAGATTCCACCTTAAGAAACTAGAAAATGAAAACAAGTGAGGAAAAATAAACAAGAGAAAGGACATAACAAAGATTGGAGCTGACTGACATCTAAAAATAGGAAACAGAAACATGATAGATTATCAATGAAATCCAAAGGTGTTCCTTCGAGAAGATCAATAAAACTGATAAATCTTTGGCAAAACAGATCAGAAAAAAAAAGACAAATTGCTAATATCAGGAATAAAGAAGAAAATATCACTCTAGTACCTGCAAACAACAAAAATAAGAGAATACTATGAACGACTCTATGCCCATAAGTTTAATAACTTAGATGAAATGAACAAAATCCTTGAAAGACACAAACTACCAGAGCTCACTCAATAATAAATATATAACCCAAACAGCCATACATCTATGAAAGAAATTGAATTTGTAGTTAAAAGCATTCTTACAAACAAAACTTCGGGCTTGGATGGATTTTCTGGGGAATTTTACCAAGCATAGTTAGACAAACTCAAACTCATTCTTATAAACTCGTGCATAAAAAAAATGAAGGAGATAGTCCCCAACTCATTCCAGGAGGCCAGCATTACCCTGATACCAAAATGAGACAGATATTACAAGAAAATAAATCTCTAGGCCAATATCCCTTATGACTAAAGACAGAGATACTGTAATAAAAATGTTAGCATAAATCCAACAATAAGCCAACAATATGTAAAAGGATAATGCATTGTAACCAAGTAGAGTTTCTCCCAGGATGGAAAGTTTGGTTTAACATTCAAAAATCAATCAGTATAACTTAATAAATAATAATAATTTTTGATCATTTCAATAGATGCAGTAAAAGCATTTGACAAAACCCAATATGTATTCCTATTAGATGCATGTGCTAAGATAAAAACTCCTTTCACGTTAATATAGAAGTGAGCTTCCTCAATTTGACAAAAATAATCTATAAAAAACATACAGATAACATCACATTAAACCGAGAAAGACTTCTCCTCGGGGCAGGAACAAGGCAAGGATATCTGCTCTAATAACTTTTTTCAACAATGTACTAGAAATGTCTTGAGTTCCTAACAATGGTAATGGTCATCCAAAATATTATATTGCACACAGTTTTAATGCTAGTCTGTAGGTGCTTCCTTTCATGCCTTCTATAAGGGCAAGCGATATTTTTGCAGAAATGGGTGGACAGGCTCATCCAATACCTTTGGCTGGATAGCCTGGAGTCAGCGGGTCACCAGCACCATTCAAATTTAACACATTCCCTCTCTGGGCTGCAGTTCCAGGAAGGTTCCATCCTTTAGGATATGGCTGTACCTCAGGGGCAAAGTAGTCAGCTGGATCTGAGTACAAGATGATTCCTATGGCTCCTGCTGACATGGCATTTTTAACCTGCAGAGGCAAGATGCAATCCATGTTGTAGAAATGGAAAGTGACTGACTTATTCACTTAAGCGAAAACAAATTTTATAATGTAGGGAAATTTAGACACTGCTTTCTATCATGCTGTAACTCATTTAGTTCTCTTTGCCTTGAAATCAGTTTCTCTCTTGGTAGACCTAACAACACTCATTTATTCTACACAACTCCAAACAAGTTATTGCCTCTTCTGGGAGACATTCCTACTGTCCCTAAAACTACAAAATTTATGTCTCCCTTTTTTGTAATTCTATATTGCATATATTTCTATTTTAGGATAGGTCAAAGTATTTTAAAATAGTTTTTATATAGCTTTCTCCCCTATTAGACTTGTGAACTGGGACCATATCTTAATCACTCTTAAATATCTACCCTCCAAAATCTGGTATATCATAGAGTAAGCACTCTACAATATTTGTGGAACTAAACTTAATTTAAAATTCTATGCATAATAGTCATAGCATGTGAAAAACTGCCCGCAGTTCTTTTGTACACATTTTTGTAATAATGCAAACTGACCACAAATCAGAAAATCTACCCTATAAGATACTGAATTCTTCATTACAGAAGCAACAAAAGATAAATAACCATCAGTCTTGATCCACTAAAACATATTCCAATATTCAGAAAGCACTCTCACATAAGATTAGCAAGAGTACAATCTGTCACAATGTTTTTGAAGGGTAATTTGATGATGCCTATCAAAATATACATTATGATTCAGCCGTTCAATTTCTGGGAATCTATACCATAAAAAATTTTCACAAATGTTCAAGTACATATTGACAAAGATGTTCACAATGGAATTATTTTAACAGTAACACATTTAAGACACACCAAACACCCGTCAACAGAGGAATGGTTAAATCAATTGCATACCAATTCTGTAAAATACTATGCAGCCATCTAAAATAATGAGGTATTTACTTAATAAAGTGATGGAAATTACTAAGTACCAGTCACTACCTGAAGTGCTTTCAAATATAGTCATTTAAAACTAAGGGATTCTAAGAGAGGATTCTAAGAGATTACTGTTATTAACATTTCTATTTTAGATGTGAGGAAACACTAGTTCAGAGAAGTTAAGCAACTTGCTCACAGTAAATGATCTAGAGGATAGGAAGCCCAGACTAGACTGGTACGAATCTAGAGTCCTATAATTACCTAGTTACTGCTGAGTGAAAAAACCAGCTATACAATACATAACGCCCGATGCCCTCTTTGTAAGATAATATTTATGTAAAATGAGTATAGAGACAGATACAGAATTAGGTCTGAAAAGAGCTGTTAAGCTTAATTATGTCTGGGTGATGAAGTTGGCTCATGCAGGAGAGCTTTGAATTTTTTAGTTTATATAAATTTCCTTCAATTAAATAAAAAAGAAAATATTTCCTTGGCAATGAAATTGTTAAAAATAATTTCCCTTTCTAGATATGTGAAGGAACATAAAAACAGGATTTTCTGTGCAACCATGGAAATAGCACGATATAGGCATCGTGAAAGCAATTTTGGAAACTGTGATGCAAGCTGATCATTTCCATTTGCAGGATATATATGTATATCTTCTTCCTTCTAGAAAAACAAATAACACAATACTTTATTTCCTCTGAAGATTTTCCCATATCTTGCAATAACAATCTTTCCAGTACAGTTGATGCCCATTTCTCTTTCTAGTTTGAAAAAATCTTCAGTACGAGCATAGTTTACATATACAAGATCTCCCTGTAGGGGAACAAAAAAGAAAAACAACACATAATACTGCCATAATTAAAGAGAAAACCAAAGGATAAGTTTGCTCCACAACATGCATCATCAAAAGTTATCTTTCCTAGCTTGGGCTTAATAAATAGATCTAAGCTAATTTTGTAAAAGTAGTTAGAAAATATTTCAATGTGCTGAAAAGTTTTTAAAAATGACAACATGTAAAACATTTTAAACTGTGTGTTCTATTTTGAAGAAATTATCAGTGTATACTGTCACAGGAAATAGAATAAATAAAAGTCATTTTAAATCCCAACTATGTTTAATTTCCAACCATGATACTGATTTTAAAACTTCTGTGGTGTGATCTACAAATCTGTAACAAAGTCAGACTATGAACAAACAGAATTTCTAAAAACATCTATTGCACTTACTGAATTAAAGACATATTCAGCAGTTTATTTTTTTAAAAGAGTGGCAGCTCCTTCATCAGGGTCTGAATTTTAAGTATTTATTTTCTTTCTTTTTCTAGTATGGTGTTCTTTTTTTTCTTTTTAATTATTTTTAGGTAGAGTTTACATAGCACTGACCCTCAAAAGTATGGATAAGGATGTCTGATCTTCCTAATCTCCTTGGTTTAGCTCTCTATATAGGTTTCATATAACAAAGAAAGGTTCAAAGAGTTGAATAAGAAAATGTCTTATTTTTACCTCTGGTGTGCCTTGGGCTGAGAAAGCGTTATATGGTGGTACAATATTTGTAACATTTTCATATCCATCTGGTAACAGCTCAAGGTTTGATGTTTTGAAAATCTAGCAAGCGTCAAAACACATGAAGTTAAAAATATTCTAGATTGTTACTAAAGAATAATGTATTTTTGCCCCAAGTATCCCCTTAAGATTAAGCACCCTGAAACTAGGTTCTATAATTTGATAAATTCCACTGGCAACAATGAGAGAGAGAGCTTTATCATTATTACTGTCTTCAAAATAGTAGAAAATTCTATAAATGCATGCGATCTCAGGTAACTAAAAGCTCCCATATGAAATACAAAACAGGGCTTCGAAGGTGGCACTCTCATGATTCTCCTTCTTTTCCAACTATTCCTTTCAGCCTTCTTTGTGGGCCCCTTTTCTTTCAATTGTATTTAAATAATGTTTCCCTGTGTTTAATCCCCAGTACACTGCTAGCCTCATTTTATATTCTCTCCCTGTGAGATTTCATTGACCCTTAAAATTTTATCCATATCTAATTTGCTTACGATGCTCAGCCTTCTAGACTTGTATATTTAAGGACCTGATGGACATTTCAGCTTGGATGTCCAAACTCAACAGGGCAAAACTGGAATTTATCTTCTCTCACCCCAGGTCTGCTTCAGGTTGTGCATTTCCTCCTGCTATTATTAGCATCACTAGCTAGCCACTCACACCAGATACCTAAAAATCAGACTGAACTCTGTCCTCACCTCCTTCCTCCAGTCAATCACTATTCAAATCCTGCCAATACTGCTTCCTAACTATTTCTCAGATCCATCCCTCTTCCTCATTCCCGCTAACATCCTAATTCAGGGCTTTGTCATCTTTTACCTGGACTATTGTCTTAAGACTCCAACTTGAACGCCTTGCCTAGTCCAGGTCTAAATACAGACTCCCCAAACTACCTGAAATGCCTCTCTAGCCACATCCTTCCATTGTTTAGGACTTGTCAATGGTTTCCATTGACAGAAGTTGAATTCTAAGCTCTTTAGGACAGTGTATAAACCCTTCTATGACCTGTCCCCAAAACATATACAGTTAATCCTTGAACAACATGGGTCTGAACTGTACGGGTCCACTTATATGTGGATTTTTTTCAGTAAATATACAGTACTGTAAATACATTTTATCTTACGATTTTAAAGAACATTTTCTTTTCTCTAGCTTACTTTATTGTAAGAATACAGTATAAAATACAATATACGAAATATGTATTAATTGGCTGTTTATGTTATCAGTAAGGCTTCCAGTCAACAGTAGGCTATTAGCAGCAAAGTTTTGGGGAGTCAAAAGTCATACGTAGATTGCAGGACAGTACCCCTAACCCCATGTTCAAGGGTCAACTGGTTTATCTCTTATCATGGCTCACTTTGTATTTTACACTCTTGAAATACAGAAAAACCTTTAAATTCCCCCAATAATACTAAATTAGTATTTGTCTCCAAGACTTTGCCAATATTTCTCTTCTGCCTAGAATTCTCTCATCTTGCATTTCCATGTGATTAATTAACTTTAGACTTTTTCATGACTCATGTCAACTCTTTCAAGAAGGCTTCTCTGATTCCCAGGCAGGTGTGCATGAAAAAAGGGATCCTATGGAAAGGAACCTCACAGGGTGATCTGATCATAAATTCCTAACTGGGCAGGTCACAGTGGGTAGCCACACTCTAGGCCTTTCACGTTTTAGTAAAAGGTTTATCTTTGTCTTAACCAAGCCCTGTCTATTGTTTCACACACCTTTGAAATAAGCCCTAACCACCCTCAAGGGAGCACAGGTTAACTATCCTGTAATTCAATCCTGCCTTGTTTTCTCCCACCTCCATGTAATCTTCCTTATGTTTCTTCCTTAATTTCAAATGCATAAAGAGCTGCAACTCCAGCATATTTCATCAGTTTGGCTCAAATAAACTCTTATAAACTTTCTCTACAGCTTTGAATGTTCTTATTTCAATACTGGGCTAAGTGACCCTTTCCCTTGTAGATAAAGAACCCTGATCATACTCTTCATAGCACTTACCATATTGATGTGAAGTGATGTGTTCCAATGTCTGCCTCATCTTATTTAAGCAAAGGAATCATGTCCTAGTCTTCATTCTGGCTTCAGGCCCTAGCACTGTGCCTAACACATAGTAAACACTGAATAATTAGTTTGCAACTTGTTAACTTCTCTAGAAAACATGAGTTCCTTTGCACTACTGACAAATTTCTCTTTTTACTTAAGCTGAAATTCCAACTCATATGAAAAGGTGGAGTTGTAAAGTATGAGAAGTACCCACAATTCTACATCACCTCAATTCCATGTTCATCCATGACTGATATATAGTTGGCATTTGTCTCATTAGGGTAAGACAGGAGGACATCATAATGGACCAACTTGGCTGAATCCAGTCCAAATTTCTTCCACTGGGTTTGGATTTTCTTGGCAAGTAGTAAATTTTGTTCTGTTCCTGCCAGATGAGGGAGCTTTGTAAAAGAACTAAAACGAAAATAAAATACCAGTGGGAGTTAAAGACTACTATATTCAGATGATGTGCCTAAGAACTATTCTAGATTCATTACTCATACTTTAGACATTAGGTTGTCATTTCTATAGAAGAGATATA
Organism: Rhinolophus sinicus; assembly: GCF_057876585.1. Taxonomy (NCBI): domain Eukaryota; kingdom Metazoa; phylum Chordata; class Mammalia; order Chiroptera; family Rhinolophidae; genus Rhinolophus; species Rhinolophus sinicus. The sequence continues at coordinate 127,133,340 of NC_142514.1, forward strand.
AAAACCACAGCTAGAGATATGAGTTTCTAGTCCTGCCAGTGAGGGGGAACAAAGTTTACTACCCCAAAATATGCCTTTTGGGATATTGATTATGTTAAGCTGTTTTTTGTGGGGTTTTTTTTTGAAGAAATTAAAAGCCTCAGATAAAAACTTTTGACCAGCTCCAGGAAGGGGGATACGTCATAGATAACTATAGTTTAATCTGAACTAATTGAGGGACCTACCAAGGCCCATTTGATCAAAGTCCTCTCTGTGTCCCACTGTTAAAGATGGCCCAGCAAACATTTATTTACCAAACATCTGCTTTCCTACCTCCATGTGACTTGCCTTCCTTCCCTTTGAAGTTCCAAACCACAAGCCCCCTTCTTTGTAGCACAAGATGATGTATAAGCCTGAACTGCCCATCACCGGGCCCCAATATTCTTATGGAACCTCCATGTGTACATATGTATTACATTTGGTTATTTTTCTCCTGTAAACTTATCTCATGTTAACTTGATTATTAGTCCAGTCAGAAGAACTGAGCAGGGTAGAAGGAAAATTTATTTTTCTGCCCCCCACCCCAGCTTTAAAATATTTTTGTGTAACTGCAGTTTCCACATCATACTCCCTCAGCAAAGAACACATTCCATGGTAAACACATTCCATCAGCAGGGGCTCAGGTATGAGAAAACACCCTGGACGAAACGTCACACCTCTATACCAACGGTACACCTTCTTGCTGCTCATCAGTAAAGGAGGACATTTTGAAAAAAGATCATAATGTTTGCCAGAGACCAGTTGGGCAGTCTATTTAACATAATACATCTACTGTTGTTCTTATCACGTTGCATGCAATTGTTTATTTATCTCATTGAACTTAAGTCCATGCAATTTTATTTTTATATTCCCTAGTGCTTAGTTCCTGCTTGTTATCCAGGAATTATACAATATAGGTTTGTTGAATTGAGTTTGAGCAATGTTCTCTTGGTTCTGGGTTCAAATGACTTGGACCATTTAAATGACCTCACAAACATCGTTGTTAATGAGGTTCACTTTGCTTAAAGTAAATAATATTTTTAAATAGTTTCCCAAACCCTTTCCTCTTATCAGTAAAACAATAATAGTCTTGTAAATTGGATTTTTAGTCAAACATAGAGCAACCCAAAAAAGACTGGAAGAAAATTAACACTTATTGAAAATTTTCCACGTGCCAGGAATCTGACCAGGTACTTTCACACGGGTTATCTCATTTAATCCTCATAACCCTTCTTCCATGTGTCCCTACTTTGAAAATAAGGAAACAGAGAATACTTAAATAACTTGTTCAGTGTCATAACTATGAAATGCCAGAGCTAGAATCTAAGTCTCAGTTGTCTGACCTAGAGAAATACTGATATTTTTAAAACATTCATCTGAGCATATTTTGCAATTGCTTAACACCCTCCTCTAGCTCCCTAAACCCTGCATTATCAAGTTCAGACTCCAACATGGCATATGGGGCTCTTTTTCATCTGATCCACTCTTCCACATTTCCAGCTTCATGACCCACCAGTCCTCTTATAAACTTCTCTGCTCTGTGTCGTCTACTAGCATACTCATTTTTTTCTCCTGAAGTGGCCACCTTTCAGCCTTTGCACAAGGTCTTCTCTCATACATAAACGTGCTATTTACCTGAACCTCCCTCTGTCACTACTTCTAGTCATTCACCTTTCCCACCTGCAAGCTATTAATTATCCATGAGGACTCCTCAAGCATCTTCTCTGAAGATTTCTCTTCTATAGCATTAAATCAAAACTGTAGGTTATAAGTATTTAATATCTTAACATATTTGTAAAAAAAAGCATTAAAGTTTTTATAGACAGAAGTTATTTTATATGCATAGAAACAACAATGAGGCTGGGCATATTGAATTTCTACTTTATACAATTTTTAATTGTTTTATTTCCCACAGCGAGCAGATAGTATCCATCTAATAAGGAAAAAAATATGTATTTTCTTAAATTAAAATGGAAGATTAACCATGAACTTCTGTCTCCTATCTTTTAAAGAACTCACTGAGATGAAATACAGAAGTGCAAAGCAAGAGCAGCAGGGCATAACACCCTTTACTTTACATCTGAATTTCTCCTTATGGTCCCAAGATATGCATTACAGCTCCAGTATTATATATGCACACTGTAATGTTTAGAACAAACATGTACAAACAAGAACAGCTATTTTCTCTTCTGTGTTTCTTTTAACAGATGAAAACTTTTTGTAGCAGATCTCAGCTGAATTTTCCTCCCATCTAATTAGGCATAATAGGGTCATATACCGGTTCTCAAACTAACCATTGCCAGAGGGAAGAGTTATAATGATTGGATTACGGACAAATCAAGAGATTCCTGGGCTGAAAGAAAGTAACCCTTGCTGAACACATGCCCTCCTGAAGGAGGAAAAGCAATAGTTAAGGGTCTACCAAGACAGTGGCTGGAGAAATATCATTGTTCCCTCTACATTAATTCCTTTAACACAATATTGTACCCTTCCTTTCCCTCCTAGACTCTTTTGTGGATCACAAATCCTCCAGATCTATGATCAACAATTCTCTATCCTCAGTCCCTTCTCTGAATGTTTGCTTGACCTCCTCTCCTTAATAGGTTTCTTCAGAGGACTCTGTTCTCCTGATGGCAAAAGATAACTCTCTCGAAGGTCATACCAAAAGTCATCACCTTCTCCACATTCTAGATACTGTGAAAACTGAACATAACTCCTCTTCACTCAAGTCTTAGGCTCCTAATTTAATATATATCACTCTACCGTTATTCTTGTCATCTTGTTGGTGTGCAATTTCCTTATTCAGTAGGATGTAAAGGAAAGAAAAGCCAACTCCAAAAAGACAGTCATCATACAAACTATTCCTATATAACTTACCACCTTATGCTATATTACACATTAAAACAAAGTAGTGCTATAAAAAACAGACAAATTTTAATGTTTGGTCAAGAGCATCACCAAGTTTTGCTTCTAACACCTCGTGTAATTTTCTAGGTGATTTGTTTGAAACACATCCTACTGATTCTTTAACTGTCTCTCCAAACAAGCCCCTCAAAACAAACTTTTTTTTTTAAATTAGCTTCCTAATATTTGGTGTGCCCCAGTCATAAATCAGCTCAAATACCATAAGAAGGGTATAGCTGTTTTCATTCCTCATTACTATAGCTCACTCTAGTTCATCCATAAATTAAGATGGCATTTTCTGATCTCACGAAATCACAGAAGAGACAGGAAGAAAATATTACCATATTGTAGGCACTTCAACTTTGCGTATTTGATTCTAGGGCTTAGATGAAGTCTCAGAATGGGAGCAGAGAAAGAATGCTGCAGAGAATTATTAAGAAATAATAAATAAAACCTTCCTAAATTAATGAAAGACAAAAATTTACAAAGTCAAGAAGCTCGGGGAGCCATAAACAGAATTTGAAAACTACTATGCCTTGGCACGCTGAAAATTAAAGACAAAATGACATGTTATATAACTTAAATGACTATGGACTTATCAGATGTCAGCCAGAAGACACTGGAAAAAATGGGGTGGAGGGGGAGAAGGAGAAGTAGAAGAGGGCATAGAGTTTGGAAAGGGAGAAATAAAATTTTTCCTATTTAAGGATGGCATGATTGTCTAGAACACTCATAGATCTAACATGAATTTAGACAGGCCACAGGACACAAGGACAACACACACAAAAAATCAACAGTATTTCTACATATTAATAATAAACATGTGGAAACTGAAATTAAAAACAAAGACTTACATTTGCTCCAAAAAAAATTAAAAAAAACAACCAACAACTTAGATATAAGTCTAACAATACATATACAGGATCTACATCCTGAAAATTACAAAATTTGATAAAAGAAATTAAAGAAGACCTAAGTAAATGGAGAGACTTACCATGCTCATGAATGGGAAGACTGGACAAGGTTAAAATGTCAAGTATCCCAAATTGCTCTGTAAGATTAATGCAATTCCTCTCAAAATCCCAGCAAGGATTTTTCGAGGCATAAATATGTCTATTTTATAATTTATATAAAAAGGCAAAGGATATAGAACAGCTAAATAATTGTTTAAAAGAATAAAGTGGGAGGAATAATTCTATGCATTGTTAAGGCTTATGATATAGCTTCAATAATAAAGACAGTGTGCAGAGGGACATAAGCAGCATGGCGGCATGAGAAGACCTCCTGGTCTCTTCTCTTAAAGTTAAAATAAGTCAGACAACTGTAATTAAACAAAATATTCCTTGCTCAACACACAAACACATCTGACATATCTGTGTACTGAAACATCTGAAGGTGGGTGTATCTGAGTTGTAGGGGAGGGAGGACAGAGCAGCTACCATCACCGGGGAAAAAACAAAGCCACAGACACACCAACCCACTTTCCCTCCCTCCTGTTTACCCCTGTCCCACCCATCTCCAGGAACCCAGTAGAGACAGCTGGGACACCTCAGATAGCACAGCTGGCAGCTTCGGGTTGCAGGAAAGCAGCATGGGGAACTCACAGGCCCCAAACCCCATTGCCTACCACATCCCATTACAGGAGTGGTGGCCTGAGACGAAGCTTACCCAGTCACAAAGGGGATGCCCACCTCCACGGAATACAGGGCATTTTCAATGACTAGGCAACACTGCCCCACAGAGATTCAGGAAGTCTCAGTAGTACAGGTAAGGAAAACAAAACTTGCATTATATTGTATCACCATCTACTGGAAAACAAAAGAAACCTCTAGTTATCAACCTGCTAAAATTGTTAAAAGCAAAATACAGTACTTAAACAAGATTTCAACCCCTAAAATGCCTAGGCAGAGAACTAATCCATCAAGTACTGTGAATAACCAAGGTAACGAGGTAGCTCCGATCGAAAATAAACTCAAAAACATGGAAAACTATGATTTAAATCATAGTCTTCAGGATTCAGGATTGCGGTTCTGGAAAAAACTCAAGGAGATACAAGAAAACTCAAAAAGGCAGTACAATGACCTCAGGAATGTAATCAGCAAACAAAAAAAAAGGAGTATTTTACTAAAGAGACTGAAACTGTATATATATATATATATATATTAACCAAACAGAAATTCTGGCACTGAAGAACTCAATGAGATGAAGGATGAATTAAGAGAGTTTAGGAAATGGAACAGACCAGGTGGAAGAAAAAATTAGTGATCTTGAAAAGAGAAATCTAGAAATGACTCAGGTGAAGAAAAAAGAGAAAGTTAATAAAAATATAAAAGAAGTCTATAAGAACTATCTGACTCCATTAGAATGAATAATGGTGTATGAGAAGGAGAAGGGACCAGAGAGCCTATTCAAACAAATAATCTATGAGCACTTTCCAAACCTATGTAAAGAGCTGAAAACTTGAATCCAAGAAGCTAGCAGAACACTTAATTATCTCAATGCAAAAAGACCTTCTTCAAAGCACATTATATTAAAACTGTCACAAGTGAATGACAGGGTGGCGGGTTAGCTCAGTTGGTTAGAGCACAGTGCTCTTAACAACAAGGTTGCCGGTTCGATCCCCACATGGGCCACTGTGAGCTGTGCCCTCCACAACTAGATTGATGTAACTACTTGTCTTGGAGCTGATGGGTCCTGGGAAAACACACTTAAATAAGTAAAAAGTTAAAAAAAAAAAAAAAAAAAAGAAAAAGCTAATGACAAAGAAAGAATTCCAAAGGCAATCAGCGAAAAACAAGATTATAACCTATAAAGGAAACCCTATTATATTACCATTGGATTTTTCAGCAGAAACCTTACAAGCTAGGAGACAGTGGAATCAAATATTCCAAGTATTGAAAGAGAGAAATCGCCAGCCAAGAATAATAAATCCAGCAAAGTTATCTTTTTAGATATGAAGGAGAAATAAAGAAATCACACAAATGGCCAACAGATATATGAAAAGATAGCTCAACTAGCTATAAGGGAAATGCAAATCAAAACCACAATATGATACCACCTCACACCTGTTAGAATGGCTATTATCAACAAGACAATAACAAGTGTTGGAAAGATTGTGGAGAAAAAGGAACCCTTATACACTGCTGGTGGGAATGTAAATTGGTACCGCCACTATGGAAAACAGTATGGGGGTTCATCAAAAAATTAAGAATAGAGCTACCATATGACTCAGCAATCCCTCTTCTGGGTATCTACTCCAAAAAATTGAAAACATTTATTCATAAAGATATATGTACTCCTATAGTCATTGCAGCATTATTCATGGTGGCCAAGACATAGAAACAACTTAAGTGCCCTTCAATGGATGATTGGATAAAGATGTGATACATACTTTGTATATACAATGGAGTACTACTCAGCCATAAAAAATGATGAAATATTGCTATTTGTGACAACATGAATGGATCTTGAGAGTATCATGTTAAGTGAAATAAGTCAGATAGAAAAGGACAATAATCATATGATTTCACTCATATGTGGGATATTAAACAGAAAGCAACAAACAAAACAAACAAACTCAAAGACAACAGTATGGTGGTTGCCAGAGGGGAAGGGAGACGGGGAAGGATGAAGAGGGTAAAGGGGGTCAAATATATGGTGTCGAAAGGAGCCTAGACTCTGGGTGGTGAGCATACAATGCAATATACAGATGATGTATTATAGAATTATACACCTGAAACTTATGCAATGTTATTAACTAATGTTATCCCAACAAATTAAATTAAATAAATATAAAAAGACAGTGTGGTAATAGAGAGAGTAGATACTTAGATCAATTGGCAAACTAGAAACCCAGAAATAGACTCACACAAACATGTTTAACTGATTTTTGACAAAGGTACAAAAGTAATTAAATGGAAGAGGATAGCATTTCAACAGATGGTGCTAGAAACATTGGACATCCATAGGCAAAAGAATGAACCTAAATCAAACATTATACCTTATGTAAAAATGAATCACAAACTTTAACGTAAAATGTAAACTATAAAATTTGGGAGGGGGTAAGAGGGGAAAGGGGATCTAGGGCTAGTCACAGAGTTCTTAGAATGACCCCAAAAGCATGATTCATAAAAGGAAAAACTGATAACTGGACCTCATTAAAATTAAAAATGTATGATCTGCAAATGACCCTGTTAAGACATAAGAGACAAATAACAGACTGGGAAAAATGTCTGTACACCACAAAGCTGACAAAAAACTGGTATCTGAAAAATATAAGAACTCCTAAAGCTCAAAAGGAAAAATATAACTATCTAAAGAAAAATAGGTGAAAGACATGAACAGACATTTCACTGAAGAGAGTATACAGATGGTGAATAAGCACAGGAAAAGATGTTCAATAGTATTAATTAGCCATTAGGGAAATACAATCCACACTGAGGTATCACTATGCACCTGTCAGAATGTGTAAAATTTAAAATAGGGATAACACCAATGGAAAATATAAAATGATACAGCCATATTATAAAGTAGTTTAACAGATTCTTCTAAAATTAAAAATGTACAATCTAGCAATTTTCACTCTTGGGCCTTTGTCCCAGAGGAATAATCAAGTAAAACCTGTACAGAAATGTTAATAGCAGTTTTAATCATAATAGCCAAAAACTGGGGGAAAACGCCAATGTCCCTCAATGAGTGAAAAGTTAAACTATAATACATCCCTAAAATGAATGAGTGAAGGGACTGAAAGATTCAGTATTTTAAAGATGTTACTTCTCTTCCAAATTCATCTATAGATTTAATGCAACTTTAATCAAAATTCCAGCAGGCTTTTTTTTTTTTTTTGTAGAAATTGAGAAGTTGATTCTCAAATTTATTTGGAAATACAAATGACTTAAAATAGTCAAAGCAATTTTTAAAAAGAAAAATTTGTAGGATTAAATCTACCTAATTATCAGACTTACTATGAAACTACACTAAACAAGATAGTGTGGTATTGAGATATACAGATCAACAGATCAATAGAAGAAAATATAAAATCCACATACAGGCCACACATTTTATGGTCAAGTGATTCTGGACAAAGATGTCAAGGCAATTCAAAGGGGAAAGAAAATGTGTTTCAAAAAATGTGGGAATAAATGAATAATCGTATTTAAAAAATCATCAACTCTTAGCTCATACATCCAAAAAAGTTAACTTGAAGTGAATCAGTGACCTAAATGTTTGCAAGCTAAAATTATAAAACTTCTGGGGATGGCTGGTTAGCTCAGTTGGTTAAAGTGCGGTGCTAATAATACCAAGGTTGCCGGTTCAATCCCTGCATGGGCCACTGTGAGCTGCGCCCGCCATAAAAAAAAAAAAAAGAAAGAAAGAAAGAAAAAAAAAAAAAAAAATATATATATATATATGTATACACATATATATCTTCTTAAAAAAATATTTTTTCACAAATTCCCATAGGCAAAGTTAGATTACACAGAGTCTGAAGGATGAAATATAAATTGGTCAACTGGACTTAAAAATTTCTGGCCTTCAAAAACTCTACTAAACAAATACGGCCAGCCATAAGATAGAATAAAATATTCACAATACATGTCTGACAAAGATATTATATCCAGAATATATAAAGAAATCCTACAACTCAATAATAAGAAAACAAAACAATTTAAACAGGAAAATATATTTAAGCAGAGATTTTATAAGAGAAGATACACAAAGTCTAATAAGCACTTGAGAAGATGCAAAACGTCAGGGAAACGCAAACTGAAAGGACAATGAGATGCCACAACACATCCATTAAAATGGTTAATGTTAAAACAACTGACAATACTGTTGGCCAAGGTATGGGGCACTGTACACTCAGACATGATTGTTAGAAATGGAAAATGGTACAACCACTTTTAAAATCTGTTTGGCATTTTCTTAATCAGTTAAACATATGCTTATCATCAACACAGCCATTCCAAAAAAAAAACATATGTCCACAGAAAACTTATAAGCATATGTTCAGAGCACCTTTAGTCACACTTATCAAAAACTAGAAACAACACAAATGTACATCCACACATTGTAGTATATTTGTGTAATGGAATACAACTCAGCAGTAAAAAGCAATAAACTACTGATACATGCAACAACCTGGATGAATTCCAGAATCATTACGCTGAGTGAATGAAAACAGACACAAAAGGGCACAGAACTGTATGATTCCATTTACCTAAAATTCTGAAAAAATGCAAAGGAATCCATAGTGACATAAATCTGATCAGTGATTGCCTAGGGCCTAGGGTGAAGGGAGGAATAAATTGAAAAGGGCATGATGTAAATTTTCTGTATCATGACTGAGGAGGTGGTTTGCTGACTATACTATATACCTGTCAATACTCTCAAATTGTAGGCTTTATATGGATGCAGTTTATTTTATGTAAATTATACTTCAATAAAGCTGGAGTATTTCTAATGACACTCCTTTAAAAGAGTCTGAGTATAGTACTAAATATCATAGGGGCTACCTTCAAGGAGTTCTTGATAAATGCCCCAAATATCACTGTTTTTCATGCTTGGAGACTGGTGGATTTGCACTGACTCTTTTGCTTCCATTTTGTCCTATTTGTGTTATTTATATTTGCAACATAGGATAGAGGTTAAATTTGTGGCAGATGGAATCTGAAACTTTTACCTCCTTTCCTCTAAATCAGAGTTTACAACATTTAAGTCTTCCTGACGTCATATAAAGTTAAAATAACATTGTTGATTAAACCCAGGCATGAGGAACACAGAATAACATTCAGTTTTAGCCCAAAGTTACATGAAGTTGAAACAATCTCTTAATAAAGCAATCAGATACTTTTTTTGTAGATGAAGTAAGGAAAGAAAGACTCCCACATCATTCAAATAGTTTTTACCCTAAGAGTGGTTCAAAGGGACATTTAAAATTACCATACATGAATGTGGTATCATATAATTTTACACAAAGGAGATTACCTACATGAATATAACCAATTTTAATACACTTCTCACTTTGCAATATTTTAAACGCTTTATTTTTAAGATCAAATATGCAAAACAAACTTACCGAAGAAATGATTTAACATTTTCAGCTTTCATCTCGGACACCAGGTTCCACCGTAAACTTTGATGGTAGCGCAGTGATGTAGTCGTTTCTTTGAGAGGCTTAAGAAACCAGCCTGGGGAAGAAGACACACATACACACATCATTGGTGTTAACTACTGTAAAAACTACAAGACAAAAAAAGCCCTTCACTAAGAAAGAGATCGTGGTGAGTTTTACAAAAATATTCATATTAAATGCAGAAAACCTCCAAGTTCTGCTGTGTGGTGTCATTCTGAATTGGTTAAAACAAATTTTATATGAGAGTTCTTTTCATTTTCCCACATGTTGCTTATCAAGGGAAGAGCTTTTTCCTTTCTTGTTCTCCCCCGGGAATCTAGTTCTTAGCACAGTGCAGGGAGCTAATTAAATCAATATTCCACAAATATTAATTTAATAAATGATGAGGGAAGGGCCGTTTTTTGCAGAGCTGCCCATATCCATTGCAAGTTTTGACTCATTAATGATGCTTCCAGCTGAAACAATTGTTTTCATCCCTGCGGATAGTGGCAAACCCCAAATTGTCTTTCAAACAGCCCTTAACAGTACCTTGAACTCAGCGAGCAATAGATCTGGATTTCAGTCACACTGTATTAGGAAGGCCCAAACGCATTCCATTCCGTTTCCAGTTTGGCTGAAATTCATGGAGTTCACCCGTTCGGATTGAGTACTGAGCTCAGCTGGCCTGGCGAGCCCAGCAGAGTTTTCTTCGCGGAGGCGGACCAGCCCTGGGCTCAGGAAGCGGTTTGTACACTTACCCACCATAAATCCTGCCAGGAAAGATGCCAGCGCTGCAGCCAAGCACATCCAAAGGTACAGACGGCCCTTGGACTTCGCCATGTCTTCTTCGCGACTGAGCTCGGAGCGCCGGCTGCTGTAAGGGGCCTCCGAGCTGCAGATGAACAGAGAGAAGGTGCACCGAGAAGGGGTGAGGGCCCGGACTCCCGCGGGGCGTGACCAACGCTGACCTTCAGCAAAGCCCGGCCTCCACCCTCCAGGACCCTCCTGAGAGGAGTGGAAATCAGCAGGAAACAACTCCTGGCTCCTTTGGTCTCCTGGGGGCGTGGAGCAGCGAGAGAAAGCTCTGCAGGAGGAGGAGACAAATGCTTCCTGTTGTCCTGCGATCTTCCAGTTGTCAACAGACCCTCCAGTCTGTTGATTTTACAGTAATCTGGACCGAGTGTGCGTGGGGACTACTGAAAATGTCCCGACTTGTGTCTTAAAGAACTCTACCTGCCGCTTTGCCACCCCCATTCCAGGAATTGCTTAATTTTAGCTGCGAAGTGCATTTAAATCCTGTTTTTCCTTTGCTGTAGATTATCCTGCTGCCACTGGATTCTTTGTCCGAATTTCTAACTGGTTACACTTGGGAAGCTCTTCGGGTTCTGCCTGCTCCACTATAACACAGAAGTTCCTTCACCACGCATCAACATCAAAACTCACAGGCTCCATTGAGTTCTTTTGTTCCCCCTTAACTGAACAAGTCTCCAAATTTCTGTAATCCTCAATCACTTTTGCTGTCACTGGGGTTTTTCACTACCTCACTAGCATGTTATAGGTTCAGATAAATAAGATTCACTATTGAAAGTGCTTTGCTCCATAACTGACAGTAGGTTCTCAACAAATGTCATCCTCCCTGTCCTTCCCCTCCTCCCGTATTATAGATGTTTCTCTTTAAAGTGTTTAGAAAGTTTGCGAAATGGTGCTCCTTGTAAACAGCACTCCTGTATCCATCCATTTTGCCCCAGCAGAAATCTTTAGCAACTCATGGCTGAATTCCTCATATCCGACCAAAAGCAGTTTTGCAGCCAAAGGAAAAATGCTTGGTGAGTGGATTGTGAAAAGGACAGTGCATCTATGGCCCCCAATCTTCACTGCTTTGTAGGAGGCCCTGATGATCTTAGCTGTGAGAAATAACAGAAACAGAACCGCTTGGAAATTGAGTTGGAGCTGCCATCTCAGAGGAGGTCCCACGCCTCGAACTTTGGGATGTTTAAAATGAGCAAAATAACCTTTGGACTGGGATAAAGCAACATGGTATTCCAAACAATTGTTTGCAAAGTAGATATTCTGACTACAGGACTGAAAGTTAAAGACATTCTTTAGCACCACCGTGTACAGCTAAAGAATGACTTAGTTTATCTGCACCTCCAGAAATTCCCTCCTTGACTTATTAGCACCAATAGATATTCCTTCCTTCTATTAATGTGATTACTCCCTTTCCCTTTCTCATAAAAACCCTTTGCCTTCAGCCCTAATCAGAACATGACCTGCGTTTCTGCCTGCATCCGTGCTTTCTGAGTAGCTATTCTTTTGGATCTCAGATAAATGCTTGTTGCCTCTCCCTTTGCCATTTTATTTTAGATTAACATAGTTAAGGCACTTTACTTTTCTCCTAAGGAGTTGACAAAAGAGTCTAATTTCTTTTTCTTACACTATAATTGCTGGTGTATGTATCTGATGGTTTTTCTCTTGGAACGTCTGTGGAACCCCTGATAGTTAACTTTGAACCAAATATCTTTAGTGAATTAATTGATTTCATGTTTGTATGTTGTTAAAGCCCAGTTTCTACTTTAACAGTTGGGTGACAAGGGTCTCCCGTACGCCACAAACAACATCAAATGTTACTTGTGTCAGTATACACAAAAATGTGTTACCCAAAAACTTTGAGGACTGGTTATACAATTTATTAATTTCTAGGCCCTTAGCCTTTTCTATCTGCTGCCCATGGGACCATTGGTTATTGACTACATTTCTCTCCAAAGGCAGATCCAAATCATCTCTAGAAAAAGGTTTGCTGCAGAAAGAGAAGGTAGAAAATTAAAATGATTAAGTTACCTGTGAAATGTGTTTTTTCCTACTCCTGTCTCAATTACATAGCTAAAATTTGATTAATAGAAGAAATCAGTGTATTAAGTAGCACAGTTTCCAACTTGACTAATCTTCCCAAATTAAAATTAGATTATTCTTAAATCAGAATTTATTGAGAGGCTATAGCATGCCAGACATTGTAAAAAAATTCTGAGCATATGATCCTTGCCTCTAGGGAGCCTACAATACAATGAGAATGTAAATATTGAATACGTAATTAGATGTAACGTTTTCTAATAAGCAGTATTACCTTACGTGTGAAGGTTGTCGTTGTCGCTGCCTCAATAGGTGGCATCTACAATCTTTATCTTGCCAATCCATTGTAAAAAGTCCGATTAGCTGATTCAGTATGTCTTTGGCCTTTTGTTAATACAGATACAGATGCATTATTTCACTTTAACTAACCTTGTAATAGAAGGTTGCTATCAGTTTCTAATTTGCATCTTGGAAAATATTTGCTTTTTGCAAGAACACTTAACAAAGCCACATGGTTGATTTATGCTAACCCCTTTCAGTTTTTCCTTCAAAGCGAAAAAGTGTATAAGGAACTTTTTGTATTGGAAAATCCACCTCTCAATAAAGCAATTTAACACATTTGATCTGTTCATTATTCATTGAGCCTCTCAAATGACAGAACTGTCTTTTCCATTCACAAAGTTAAATTGCTCCTACATAATCATCCCCCCCTTTTCACATTGTAGAAGACGCAATCCTGCAATTTCAAAGTTCAAATCCCATCACATGGGTCACAGTGAGGTTTGAAAACAAAGTGACATATGTCCTAATACCGCAGTATATGTAAATTCCTTAATGACCACACCAATAGTTAAGACTTAATAGAGAAGGAATAATGTTTAACTGTGTCAAATTTCATGTTTTGTTTGAAGATGTTGCCTTATCTTTCATAAGAGAGAAATCACCTAGATGCTCACTGTACACATATAGACATGTCACTAGTGACATCACAAGGTGACATGATGATCTGGTCATCCACATAGCAATATTCACTTTCTGAAAAATTGAAAGGTTGATGTTATGATGGTTGAGAGTCATGACAAGAGATACATTCCAGTTGAGTATTTCTAAAATCCTAGGTCTAAAAACTGCCAAAAATCCATTTCAAACTTAAAATGTTAGAATGTTAGTACGTTGTACATTGCACAATACACCATAACCTATAGATCAGGTGAGAAGTGAGACACAAGTGTAGGCAGGGAGAAAAAAGTAAAAGACTAATAACAGTAAGTGAGGAGAAATTTTAAAAGAAAAGCAGAAAATCATGATTGGATGATTTCCTTCTGATGTCACAATTACTCTACTCAATAGTAAATGTATAAATTAGGAAATACCCACTAAGTTAAACTGTGAAACAGAGAGAGGACCTTCACCCATGCCCTCCTATCAACACAGGATGTGTGTACCATGATGTTAACATTCCAGGTGGAAATTTGGCACTGGTAAGTTCTATTATTTGGCCTGTAAACCAAATTTTCTTGCTCAGTATTTCTCATTCCTCATCAACAAGTGACTTCCGTCTATTTCCCATGATAGCTTTTACCTCACAGTAAAATCAGGGGCTCCCTCATGCTGTTTCTTCCAACATTCTCATCCTCTGTCCTCATTTACATCCTCAGTCCCTGTGGACCTTCAGTATCATTAGGTTATGACTAAATCTCTAGATTCTTCATCTTGCTTCTAACAGCCCTTTTCTATTCCATCTTACCTGACACCTATTTTCACTTGATGATACCACTTTCCCTAAAATCAGATCAATTTCCACTTCATGGGGAAGTGGAACTGACTCCCACGGGGACTCATGGGGTCAGAGAGGAAGAATGGAGCTTTGCTCTGCCAACAACGAAGTTCTTACCCTCTAACTCTATCATTCAGTCCTTATTCTCATCGTTGTTCCCAGGTAAGCACTCAAAGTTCTCCCACCTTCTGCAGTTGTCACATCTGTTGTGCAGACGTGGATGCACCTCTGACCCTTCACTCTTTGTTTCGTTTCACACCTTGCATCCAATCACCCAGTAAGTTCTATTGTCTCCGCAGTCAAAATATATGTTGAATCCAGTAGTCCTCTAATCTTAGGCACAATCATCTCTTATCTAGACTTCTGCCACAGCCCCCTAAGTGGTCTCTGCCCCCACCCCTGCTCCTGTACAGACATCCTTGACTTAGTAGAGTTTTCTGTCAGAGGTAACAATCAGAGCATGTTATTATTCAAATCCGTCAAAGCTTTCTCATTAAACTTAAAGAAAAATTCAGACTTCTTGGAGTGGCTACCAAACCCACTTGATCTAGCTTTTGACTCTTGCCTCTCTTTGAGGGAAGGGAATACATGCAAACCAAATGCATAAACACTAGGAAACCACCACATCAGCAGCAATCACCAGCATCACAAAGAACCAGACAATCCCAAGGGAGGCCTATGACTGTGCTCTCCTAGTGACAGTGTAGTATGTCCATATGCCCACACATGAAGGAGGCATTGGTGAGGCATTGGTAAATGACAAATGACAAAGAAAACCAACACAGTAAGAAAAAGGTATTCAAACTTTTATAATTGGGGCAATTATTAGAAAAACTAAAATCATTTCATTGTTTCACTTCAGTGAGCTGAGATTCTTGAATTAACTGGTAGCTCTTCTTGACCAGCTAGAATGACCAAGGACAACATAATTCATAGCAATAGCAATACAATTCCTAGCCTGCAAGCCCTATCCATAATAAAGAACAACCCTACAGTTCCCTACACTGCGTGACCAGTATTTGGGATTCAATGTTTTTTCTCTTCTCTCTAAATCTCAGACAACCCGGAGAAAGGCTGCCAGACACTTGCTAAGCTTCTCCTTCTATCAGCTTTCATGCAGAATGCCTTCTTTATCATATTTCCAGACAAGAAAGGCTACTAGTGAGTAATTGAAAGAGGTTTTCAAATGATGGAGTGGTGAAGTTATTGCTCACCCTGGTTTATACATAAAAAGATGGTGAAGAAGATATAAGAGTAAGAGAACCATGGTGTGGCCCAAGGAATGTGAAATAACTGGGTCAATGAATGTTCTCTGGCTTTCACAAGGACCAAAAGTTTTACAACCTTCTATCCCAATTCCTAAAATACAAGTCATTCTTCCACAACAAAATTCAATCTCTAACCAACATAGACATTTTATTTCCTCCTCCTTAAAAAGTCTCTTTCCATAAATAAGAATGTTATTAGATTATCTCATAAAAATTCCTTTAAGCTGGAACAAAAATCTGAGTGCAACTTGCATATTGAAGAATAGGATAAAAGCCCCTACAACTAAATAAATAAAACTGGATGATAAATGTGTAAAAAAAAAAAAAAAAAAAGAAGGATGATTATAGCCATCTGCAGACACTGTCACAAGTTTTTCTTCAAACAGACTTAAAAAACACTTAACTCCAACAACTCAAAGATAAATAGACCCCCAGGACAATTATCCTGGTCGTTCTTGTTGTCATCTTTGTAAAGAAAAAAAAGGTTGTGGTGTGCAGGCATACTACAAAGCTGGCATCTAATATTAAAACACTGTGTTTTCTGAATTGCTTAGAGAAGAAAAATTATGTCCTTGTAATTTATTGACTTGCAGAGACCACCTACCCCAGCCAAATACAGCCAAGGAGAAAGATTCTATACTCGTGAAGCATTGGCTTTCCTGAATTTTACACCTTTTCTTATTTGATTAGCTTTGGTAAAACCAAATTTAAAACTGATCCATAAATACAGAATTTAGAGTGAGGTGATTCCTGTTTACCTTCCACTTTAAAAATTACTTTGAATACTTGCTCTGCAGGCATTGGGAAATGGCATCTCACACGAGAGAAAAGGTGTTTTGCCTGTAATTAAAACAACTCCTCAAAAAAAAACAAAACAGAATTACCATATGATCCAGCAATTACACTTCTGGGTATTTATCCAAAGAGAACGAAAACACTAACTCGGAAAGATATCTGCATCCCCATGTCCACTGCAGCATTATTTACAGCAGCCAAGATATAGAAACAACCTAAGTGTCCATCGGTGGATATGTGCATAAAGAAATTATGCATTTATAGAGGATGCCAAAAAATATATACATATTTTAAAAAAGGACAAACTAGTAAAGTTGTAATAATATATATCAATAACAAAAGATGAATACAAGTCACATTTGACTTCTGCAAATACAAGAAGTGCTCAAAAGTAGCTACCATCAGCATACTTTTAATACAGTTTTTTTCCTTTCTTAAAATGTGCATACAAGAGGAGGAGAAGGAGGAGACCACAAGCCACAAGGAAACAAGATGAAGTTTGAATAGTTTCTCCTATCCCGGTCTTTGCCTCTTCCGTTGGAAAGAAAGGACTCTGGGGTTTTTCCTGTTACCTGGCCAATGACAGAGCCTTCTAAGGACATTCCAAGACAGCGTACAGTCCTGTGGTCTACTTGGAAGTCCGTATAGATAACATTTCAAGGGAGATACCCTGTTGGTTTTGACTAGATATTCATATAAACTTTTTAAAGAGATGAGTGCTAGGGCTAACCCTTATCTGTAAGTTTTGAATGTATATTGTTTCTTCGCATGTACAAAAAACCACACATTTTTTCCTAAAAAAAAAAAAAAAATGTGCATACATTTTTTGGTACCCCTGGCATATAATGGAATATTATTCATCCATGAAAAAGAATAAAATCCTGCCATTTGTGACAATATGGATGCATTTTGCACCTTGAGGGCATTATGCTAAGTGAAATAAGTCAGACAGAAAAAAGATAAATACCATGTGATCTCACTTATGTGGAATCTAACCAAAGCAAACAAAACAAAAGAACATATGCAAACATCTATTCTCTAGCTTTGTTTGCTGAGAGGACCTGGGAGCAGCACATCTCAATAGCAGTGAACACAGTTATCTCCCAGGTCTTGGTTTCTAAATATTATGCACCGCTAAGTAGACCAAGGATCTTTGGAGAAATGGTTTATTCCAAGGTTGTGGCAAAGAAAATACAAGATAATAATTGTGGAACATCTTAGGCAGAAAACCAAGAAAGTACTCGAAGAATAATGGAGATACATCAAAAAGACAGGGAGGGCAACTTGAAGCAGCTGTTCCACATCAAATTTGAGACAATTTGACATCAAAATATATGATCCTTGTACCTAATTATAACTCACTGAATAAAATTGAAAATCACGAGTCCAAAAAATTATAAAGGAGTGGTTAAGTTGAAATATTTAAATAAGCTTAAAGTTTAACAAGAAATAAGCTATTTACATAGTTTCAAAGTAACTCACCACAAAAATACTTAAGTAAAAAGAGAAAAAGTAAGTTTAAAGTGGGGAAACTTGGCAAACACCGCCTTAACCACGTGATCTAAATAAACATTATCAATAATGGGCCCATCGAAATCATGTACCACTAGATACAATTCAATAAAAACACAGCATCACTTTTGTGATTTTTTCTAATCAAAGATGCATAATCCATTTCTAATCATGAGAAAAAAGACACAATCACTTGGAGAAAGTCTACAAAATATCTGGCCTTCCGCCTTCAAGATAGTTAAGACTGAGGAACTATTCCAGAATAAAGGAACTAAAGAGACATGCCAAATAAATGCAACTCGAGATTCTAAATTGAATCCTTTTTGTTATAAAGGACTCTTTGGGAGAACTGGCCAATCTTGAATGAGGTCTGAGGATTAAATGTCAGTGATGTCCCTGTGAATTTCCTGGTTTTGATGGTTGCATTGTGGTTACGTAGGCGCATTCTGGGATTCGGTCATTGTTCCTTGCTCTTCTGGTGAGCAACAGGTAGCGTGCCTTCACAGAATGATCTCTGAGTGGGGGAAATAGGGGCTCAAGCCATTGAATTTGATGGCCTCTCAGTCTGCCTAATTCACAAAGCGTGCATGGTAAGCACTAGATAAGACTTTAAGTGAAGTGCAATTCCATTCATTTTGGAGAGAAAAAGCAATTCACTTCCAACTCATTCTATTTTTAATTAGTGGAAATAGAACACACACACAGGTAGACACTATATATATTTAGAGGAGAAGTAGAGTTGAGAGACTAGTTACCCAAATCTGTCCAATTTAAGTCATAAAAATGTAAATCGGCACTTTTGTAAACTTCCCCATTTCCAATTTGCAAATATTTACAAACTTAAACTAATAATGTGTTACACAATTTTATTTCTAACACAGAAAACTTCAGCTGTCTCAGAAGTTTATTGTCTTATATTTCATACTTCTAAACCGCTGTCCTTTGAAAGTTGATTTGCCTTCATTTCTTTTTCTTCTTTTTTATTTTTTCCCCTTCATTTCTTTCTTTTTTATTTCCACTCATTCTCTGTAAAAATAGGATTATCTTGGTGTTTCTTTTTAAAGGGATAATTATCACTAAGAATTTTCAGAAACTAAAAGTGTAGTTATATGAAGTCATTGACATCCATAACCAGTTTAATTTACTGTTTATACCCAAAAAAAAACCACATGAGGTCCGATGTAATTTAACCTATAATGTAAAGTACAACAAAATACTTACTGTATTTAAAAAAAAACAAAAAAACTCTATTGTCAACCACATCACCTGTACCCTACATCATTATTGGCTTGTACTTTTGGTATATGTCAGGTTCCATTTTGCAAGCAACATACACTGACTGACTAACTTGAGCAGAAAAGCAATAGTAGCTCATAGAATTTTGCACAAGATTAGAAAATTGAAAAAAAATAAGTGGGGGAAATCAAGGTGTCCAGGCACCCATAACTCTGGCACAAATCATGTCACAGGAACAACCTGGTAAAGATGGTGTGGCTGCAGCAGCAGGACACTGGATGGGACCAACCCAGCGTGGGGAAGCACTTGCTCTTGAGACCATCTCCCCTCTGCCACAGCCCTAACCTAAAAAACACTTAGATCCTGTGCCTGTGCCCTAGCTTCCTGGGGCAGAAAAAGAAATGTCTAGACTTTACAGCTTCTCTAGCGGGAAAGAGTTCTGAAACCATGAAAAATCACGGAAGGGACTATTCCACAAACATAGAGAGAGGTTTCAAATGCTAGATGACCAAAACTATGCCAGCAAATGATCAGATAGTCCCTCATCTGCCCGCTCAGCATCTACATACATTATTCTTCCTATAGTTACATTTCCCAAAAACACATCCTCAT
Source organism: Rhinolophus sinicus (assembly GCF_057876585.1). NCBI lineage: Eukaryota > Metazoa > Chordata > Mammalia > Chiroptera > Rhinolophidae > Rhinolophus > Rhinolophus sinicus. The sequence goes on from NC_142514.1 coordinate 127,153,423, forward strand.
TGGATAGTTTTATAATTTTCACACTTAACAAGACTATGCTCACCCCTTTCCAAAACAGACACAAAAATGTGGTAAGAGCATCATGTAGGGAAGTGTTTCTCAAGTGAGTTCCCCAGAATAGCAGCAACAATATCACTTGGTGACTTGTTAGACGGGCAAAGCCTCAAGCCAATCCTAGAAGCATTGAATCAGAAACTGAGTAACCTGTGTGTAACAAGTCCCCCAGGTGGACTGTGATCACGCTAAAGTTTGAGAACCACTGGTCTAGAGTGATTGATCTTGACAGTCAAACAAAAATAGAGTTGCTTTTTTTGCAATGGGAAGAATCAACTCAAAGGCTCAGAGTTACTGTAATCTGCTGCAAGTCTAGCATTTCTGAGTTAAATCCCATTCTTCTTCTCGTTCTGTCATTGTTCTATCTCCATGGTCTCATCCTATGAGCAAAACTGAAAAGCTAAATACCAACCTCATACCCTGTTTACATGTTATATTGAGGAGAGGTAGAGTTTGCCACTCTAAAATATGCCTTTTGGGATATTGGTTATGTTAAGCTAGAGAAAAGAAAGACTCAGAAAAATCCTTGATTTTCCCTCTAACTGCCTAAAGGGAATTTAGATAGAGGACCTGCTCCAGGAAGGGAGATATCATCATAGACATCAATAGATTAATCTAAACTGAGTGAAGAATCTCGCAAGGACCATTTGAAGAATCTCGCAAGGACCATTTGATTAAAGTCCTCTCTGTGTCCCACTGTTAAAGATGGCGCAGCAAACGTTTATCTACCAAACATCTGCTTTCCTACCTCCATGTGACTTGCCTTCTTTTGAAGTCCAAAACCACAAACCCCCCTCCTCCTTAGCTTAAGATGGTGTATAAGCCTCAACTGCCCAAGTGTCCCCAAGTCTCATATTCTTATGGCATTCTCCAATATCCATACCTACTAAATTTGGTAATTTTCTCCTGTTAATCTGTCTCATTTTAATTTGATTATTAGCCCAGCCAGAATAAGCTAGAAAGTGGGAGGAAATTTTTTTTTTTTTTTTTTTTTACTTTACTTTCCCCACTAAGGGCTTAGGGGAAAGTCAAAGGACTGGGAGGAAAATGAGACCTGAAGTCCTCCTGGAGGCCGGGATCTTCCTGGCTTCATAGTTGCCAAATATTTTTATATAACTTTTAGAATCAACTTCCATTTTTCACTGAAAAACCCTGCTTGGTTTCTAGTTTTAATTTGAATTAGAATTATTATCGGACATACATTATTTAACAAATGAAACTATTAAAATACATTACCAGAAATATATTTAAATATCTTACCAAAAATAACATAGTTCTTTGATGTAAATAGCTACAACCAGTTTTAATAAAGGAAAAAAGACCTCGCTAAATTTGCATCATAAAAAATTAAGAAAGTAGAAAATACACCCTGGTTGCTCTTCATAATTGCCTGTAAAGGGAGAATATTTCCACAAGGTGGCAGTAGTGCATCAATTCCGGTCTCAGAAAACAAATACAAGCAAACAAAGCAAAGTTTTTATTCCTGGTTAAAATAGGCCGTTTGAACTCATTCTAATGTACAAGAACTAAGCAACTTGACTTAATATACTTTTATTACTTATAGTCTTGGATGATGTTAGTGGTTTGAATTATTTTTCATTCTAATAAGTTTAAAGGAAGTAGTGCTATGCATATTGACTGATTTGACATGTAAAGGTATTTTATTCTGTTTTCAGAACTATCCCGTCCAAAAAATTGTTAACCTTCCACTAATGATGAATGTCGTTTTATTTTCTTAAAAAGTAAAGGATGCACACAATTATACCCAAGTAAATTTTTTAAAGGGTACATAAAAAATTCAAAGGAGAAGAATAGCTCAACAAATGGCACTGAAACCGTTAGGCACAAAAATGAGCTTTGACTAAACTCGCAGCTAAAACAAAAATTAACTTCAAATGGATCACAGAATTAAATGTAAAATATAAAACTATAAAACTTTTATGAAAAAAATCATAGGATAAATATATTTGGGATGTAGAGCTAGGCAAATAATTTTTATGCTTGACCACCAAAGCTCAACCCATAGAAAGAAAACCATTTACAAAATTGAATTTCATCAAAATTAAAACTTTGCTTTGGGAAAAACCCATAGAGGATGAAAAGATAAACTGCAGACTGGGAAAAAATATTTGCACACCACATATTTAACAAAGGACTTGTATGTATAATAAAGAATTCTCAAAACAAGCTATCCAATTAGAAAATAGGCAAAAGACCTGAATAAACAAATTTACTGAAAATGACATACAGATATTAAATAAGTACAGAAAAATGTATTCAATACAGGATTAGGGAAATGCACATTGGAATCACGATGAGATATCACTGCACATCCATTAGAATGGCTAAAATAAAAAAAAATAGTGACAACCTCAAATGCTGGCAAGGATGCAAAGGAACTAGCTCACTCATCCATTACTGGTTGGAATGTAAAATGAAACGATAACTCTGGAAGCGTGTATGGCAGTTTCTTACAAAACTAAATATGTGCTGAACATATGACCCAGCAATTGGACTCTTGGGCATTTATCCCAGAGATATGAAATGGGCTTGTGCTAATATAAAAACATATACATAGATGTTTATAGGCTGCATTCATAACATCCCTAAACTGAAAACAACCCAAACGTCCTTTAGTGGGTGAGTGGCTAAACAAACCATGTTATATCTCTATACCATGAAATACTACTCAGCAATAACAAGGAAACTATAAATATGTGTACAACTTGGATGTATCCCAAGGGAATTATGCTGAGTTTTAAAAGTCAGTCTCAAAATCTTTTATATCATTTTATCCCCTTTATTAAAAATTCTTGAAATGCCAAAATTGTAGAGACTGAGATCAAATTAGTAGTTGCCAAGGGTTAGGGACAGGAAGAATGAGAGAGTTGGCTGTAGCTATAAAGGAATAGGACAAGGGAGCCTTGTGATGGAATGTACTGCATCCTGACTGTGTTGGTGGTTCCATGAATCTACACACACAATAGAGGTACACACACATATACAAATAAGTACATGCAAAACTTATTCAGATTTCACAAGGTCTGTGTATTGTATCAATGTAAATTTCTAAGTTGTGATAATGCGCCGTAGTTATCTGAGATGCTACTGTCGGGGGAAGTTGGGTGAAGGCTGTGAGTCATCTCTCTGTATCATAGCTCACAACTGCATGTGAATTTCCAATTACCTCAAAATAAAAAGTAAAAATAAAAAACAGTAATGACTGCTTTTAACATATAAAATATTCAGAGAACATACAATTGCAAAAAGTTAAATTATTGAACTATTATTAATTTCTTCTCATTAACATTATAATGAAAGGAAGTTGAACCAAAGGATGTTATTTAAGAACCTACTGTATACTTCTTAAAAATTTAGTATGGTTACTCCCATGTAAATTTATAATCCCCTCATTCTTAACAGCTGCATAGTATTTCAGTTTATGGTTAACGGGTGATAGGTTTATTTGTTTTTTGGTCATTTATATTGTTCTCATATTTTCTTTGTTAAAAGTGTTGGAATGCACAAAGATAGAAATACAAGGAGGCTGTCTTATCTCTGTTAAACAATTTTGAATTAAAACGACAGATTCAAATCATATGCACATTAAGCAGGTAAGTAGCACTAGCATAGTTTTAATATCTCCAAACCTGCCACGAAACCCAACAGAGCAAGTAGGATAACAAAGCAGCATCTATGACAAGATAGTGTGATGAGTTTTCCCCACGAACCCACACCTAGCAAGCCGAGCCAAACCACAAAGACCTAGGGGAATCACCAACTGTCATGGAGGAGGGGAGGAAAGACCACATAGTTTCCAACGACTCTGAGAGCTGTGGAACTTGAAAACCCAGTTGCTCCCAGATACACAGCCCCCAATTCGGGGATTCCTGCTTGGCACAGAGAGCTTGGTAGGTCAACCTGAGAGCAGCAGCTCAGGCCAGGAGGGACTTGCTAGGTCGCAACTCCTAGGGGAGAGGGAGGACGGCAAAAGCAGATGGAGCAGTGGACTGTACCCCATGGACTTGCCAAATTAACCACTTTCAGGACAAAGCCCTGTCCTGAGGAGAAACTTCAGGAAGTCAATTATAAACTGAGTTGGACAAGGACATCAGCGCCCGAGAAACGAGAAGGTCCAGATTAAACCTGTGGGAGGGGGAGGAGAAGGCAGAGCTCAGCAAGTTCAAGCACAGGTCATTTCTTTACCTTCCCATTCCACAAATACCAGATGCTGTGAATGTGAAATAGGAAGTCTCCGTTCAATATATAGTCTTCTGACCCTTGTTACTAAGCCAATCATTCTGCCTTTTCCTCAGATCTGTCCCATGACAGACAGTGGATTGGTGAATAGGATCTGAAATTTTCGGGGGGAAGTAGATGCTAAAAGAGCTCTCTCAAACTCTTACCTCTGGGTCGACACGTTGATTTGCAGCATCACCAGTGCTTGATTCTGCTCAGCTTTTTATTGGGGGCAGTGCTGCTCTCCTCCAGTGAAAAGCTATTATTAACTCCACCTGTTCATACTCCACCATCCTGCCCTGCTATCTTAGCACCAATGCTTGGTGTGTCATCCCCTCCCAGTCCAGAATAAACATTCATTCTCATCCCTTCTCATTTGCTCTTTCTTGCCCTTCTATTCCATTGGCATATATATTTTGTTGTTGTTTTTCTCCAGTATTAAAAAAAAAAAAAAAAAAGCTTCCTTCATCCAGTGTGGTGGTGGTGAGCATAGAATATATTTCACTTCAAATTAAAGTAAACAAACAAATGCAGAATCTAGCTGACAGAAAGTAATGTAATTAGTAATTGCTCTGATAATGTGGAAATGATAGAATTAAGAAAAATGGTAGAAAGGGAGGGTGAGAAGTTATGCTGTAGAATAAGCTTACTGACTGCCTTCATCTCTCATGCCCGGGAGTCAAAGATTTTGCTTGTAAAATGTAGGCATACTTATTACTGCCAAGGGAAACACTTATTGTCAGTATTATATCAAATTGGAGGATGAGAAAACATGGGTGGAGAAGAAGGAGAATACAAGCTAATGTTGTCTTAGTTTGGAGACAATGACTGCTGTCTAAAGAAAGAGATGACTTTAGGGAACTATATCAGGTAGCCACCAGAACAAAAGTCCAACTTTCCTAAACATCTTAACATGAAAACAAAGGCAACAAATACAAACCAGATCGTGAAAGACAAATATGTGCATATAACACATTTAAAATTCTACAACCAAAGTAAAACCTAACAAAATTCTCATATTAAAGAAGTCAATGTGCTGAACTCCCTTATTAAAAGAAAAAAATATTGTCCAGTTAAATCACAACACTCAATTCTATGCTGAATGTAAGATGCATATTTTAGAAAAGTGAAAAACAAAAGCGTGGGCAATAAATACACTAAAAGGATGTCTTTTCTTTATGCTTATGGAGTAACAGCAGTGGGTAAGCACATGACACATTTTCCCAGCTGGAAACGTTTATACCACTAGTATGAGTTTATTTGAACATGTCAAAAGACAATTTTATATAATTAGAAGTAGAAATGATACTAGTGAGTGAAAGGAGAAAATATTAGCATCTGCACTGAGGACTGAGAGGAAAGAGCTAACGTTGAGTATTTATTGATGACATTAACATAAGGCAAGCAAGTTGTTTCCAATGAAAATGTCCTTCTACTAAAATCATATGTAATCCTGCGAAAGTTGCGTTTGCTTCTCACCAATCTGTCATCAGCTGTGCTATTGCTTTAACTGCATTGTAGAGCATCAGACTTAGGTTTAGCTGTTGTATCCTTGATGATTATATTTTGTTCTTTAGAGAGGCTCTGATACTACAATTATATTTTGGATAATTTGTCTTGTTCCAGACAAATAATCTTTCCAGAGTGTGGATGAGATATACACCTTGATCCATATGGGATGATCCTTTGGTTCAGATCCAGGAGTTGGGTTTATTTGTATTTCCTGTGACATTCTGGTCAGGGAGAGAAACACATTGCCCTTTTATTTCCCTGGGCTATGAGCTGGGCTACCTTTAAAGTGAGAAAACCTAAAAAAGTTATGATTTTTTTAGATCTAACTTACTTTGTGGCTCTTTTACAAAAATAAAATTACTGCTGCACAACCATATTAAATAAATTAATTTACAATGAGTTTTCCCCTTTCCCCTAATGAGAGGAGACCCACAGATATATGAGGAGCTTGCTTCATCTAGTAATGTTTTGAGACCCCAGTTTCTCCTAGTAGTGTTTAGGGCACTTCCCCAAGTTGTTGATTGGAGTGGATAAATGTAAGATGGAATTGGTTTTATAGAGACCAGATGAGAGCATTATGTTACTCCAGAAACACAACGTACTGTATACCGAGGGGAACTGTTCTCAGTATCAATGTTTTAAGCATTCTAAGACTGACTATACACCAGACAATAATTATGCAATATTTATAAAATTTGACGCAAAGATAGCTGAAATGTGTGTGTATTGCTTTAAATTTTTTTTTGTTATACTAATTTATTAGGTATGTGGGGACAGAGTCCCAGAGAGCAGTTTTCAGGCTCTCTGGCCTCACGTGGAAAGGTGCTGACTCAGATAGTAGATGGCCATCAGCTGTGGCTAATTGACCTTCAGCTATAACCAGTTAGCCAATTAGCCCCTGATATAACTGCCCCGGCTGAGCTGGTTGCGGGTGGGTGGGAGTCGAGAGTCAAGTGAGTCCATTGGTTGGCAGGCAGAAAAGCGGACATCAGGTTGCAGGTCGTGCAGCTCCAGCCTCCAGTGAGACTATAGTGATATGACTCCCGTATCTATGGCTCCGTGGATGTTCCTTTTTGGCCTCACCATATCCTGCATTCTTTTGCGGGGAGTGGGACCAGAGACCCCGCAGGCCGCCCGGCGTGACAAATGGCTGAGCGAGCGGGGTCCTCCACATGACAAGGTATTAAATAGAAACAACAGAATATAATGAAACTGTTATACTATATGTAGAATAACCACATAACAAACACCTGAGTCTTCAGGCACCTGGTTTAAGAGCTTGATTTTTATGATTAATTTCGAAGCCACCTGTGTGACCTTGCTTTACACCTCCTTTTACACTTTTAATGATGAGTATTGTGAGTTCCTTATGTTTATCATTTTACTCTCTATGTCTCAGTAAGTTTGCTCATATTGCAGGTTTTTTAATGTTATGCAAATAGAATTAATTCATCATGTTTTTTGTAACTTCCTTTTTCAAATAAAATTATTCTCCTGAAATTCTTCTGTCATTGTGTGTATTTTATTCAAGTTTTATAATATTACAATATTATCAATATTTTTACAATATTTTATAATATAATCTCATGAGCATAATAAATTACATATCTGTGGTACTTTTGCTTCAAATTGACCTTCTATACTAAACATTCCTAATATAAAATTCTGTTGTATTTTTATAGGGCACACGTGCAAGGCTTTCTCTAGGGTTGTATTTGTTTTCTATTTCTGCCATAACAATTTACCACAATTTTAAAAGAACACAAGTCTATCTTTGAGGTTTTGGGGTCAGACATCTGATATAGCTCTATTGGACAAAAATCAAGGTTTTAGCAGGTTGTGTTCCTTTCTGGAGGCACTAGGAGACTCCGTTTGCTGCTCATTTGGGGAGTTGGCAGAATTCAGTTCCTTGTGGTTTTGACTGAGTTTCTTCCTGGTTGTAAGCTGTGGGGTGTTCACAGCTTCTAGAGTCCACTCCCTTTCCTTGGTTTGTGACATCCTTCCTCCACCTTCAAAGCCAGAAATGACAAAGTCTTTCTCATGTTTTCTTCCTTCTGATCCTCTGCACCCAAGAAATGTTCTCTGTTTTTAAGAGCTCCTGTGATTAGATTGGGCCCGCCATGGTAATTCAGGATAATTTCCAGATCTCAAGGTCTTTCTTTAATCATATTCACATCTGCAAAATCCCTTTTGTCATTTAAGGTCCCATGTTCATAGATTCTGAGATTCAGGGTGTGGATATCCTTGGAGGACCATTATTCTGCCAAACATACACAACTTGCAGATATATACACGGGTCCTGAATTAATTTCATTTTTACCATATAGTGTTTTCCAAAATGAGCATTCCATATTACACTTTTCACCAGTGCTGTTGAATGATTATGTTTACTTTACAACTTTGTCAATACTTGATAACATATATTTTAATTTTCTTGCCAATCTGGGATGATGTGACATTGCATATTATATATTTGTTCCTTCATGCAATAATAAATTTTTATCAGGTACTGCCTATATGCTTGTCATTTTTATGGATCCTAAATATATAACCATAAAATAAAAACAGAATCCCTGCTGTGAAGAAGCTTAGTCTTTGGGAGAAACAGACATTAATCCAGGTAAATAAATCCAAGAGCAATTGTGGAAAGAAATCGTTGGATTGGAGAGCTTGGTACCTGACCTCGGAGAAGAATCTGAAAGAACAGAGACCCAGTTTCCCATCTCCGCACACCCACACCAAGTGATTCCAAGTAGGGACTATGCTTGGCAAGGCTGAGGGGACAGAGCTGAGAGGTTTGTGCTGATTCCAGAGGAGAAAGATGTTGTGAACCCCAGGTTTATTGCTATCCTGCCTGGGTTTCTGGCTTGCTATCTTCCTGTCAGCAGAGGCGAGAATCAGGGAGCACACCCTGAGGGTAGCATGTTACCAGGTGGCTGGCACAGGGTTTCTGGATGAGACCAAGGTTCTGCACCCCTATCCCAGCGGTGGTAGGAATACCTGAAGGGGAAATGAGAAGTTTTAGGTGGTTGGCACTGGGTGAGATTGTGTCTTTTGCTTGCTTATTTGTATCTTGGTATCATTTTGATGTCAAAATATTTTCATAGACACATGTATATTCATACAGAATGACTTCTCTGAAAAAAACAATGCAAATTGTGAACATATTTGCCAAGAAGTTAAACCTTGTCTTTTTTCAGTCTCTGTCTTTTAACTTTTTAAACAAGTTTTATTCAGGGATAATTGACCTACAGCAAACTGCATATATTTAGACTGTATAATTTCATAGTTTTCACATCCCCACACAGCCATGGATTCATCACAATTGAGATAATGAACCTATTCATCACCCCCAATAGTTTCTCCTGCCTTTTTATAATTTTTCTCACTCAGCTTTCCCCACACAATACATTCCCATAACCCCCAGTCCCATCCCCAGGCAATCACTGATCTGTATCCTGTTATTATATACTGGATGCATTTTCTGCAATGTTATATAAATGTAATCATACAGAATGCACTCTTATTCTTTTTTAGTCTGGCTTCTCTTTCTCATTCAGAATAATTAAGAAACAACAATAAAAGAAAATCAAAAAAAGTCTTGTTTACTCCAGAAAAAGACCAGCGCTGAGACCACCCCACCGCCGCGTGTGCGCCCCCCGCCCGCGGCACCACCCAAGGGATGGGCTGGGCTTTCCTCGCCTCGTTCCCTCCGGACGCGCTGGGTAAAGGGTCGGCCGCGGGCGGTGCCCAGGAAGTCGGGCGAGCTTCGCAGACGCTGCACGTGGAGCTCTCAGATCGCAGCCACAAAGATACCGCAAATCCCGGTTCTCTTAAAGATCGCTCAGGTTTCCCGCGCCCTTATTTCCAGGACCCGGTCTGGCCTCGACCGTAGCCGGTGCCCGCAGATCCCGCCTCCCTTCTGACACTCGCACTACCCGCAAGCCCGCGTCCAGTATCCTAAGGGACGGCCAGGGCTCCTTGCCACCGCCAGGCGCTTCTGGACAAAAACAAAACAAAAACAGAAAAACAGATTTCTGAGTTCCTGGAGAACAGCCTATTTACTATCCAAGAATATGACCGTCCTCCCACCCCATCCACGCCCTTCTAACTCCTTACGAGTCCTGGCGACCCCTGGTCACACAGAACCTAAGACCTGTCCCAGACCAATGTGGGATCGATCGGACACCCTGGGGGCGGACAGCACGCACGGCTCGCCAAGCTGCTGGGAGCCGGTGTCCCGAGCGCCATCACGCCCAGGCGCCCCTCTCTCCGCGGCACACTCAGCACGTGGGTTATCGGAGCTCACGGAGGGCGGCGCTGGCCCTGGAAGCTCCCAGCCACCACCGCACCACGTTATTCTGAAAACGCACGCGTTTCTCTGCGAGGGCGGGTTTCTTTGGAAGGATGCTGCTTCTACAGGCTGCTCATTCCTAATTTTCGAATATGTCCTCAATATCTTCACTCTCACTCCATCTAACGAGGATGCCAGAACCACGGACGGAGCCTCACCTCCCAGGTGGACCCAGACAGGTCGGTCTCCCAGCGGAGACCTGGAACGCGAGGAGCGGCTGGGGACCGGGAATCTGCAGACCTGCAGGGTCAGAGACGTCTGACAGGGCGGCCGTCTGCTTTCCCTCCCACCCAAATGGCGTGGACTTCTGGGCTATTGGGGTTGTCTGATTCCGGACGGAACCTGAAGACTTTATTTACTACCTTGGATTCAATATTTTTCCATAGCACCAGTTCCATTTTTTTACTGCATAGATTTATTTTTTTAAAAGAAAAATCATATTGCTACTGTTAAAACGCAGAATCGTTTGATATTTTAAAAGGTAACACGAATACAGTGAAAACTTTCTAAATGATGAAAGTAAGACAGAGAAAAAGAATAAATACAAATAAATTAATCAATGTATGAAAAGCATGTGCTCAAATTCTAAATAGAGAAGGATGAAATATAAACTGCCATTAAACCCATTTCCAGGCTATGTCGTTTTGGACAGAACTTGCTACTTTTTCTTTCCTTCCCTCTTCCATGCACTTTCTCATTAAGTAATTTATAGCAATGTGTTCTTCACATTTCTATAGGTCTTCTTCTACATAGGCGAGTAATCAGACCATAATTTCTAACCAAATAATTATTTTCCAATCAATAGAGTTCCTCACATGGCCATCTAATTAAAAATTCCATGTTTTAGACTATTTATATAAAACCCAGATTAGATCTCAAACTGTTCATATGTTAAGAAGTATAGAATAGTTAGTTACTTAAGGCCTCAGTCTCCAGAGTGAGGATTCTCAAATCTCTCTTCCTATTGATTCAAAAAGAAAAAAAATATGTAAATTGGGGATTTTTCTGCCCCCAAATTAAGGTAGGTTTAATTTGCCTGGAAACCCACAGTGAGAGTTTCAAGGAAGGAGGAGAAAGAAATTGGTAACAATGGGCCAGAGCAGCGTGTAGGGACAGCACTCCGAGGGACTCCTGAGTTTGTAAACACTCTCCTGGTCCCTTGGCTTCCTGTGCCTTATCCTTCCGCCTCTCCTGCCTCATTCTGATTATTACTTCATTTATTCATCTTGGCTCCTTTATCAGCTATCCTTTGTATGTTGTAGTTCCTTAAGTGTGCTTTGCATGTCTGCCGTAATGATTTCATCATCCTATGGCTTCCATTATAATTCTCTAAACTACATCTCCAAATAGACGACATCCCTGGTGTTCCGAATTTGTATTTTTATAAATATCTATAGGAAAAATCCAGTTAAATGTTTTATAGATTGCTCACTCTTAATTTTTGAAAATGTACTCAATATCTTCACTCCACCCCCACCATCAGTCTATGTTGAAGAAGAGCAACCTAAACACTAAGAAAATGATGACAACAAAATTTTTTTGTCTCATAGTATGGAATAAACATGATGTGCAACTAAAAGTTGATTGACATGTGATCTGCAAGCAAAGCCTTTACAACTCTGCCCAGTCACACAGTGCTAGTCATGTACAGCTCTCCTGTCACCTCTGGTACCTCTGGCCTAGGATGGTGGGTCCAAGGCTAAAGATATCAAGTGGATGGCAATTCATGGAAGGTTTGGGCCAAGAGTTCAGGTTAGTTTCCTGGAAATTGGTAAATGTATCAGGAAGACATGATGGGTGAAGAGGAAGGACTCTTTCTTCTTGGTTGTATTAAGGAGAATATTTATTATATGTGATCTGTTTCCCACACTCCTACTTTTGTCAATAGGTATCAAGATCGATTTCTTGCAGTGAAGCATTCCTGGATTATAAAGTAGAAGTATAAGCTTTGTGAATTTGCCCCCAATTCCTTTATATGTAGCAACCCCATCTTGTTCCTTCTTTCTCCCTCTCAGGCCGATCTTTTGCTATAATCACGCTTGACCAGGGACAAATGAGGAATAAGCACAAATGTCAGGAGACTGCCAAAATCTCAGAAACCCATGCTGTCTGTGCAATCTTAAGTGAAACAAACAGATGATACCTGGTTACCTTCAGGTTCTTTCCAATATAATGAAAAAAACATCATTTTACATTAAGTATGATGATAATGTAGAAAGGTATGTATTTGAAATTTTATATTAATTATAGTGAAAAATCATAACCTATGGTATAAAGCATAGAATATAGGCAATGGTTCTTGTCTTGATTGTTCTACTACAAATAGGTGAAAAAACACAACCATGTTTTAATGAAGTTTAATGTCCAATACCAAAAAGGCACCTTTTCTGCCAAACACAGTTTTGTCACCTGGAAAATTTTTTCCTCATTTCTTTTAACTAAATCCTACTTATCAATCATGCCCAAGTTTAATAATATATTCCTTGAGAGTAATTTTGATCAGTGATGCTATAGTTTCTTTTTAATTCCTATACCATAAATAAATATGTATTCTCTATCAGATTTTTATAATAATCTGTAAGTTATAAAAGGGTAAGGCCAGTTTTGAATCAATTATGGTTGTAAACACAGACAAAAATGAATCTTAACCCCTATCTCACGGCATAAAATAATTTCCACATTATTGCAATTAGAATTATGGGAAAGAATAATATAGAAAAATAAAGTCAGAGAATTTTATGAGTATATATTTTCAGAGAGTTCTCATAAGTAGGACACATAAGTCACTAAACATAAATTGGAAAATAAATTGGAATATATTAAAATTAACAACTTCTGTGTATTAGAACACTATTGCAAATGTAAGGCAATAATGGGAGAAGGTATTTGACATATTTGCATCCAATGAATGACTCTATAGAGGAAGTAGGAAGAACTCCAAAAGGCAGTAAGAAAAAGACAAATCATCTTGGCAAACAAATGTGAGGAGGGGCGATTTGAACAGGCACTACACTAAAAAAGGGAATCCAAAAGCCTATGACGAAGTGTTTAACTGCATTTGTCATCAGGTAAATGAAAATTAAAACTAAAATGTCAGCCACAAAATGACACAGATACTAAAATGGGTAATGACTAGTGTTAGCAAAAAAATGAAGGAAACAAAACAATCATCTACTGCTTAAGAGTGTATAAACTGGAATACTTATTTTGGCAAACGTTTTTGTTAAGCATAGGTTATGCATTATGATCCAACGATTTCACTCCTAGTTATAAACCTGATAGCAATGCATACATATGATCAAAACAAAAAAGGGTATGTGCAGTGGTATACATATGTTTTTAAAAAAGGATACATGCAGTGTCTTCATGGCAGCGGTATTTATGCTTACCCAGTGGGAAGTGAGTAAATTGTGATGTACTCATATAACAGAATACTGTGAAACAAAGTATTAAAAACAATTGCTACATGCAACAGAGGGGATCAATCTCACCAACATACTTTTAAGCAAAAGAAATTACACATGGAAGAGTATATGCTGCATGATTTTAGTTATATAAATTTTAAGAAATGATGATTAGTAGCAGGGTATGTTAATCACCTGGATGTGATCACTTTTATAAGGGAGGGGCTTAGAGTTGGGAAAAGGTAGGCAATACGGGGAGCTGGATGTGGGAGCATGTTAACTTTGTGTTATGAAATATAACATTCTTTTGACAGTTTATTCACCATTATTCCATAATGTTTAGAGACTTCTGGGCAAAGAAGGTGTATTCTTGGATCAGTAATGTGGAACTGAACACTTTTACTGTGATTCCAAATATTCTTTCAGATATGGTTTCCTACCTTATGGATTCCAGGGTCCTCTAAGGTCCTTGTTTTCCCCATATCATCTATAAAAGATACAAAATTACATTCAGTGAACGGCAATTTCTAAGTGGTAGGTCAGCTTATATGACCTCTTTTTAATTTTTTGTACCTCTGTGAAACACATTTATTTCCCTTATTAAAGATGAAGCTTTCAACCCAATTTCATAAACATGATCCTTTTGAAGGGATAATCACCCTTTTGTTGTGTTGCTTAATGTATCAGCTACAGTTTGTCATTTGCTTTTCAACATGACTCTATAGACTTATCAAAACTTATCAAATTGTACACTTAAAGTTGGTAAGTGGTGATATATGTGAATCATGTATCAAAAAAGCTAACTGAAAAGCATGCTACCAGAGTAAAAACGTATAGGAAAATGGAAATAAAGATATACAGGGGAATAAAAGAATGAAGACACAGGTAGAGAAAATGGAAAGAACAGATAGCAGGTGTCTTAGAGTTTGGGGGCTTGTACCTGAGTCTGGGTTTTCTGTATTTTTTAAATTGATAAAATTAACGTGAGGATGCTAGCCATAGAGGAGCGTGTGCATAGAAGTGAAGAGCAGTTCTGCGACTTTCCCAGGAGATCTGTAGGAGAAACCCTGCCTTCTACTATCTACTGCAGGGTCTGGGAAGATTTGTGAGAGAGAAAGTATGGATAGTTTTTCCTGTGTCTCTGTAGCTGTTTTCTTTCTTTCCTGTGACAGTCTTTTTATTCTCTCTTCTTTCTCTTTCCGACCCAGTGTTTGCAAGAGCTTCGGCACTTTGCTAAAGGAGATGAAAATCCTGGCTTAGCAGGCACAGTCTTTTTAAAGGAGCAGAGTGACTCTCAGGAACGCCCTGGTAATGTCAGCAGCCAAGATTATCCTGGCTCCTGCACCCACTTAGAGAAGTGGCCCGTTTTCCTTTCCTGCCTTGGCAATTTTATTATTTGGCTTCGAGGACTCAATCCTTTTCTTCCTGGTATTTGTTAGAGAATTTGCATCGGAAACGTTGCCAGAGGGGTAACTGTATCTCTGTCTGCTTTTCTCTGTCCGTGCATGCTTCTATCCTGGACCCAGTGCCTGGAATCAACCCCCCAAATGGTTCCGGGCGGAGGAGAAACAGTTCGAAGCTGATGCACTTTCTCTGTAAAATCTGAGGAGTTATAATTACCACAGAGAGATATTCAGAATTACCTGGAGTGGGAGGAGGGTGGAAGGGAGCAGTCAAGCTCCGGGCCGACCCTTCTACAAAGTCTTAGAAATCCCAGGAGAAGTTCTGGTGGGTTTGAGCCGAGTCCGGCTTTGAGTGGGTTTCGTTTGGTTTTTCGGATGCACCCACTCTGAGTTCCTCCGGTGCTCTCACGTGCTGGTTTAGTGCTTTGGATGTGTCCCAGGTTCGTTTTCGATTCCCGAAGCCTGTCATCCCATTTTCATCATCTTCGAGGATATCACTGACTTCATGGAAAGACGGCTCCTCCCAGGGAGGGCGGCTGGGCGGACTCGTCTCCCCCTAACTAAGGTGAGCAGAGTCGGGAGGGTCCCCGGGACTGGATGCGCTGGCGACCCCTCGTCGCTCCCCATCCCGCCGTCCCCTGCTCTCGGGCTCTTGATCTCCCTCTGGGGTCTCATTTTCTCCCCGGGTGCAGAGGTGCACCCACAGTCCACTCCCCGCCCCCGAGCTGTGCTGGAGGCACTTAACACCTGCCCTTTTCGGTTGTTTTTTTTAAAACCCCCTAAAAGCTCCCGAATACTAAACCCCTTGCCCCTCTCTCCAAATTCACCACTAGAGACCCCAGTCATCGGGCTGAGTGAGCATCAGAAAGTCTCTATGCAAAGGAGCTTTGGCCGCGGGACCCTTTGGGGCCGTCCCTGTGGAGTTATGGGCGCAGCTGCTGCCACCTGCCGTCCCCCCCCCCCCCCCCCCGACCCTCCCACTCCCCGGGTGGGAAGAGGTGGCAATACTTGCCCTTTGCTGTGTTGATTTCAGGCCAAGTTTGAATCCCTGCGAATTGGAAAAGGAAGTATTAATATAGAAGCCATGGGCCTCATTAAGCCCCAACTTCTTCCAATTGGTTGGAAAATTACACAATCACTTTCAGATTACTTGTTTTTCACCCATCCACTTCCTGTTTCATAGGAAGTGGAGTGCTCAGAGAGAAAGTAGACTTGCCTTTAATACTGGAGCTATGGATGAAAAAGGGAAGTAGCGTATGCTGTCCCTCAAAATCTTCAGATGCCAGGATTTCTTCACTTACATGGGAATTGTCCCAAAGACCAAATTTCCCCATCATATTAGCAGTAGAGGAATAGGGGAGTACCCTATCCTCCATAGCCCCCCCCCCCCCCCCCCCACACACACACACAGAGTAAGACAGCCACTCCAGGCATCCTCTCACAGGGATTTTTCAATAGTAATAGTGAGCAGTCAAGATAAAATCTTTTGACACTTTGCTCTCTCTCTCTCTCTCTCTCTCTCTCTCTCTCTCTCTCTCTCTCTCTCTCTCTCTCTCTCTATCCTGCACAGGTGACTGCGTTTCTTGAGTCATTTCCTCTATTCAAAAACTTGTACTTTAATTCACAGAGGAGATACTGGAGCTGCCTTGTGGTCCCTAGTTCCAAATCCGAATCCTTTGTTTCACGTAGAAAAGTAATAAACTGTTGTGAGAGCTGGATGTGCGGTTTTATTGTTAGGAATTAGAGGACATTTGCTCTATATGTATTCTATCTATCTCTAATGGATTCTTAGAAAAATTCATTATTATTAAGCCAGGACAAAATGACTTGTAGATGGCTTTTTGGGGGAGAAAAAACTTCAGAAACTAGAGAAGTGTGGGAAGAACAGGATCATGAGATATTGCAGGAATTGACTTCCAGAAATAGCTAGCAGGGGCTAGGGGTGCCATTAGAGTCAGAGGTGCAGCTGTGGGACTATGGGGCTGTGGAGCTGTGGGGCTGAGGGGACCTGTCAGAGCAATGACTTCCCAAAGCGGGAACACAAGATTGCAGACTTGCAGTAGCCCTGGCACTAAGGTCTTCTAGGAAATGTCTCTAATGGCCGCTTCAGGATTAGTCATTCCAAGGTCCATCATTTTTGAAAAGGTGCTTTTTACCCTCTGGACTCTCCCTAAATATGAAGTAAAAAACGTGCCCTATTGATGGCATTTATATGCAATTAGTCTTCCTGGACTTTGTGAGATGATAGATCATGATAGTTTTCCTTGCTTCATGAGTCTAAAGCTCTCCGGTTGTTTTCATAAGGTGTTCAATAATATGGCCTTTTATTTTTTTTTTACTGTCTCCTGGTTCTTCTTCCTTCCCCACTTATTCTATTGGGATCTTCTCTTTCTTTGGGCCTATTGCCTCAGTCTTGCTCCATGCGTGTTTTACTCCAAGTACTTCTGTCTCAGTATGGAGCTTGATCCTGGAAGGGAATTTTAGCTGGTTATGTTTGAAGGTTATACGAACTGGATGGGACCGGCCCCTTCACACCTTATTGTGGACCCCTTGCATATTTCAGTGTGTAAGCCCCCACCCTATCCAAGTTCAGCAGCTGTTCTTACATTGGCCCTCCAGACCTTTCAATGAATCCCTGTTGCTGACTTTTGGGGTCCTCAGATTCACCAAATATCTTGCCTTAACCCAGTTTCCGCCTAATACCCCATGGATCTTTAGATATCCCTGATTTGTCTGCATCCATTCATATTTTGGGATTTCTCAACCAGTTTTGTTGTAGAAAGTATCCATGAATTTTGATTTTGCTGTCCTAGTTTTTCTTGTTTTATTTAGAAATTTGGAAATGTTCTAAAGGTATGCTATACATCTTTTATATTTCCAGAACTCCCAAGTGTACTTTTCAGAAATGTATGAATAAATGAAGAATGCCCGCAACCTGAATCAGTGTTTTCAGTAGTTTTGTATGAGTTGTGTGTAAGAGAGAACCAGGGCAAAGAAATTGTGGAAGTTGCCCACCTTCTCTTTGACTTTTTTGGGCATTCTCTTTCCTTTGTCTGGACATCGTTTCCACTACTGTTTTCCTACTTAATCCCTATTTGTTCAAGGACAAACTCTGGAATAACATCCTTTTAGAAAAACATTTACATTTCAAAAAATGTGCCCTGCTTGTATCAATTTCCATTGTATCATGGATCTCCTACTATTATTTTATAAAAATCTATCTATATACCAGTGGCACTATTTTTTTTAAATTTCTGGAATGATGTTTGGGTCAGGGTTGGAACCAAATTCCAGCAAGATTATAGGTCATCATTACATGCATATTACAGAGTAATTTCAAAGTTGTATTTTTATTTATTTTAATGTAAATTATCTTGCTATGTGATAGGTATTACTTAATGGTTTCTTGTCGGAATTCAGTAAAGGAGAAATATGGAAGATGGGTGGAATAAAGGGATAAATTAAGCTAAGTGCTATGATCTCAATGTTTGTGAGACCCCAAAATTCATGTATAGGACCCTAATGCCTTATGTGATGGTATTAGGAGAGGGGGTATTTGAGAGGTGCTTAAGTTTTGATAGAGAAGCTCTTAAAAATGGGATTAGCACCTTATAAAAGCTTCAGAGAGATCCCTAACCGCTTCTGCCACGTGAGGATACCAGAAGTCTGCCACCTGGAACAGGGCCAACAGACAACCATGATGGCACCCTGATCTAAGACTTCCAGCTTCCAGAACTGTTAAAAAAAAAAAAAAAAATCTGTTGTTCATAAGCCCAGTCTGTCTTTTGTTATAGAAGCCCCAATGGAATAAATCTAACACTTTCTATACAGCAACTGTCAGCCAGACATTGTATAAACATTAAGCTTAAGCTTCACTTTTATCACACCTAACTGTAATTGTATTCCCAGTTTATGAATATATAGATGAGAAAACAGATAAGCAAAGAAATAATGATTTTAACTAATGTTATCTTATTGTAATAGCAAATTCAGGATTTTAATATATATTTGTCCAATTCCAGAATTTGTGTTTTGTTTTTTTACCAAATACTTCCTCTTGCTGATTACATTGAATGGCTGGTCTTTCCTACTACACTGTGAGTGTGAGTGTTATGAAGTCAGGAATAATAACTTTCATTGCTGTACCTCATGCAATGAGACATGGCTTAGAAAACAGTAGGTACTGAATGAATTAGAAAATGCATGCTTTATATTCATAAGAAGAGCCCTAATCGACTTCGTATCTCACTATCTAGCCTGGCTTATAAGCTTAGTGGCAAAAACGTCTTTGGGATCTGACGATTTGAAGTAAAAAGAATCATGTCTTAAAACTAATTTTGCAAATTTAATGTCAGGAAGGGAATCAAGTGACACAATCAGCTAAAGGATTTTTCAAATAAACGTAATATGTCAGCCATCTAGAAGTTATATGAAAGTGATGAATCTCCTGAAACTTTAAGAGATAAGTGCATGCACTTACCCTTAGCATCCTACTGAAATTGCAGACACAGGGCTCTATAGACAATAACAGTATTAGTCATTTTTTGAATCCCAAATGCCTTGTACATTATTTCTTTGTTTGTTTTTTCAATAAAAACTCAAAACCAGCTTTAATAAATATTTGTTTTAATAAAAGGAAACATAAAAATGTTTTTAATAGACTGCACTATATATACCGGGGGTGCCAAAAGAAATGTATATAAGTGGACACTTTGGTCAATGTTGTAGTTCACTGTAACCAGAAGTGTCTGGACGCTGATAGTAACCACTTTGAGCACCTCTTGTAATTGCAGAAGTCAAATGTGACTCATATTCATTTTTTGTTATGGGTAAATATTGAGTAGTACAATTTTAATACAGTTTTCCTTTCTTAAATATATGTAATTTTTTTGGCATCCTCTGTATATACTCGTGTGTGTGTGTGTGTGTGTATGTGTGTGTGTGTATTTCTTTGGAGGGGTCTGTTCCAGTCTTCTACCCAGTTTTAAAAATAGTGTTGTTTGTTTTATTATTGTTGAGCTTTGTATACTTTACATAACGTCTTTTATTAGATGTATCTTTTGCAAAATTTCCTCCCAGTCTGTGGCTTATCTTCTCATTCTTTGGATAGTGTCTTTCTCAGGTCAGATTTATGTTTGTTTATTTTGTTTTTGTTATTTACAATTTTTTAATTTTTCAATTTATTTTTAATTTCATTAAAAGGTAAATTAATTTATTTAAATTTAGTGATACAAAATTTTCTTTTAAAATAAACACATTTAAGAAAAATGTTAGTATAACTAAAAAATTATTGCGTAAATAAGAAGATAGTTGGTCCATATGGCAGAAATCCTGTGGGTAAAGGAGAAAGGCTGGAGTCTGTCCCTGTTTCCTGCTTTTGGTGGACAGGCAAAGGGCGGACCATGGCACTTTTGTGAGAGGTTTCGGACACTCTTTGTTTTCTCTCCAACCTCCCCTCTGCTAAGGTAGAACCTGTCACTCCCGAGATGTTGCTCCTTGACAGTGCAGACCCCCAGGGTCAAGGGTCTGCTTTGCCCATAGTTCTAGATGGTCCCTCACCATCCTCACACACACCAACATGAGGTGATGGATGCTTTGCGGATTGTTGCATGGAATTCACGCCCACAGCTAACTTTTTAGTAGCACTAGTATTACCCTGAAATAGCTGTTTGCACGCTTTCACGTCCTGCCTGTGCAGTCTTAGAAATTGTTATGGCTGCACTGAACGTGTTAGGAAGGAGCCTTTTGTTGCCCCAGCCTAGCTCTTCAGGGTTGGAGCTCTTTGCCTTCTGTTTATGAATACATTCTCCACCTTAGCCCTTCGATAGAACTGGGGCAAATGTGAACATGTGTCCTGGTCAGTGGAGACCAGTTGCTATCTCACATGGCTCTACATTAATGTGAGAAAACCACTGGACTGCCCAGTCTGCCTGAAGTCTCAAACAGCTCTGGAAAAGGCTCTGGGAAAACTGTGGGTGTAGGATGGGGCATGTAATGAAAATCTAGAAATTGGAGGCTCTTATTCCCTCCCAGCCCATTATCATATGAGTAAGTATTAAAATTGAAAAACAAACAAAAAAATTCTTCTTTGTTTGTAGAGCCTAGGATCATCTTGAATAATCCCTTGGATATTAATCTGTGAAAAAGGGGATGTTCTGGGAAAGTCCATCCAGCTGAGAAGGGAGCCTAATGGAGACTGCAGGGGGGCACCTTTTTCTCTGCCTGGTGGCTCTTGCGTGGTCTGTGCCAAGATGGGACATTCGTTAAAGAGCAGCTTCCTGAATATAAACTATTTTCTTTTTAAAAAGCACAAGATGGAGATCAGAAAACAGATTTATAAACTAGAGTATTCTGATACTGTCCGTTCTTAGCTTCCCCCTCACCTGCCCCCCTCACACTACACACTCACTGTTTTGTGCTTTTTGGTAGTGATTTCACTGTTTAAAATGGCCCCCAACCTTAGTGTGGGAGCACTGTGATATTCTTATGGAGATAACATATCTGTTAAATAAGCTTTTTTCAGGCATGAGCTATATAGTGCTGTTGGCCAAGAATTCACTGTTAGTGTATTAACAATATATTAACAGAATATATATTTAAACAGAAACACACATAAAACAAGGTCATGTATTGGCTGATTAATGAAAATATTTATGACTAGAGTCTCACAGGAAACTAACCTTATTGTATTTCCAGAAGGAGTAGTGCTTCAATACTTGCTAATAGAGTGTGCCACTTTATAGAACACAACTACCATGAATAATGGAATGTACTATATGTGTAATACCTGTCATTTTAAAAAGAAAGAAATTATGTGCAAAGTGCAATGAAGACTTTGTATTTATATAAAAAAATAGATTTCCCAATAGAAAAATTGACAATTTTATGAAGAGCTTACTCATGGTAAAGAAAAACAAAAGAGCAAATAAGCAGGAAATGGTGCTGACTCTAATTACTAACATGGAGAAAGGAATTAAAATAATTGTTTTTTACCCATGAGATTGGCAAAACTTTTATAAATTCGATAATGGCCCCCAAGTATTGGATAATCAGTGATTTCTTCTAACATGGTGGAAAGGGAAAATGATTGAAATTTTAGGACTGCTCCCTGTTGGTCTATTCCAGGGAAAATCCTGCAGATAGATTAGTAGATCACTGAGAGAATGCCTGTTACTTACAAAAAACTCAATAAATATTATTCAATGACCCTAGATAATTGCTGAGTAGATGTCTGCTATGATATAATTTATGTTTTAGATGGATAATTCAGTCATTTTTAGAAACAAAAAACTTAGTGTTAATTGAATGAGGCAAAAGGGAGTTGTTAATACTGCATAAATCTAATCACCTCTATTGTCACCTTGCTATATACCTGGGAGTTACAATCCCTCTAAAGAGATGGCTGTGATTTTCAAAGAGTCTAATAAAAGTATCTATATGAGAAGTTTATTTTTCTCTGGAGGTGATGGAGTGCATTTAAGTGGGTTGCACTGTGGAGACTTCTTAAAGTTAGTGCTGCAGCCAATGAATTCCTCGTCTTGAGGTGTATTTAACAGAATTATTTTTGGAAGAGTCCTTGTGGAAACCATTCACAGAACCCATGGGTGAGTGCAACTTATGTCAAGGAAATTCCTTCTATTTGGGTATGCTAAACGTATCTCATCTTAAACCTACTGAATTACACTGTAACTCATTCTTACTATGCACTTTTATGAATTATTAATATATAAGTTGTTGCTATTGTGTATATTTTGTGGTTGTTCAATATATTGTTATGACTCAGGAGGTAGTTGCCAAATGTCTTGTAATTTTATATGGCAAAGTATCTAAAATATCCAACGTTTGCTGTTATAGGTATGGATGCATAGTGAACATATGGAGTTCATATTAATATATTTATATATATACATATACTGGAGGTGCCAAAAAATTTATACACATGACTTGTATTCATCTTTTGTTATTGATATATATTGAATATTACAATTTTAATACAGCCTTTTCCTTTCTTAAAATGTGTATGCATTTTTGGCACTCTCTATGTGTAATGAATGTATTAATAATACCTATTGTTGAGTACTATAAATGCTGTCCCTTCATTACTTTTAGCTTGTAGACCTGATTTTAAGTTACTAAGAAAATGATTAGGGATGCAGAACTAAGGGTAATGAGAAGACTCTTTGAAATACCCTAGTTTAGAAATCAGAATCCTATTGTTTGACCTATTGTAAATTATGAAAACCGTCCCTGTAAGTGACTCTGACTGTCGTTTGAAGTGTTTTGTTTGTTTGTTTGTTTTTTGCAATTCTGATCTTTTCACCTTTCCCGTTAATTCAGCAGTGCTAGTAAGGAAACGAAAGTCAACTCCTTAGAATTGTCAAATAAAGTTTGTAGTTGATTGTTCGTATTTTAGTTTAAAATAAATCTACTTTTTTGTATTAAAAAAATTGAGAAATGTTTACTTAAACTTTTAGCCTCTATTTCCTGGTCAGGAATATGGACTATAATGTCTACGGGATATACCACTTACTGTTGTGATAACATATATGCACATTTAAAAAATATATGTCAGTTCAGAGTTTGTGTAGCACTGGGCAGAAGTTAATTCAATCCTCAAGAAAAAAGAAAAGACCCAATTTCTTTCATCATTTCTTTTCTAGTGAATCTAGATTGGTTCAGTTTGTGTTTTTGTTAGCTTCCTTATTTGTTTATTTTAAAGAAAAGGACTGGGCTTCCATGATCCTCTCTCTGAAGTCATTTTATAGAAGCTTTCAAGCCACCTTCCTCTCACACCGGTATTTATTGGCTAAAACAGATACATGGGCTATATCTCCCACTCCTGCGCTCATGAACACGTTATTGAAAAGAGGAATGGGGACAATTCTGATTGATTTAGGACAATTAAGACCAGGACTCAAATTTCATATCCACATCCAGGAAACTGATATTTGCACATATTTGTTTTTTGTTAGGGAGTAGGAACTGGGTGTGGAAGGGATTGTGAATCATCTAGTCAGAATGTTTACTATGAAGCCTCAGGACTCTTCTTGTGCCTCAGTTTTTCATTTTTCATAGAATAGAGTTTGTCCTGTTTTAGTAAGTATTGGTAAGAGAAAAAAATATATAGATAGCATGGATATCACTACCCTCACATAACTGTTCAGAAGCTTCTCACCAACCCAGGCAAGAAATGACCTCTTGCTAATTCTTCCTCAGAAACATGGATTCCGGTATCTTGCAAGTTTTCCAGAAGGAACTCACCTGCTCCGCCTGCATGAACTACTTCATAGATTCCCATCACTATAGATTGTGGGTATAGCTTTTGCAGGCCTTGTTTCTACCTCAGCTGGCAGGACATTTCAGCTCTTGTTTACTGCTCTGAATGCAAGGGAACAACACTGCAGAGAGACTTTCAAACAAATATTAGTGCGAAGAAACTGGTTTTCCTTGCCAGAAAGGCCAGTCTCCTGCAATTCCTGATCTCTGAGGAATATACATATGGTTTACACGAAGAGACAAAGCAGATTTTCTGTGAAGACCGCAGGAGCCTGCTCTGTTTGCTCTGCTCCAGCTCTCAGGAGCGCGAGGCTCACAGACACTGCTCCATTGAAGAGGCTGGGGAGGAATCCCAGGTAAGTGATATCCCTGAAGATCCATTCTGTAAAGGATGCTTGGAATTCCTTTGGGTCTTTTTCCTTGGAGATTGGTACTCTATCCCGGTGTCCCTTTCAGAATCGCTGTCCTGGGGTTCCTTGGCCTGAAGCCTCCCAGATGTGACAAATATAGGATGTAAATAAGGCAACCTTAAGACCCCCTTGTTTTCATTAGAACTGATATATCTCTTATTCTGGGCCCACTCCCTATATTACGTCTAAATTTTCCATTATCCCCTTCACTGGCACTCTGACTCATGGTTCTTTTGCAGGAGAAGCTCCTGAAGAAAATGAGATCTTTATGAGATAAATCTTTTGAAAATGATAGAAACCTGAATGTGGAAACTACCACAAACAGATCTTGGGAGGTTAGTACTACACTTCTTCAACCTTAAGCATGAACTTGCAGTGAACATATGAGTGACTTTTAAAACAGGAACTTAATCAAAAATGATAATGTTCTTTGGGATTCAATAATGGAAAGGGTGTTTATCCTATATATACGATAGTAGGTTCTTAGTCAGGATTTCTAACTACACTACAGATAGCACCCAAAGCATGAAGCATGTTGGTTTATTCCCAGGATACGTATTGTACACTAACAACCACAAGAAACTGGGCCATTCCACAGAGTAACATATGTGGTGGGATGGGTAAATACCGGCCATAGGAGACATTCGGCAGCCATAGAAAATGTAAGTGAAGACTCTGAGGCAGTGTAAGTATTAATACGAATGCTGGTAGACAGGTAATATTTGAAAACAGATGGAAAATTTAAGAAAGAGAGAGCAGTGTCTCAAATCCAGGGAAACCCTAAAATTAAGTAGCCCAAGTAATTAATTCTGAATAACGTATAATGTATGATGAAAAAAGTGATGAGATGAGGCTTTGTGACTTAAGGCATACATATAACCATGCCAACTAGAAATAGTATCTAAATAGAAGGAGATGTCTAAGTACTTTAGGGGAATTTTTTTTTTTTTTAATGTCAAATTCCTAGTTTTTTGTTTTTTTTCCCCCCTCCTTCTTCCGTCTCCACCCCACTTCAGTTCAAGCCATTGTTTCTCAGTCTAGTTGTGTAGGACACAGCTCCCTGGCCCATGCTGGTATTATGAGCCGTGCGCTCTCCCCTCCGCTCCACCCCCAAGCAGTCCGTTGAGCCCGGCAGCAGCTCACAGCAGCCCACAGCAGCCCATGGCAGTTTAGCTCCAGGGAGAGCCGTTGTTCACAATCTTCGCTGTAGAGGGTACAGCTCGCTGGCCCATGTGGGAATCCAACCAGTGATCGGCGGTCCGACCACCTGAGCCACAGGGCCAGCCCATACTTTTTAGGGGAATTTAAAAAGTGGTTTTCTCATTCTGAATTGTTATCTTGAAGGTATGATATCTACTCTGAAGTTACTCAACAAATATTTCACGAGCACCTAGTCTGTCAAATATTGACCTAGAAAATGGAGCAGGAAACAAGATAGGAAGTATCCTTGCCCTAATAAAGCGTACAGTCTAAATCATAGGGGCAAATGATCAACATGTAAATAAGTAAAATTCATGATGTTTTGAAATGTGTTAAGGTCTTTGGAGAATAATAAAGCAGTAAGTAGATCTCGACCCCACAAATTAACTGGAATGTCTGCAACATAGGGCTGTAAAACTCCTTTTTGTCCCTCTGGCCCGAGGCAGGGAAGAATGTAGATACTTTGGCACAAGCCTGAAGCTCGGCCCACCCTAATTGATCTTGGGTGTTTTTAAAACCTCCAGTTCCCCTTTTTTGAGTTCTCTCTTTTCCTGGGAGAATGTATGGGAGCAAAAGCAATTGTGCAATCCCTTCTCCCTTTTCAGCTGTGCAGGGAACAGAGGAGGACATTATAATTTGAATTTCTCCTTTATAGTCAGAATCAATAATACCTGTATGAACTGTAACTCCCTTGGATATTAAATTAGAACGACCAAGGAGAAGTCCAACAGTACCTGGGGGAATTGGACCAAAAAGTCCAATGGGCACACATAAAGGAGATTGTCCAGGAAGTAATAGAATATGCTGTGCTGCACAGAGATCTGTAGCAGCACTCCCTTCCATAGTAGGACTTCATTGTTGAGTTGAAAGTCGGGGGTAGGTACTGCCTGATAATTCTGAAAGGAAGTCTGATTTACATATGCCTCGGTTTTTGTCATGGGGGCCTGGGCCTGGCCCCCAGCATGAAGAGGGGTCCCATTTTTATGAAAAACTGATCTGCATTCAGAAGCCCAATGATTTCCTTTTTGGCATTTAGGGCACAATCCAGGGGGTCTAGGTCCTGTAACAGTATTAGTATTAGGCAAACAGGAACTGTTTTTATTTTTCTTTCTGCATTCTTTTCTGATATAGCCTCGCTTTCCACAACTGTAGCAACTGCCAGGAAATTTATTTTGACCTATTTTTAATCCAGTCATGGCTTGGGCTAACATATTAGTTTTAAATAGTTCAGTCCCTACTCCTTGACACACACGGATGTGTCCCATAGTGTCAGTTTTTCCTCTCATGGTCCCGATGGCCTTCTTGCAGTCACCATTGGCATTCTCGTATGCTACTATTTGTAAAACTATCTCAGCTGCCTGTAAATTGGCTACATGTTTGTTGATAGCATCCTGTTACCTGGCAACAAATTCAGAGTATGGTTCTCTAGGACCTTGTAAGATTTTTTGAAATGACATCGGGGCTTTACCCTCAGTTTCTACTTTTTTCCATGCCATTAGGCAAATTCTTTGTAATTGTTCAATAGATTGTTCATTCATTCCTCATTGATCTTGGGGGTTTTCCCAATGGCCACTCCCTAGCAATTGATCTTTTACAATAGTTATATTGTGAGCCTGATTAAGTCTAGCTTGGGTTTCTGCACCATCAATCCACCAAGTTTTAAATTGCAAAAACTGGGATAAGGAAAGACAAGTTTTGGCTAGGGTGTTCCACTCTGTGGGAATTAATCTATTGCCATTAGTTGCACTCCGTGTAAGACCCATGGTGTAAGGAGAAGTAGGGTCGTACTGTGTTACAGCTTGTTCAAGCTCCTTTAAAAGCTTAAATGAAAATGGCTCGTGTGAAAATTCCTGAACAACATTAAGGTGGTCTGGATTCGCGTCAGGTGTAATGCGCTCACGAATAACAACAGGAAAGGCAAATGCCTGGATGTCTCCTTCTAGTCTTGCCTGACTTATACCCTTCTCCACTGCAGAGAGAACTGCGGGAGAGCCTCCGGAAGGAGTGGGAGGTGCTCGCAGCAGAAAGAAAAGGATTTGCCTTTTTCTTTTCCTGCTGCATTGGTGAATCCCATTCACATGCTGTAAAAGCTGGGGACTGCAGATCAGGGGAGGGAGCTGAGGGCTCCAACAAGGTATATACTGTGGGAGTTTTCAGAACC
Organism: Rhinolophus sinicus; assembly: GCF_057876585.1. Lineage (NCBI taxonomy): Eukaryota > Metazoa > Chordata > Mammalia > Chiroptera > Rhinolophidae > Rhinolophus > Rhinolophus sinicus. Next base: position 127,181,436 of record NC_142514.1, read on the forward strand.
CTTTTCTCCTTTTCCTCAGATTTCTGTACTTCCTTTTTTCCTGTATCTTTCTCATCAGTTTGTAAAGGTTTTAAAACTGACCGGATTAATCTCCATGTATCCCAGATGGTTACTGTGAGAGAAACTCCTTTATGATATAATTTGCAGAGTTCTGTACCAACTTTTTCCCATGTTTTTAAATCTAACGTCCCTAAATTTGGGTACCAAGGGCAATGAGTTTCAATCACTTGGAGGAGCTCTTCTAATTTCTGATATGAGATTCGAGCTCCTCCAGCCTCAAGAAGGTGCTTGAGCAAACAAATATAAAGCCTATATGAGCTATTAACATTCCCCATTATGTATAGAGAAAAGGATAGAAAGGAAGAAGACTTTCACTCTGAACGGATTCAGATGCCCGTCTGGCCGCGTCCCTCGTGGGACTTTTCAGATCTGTCTTAGCTAAAGGTGCACCTGTATAAATCCTGGGCATGGTTAATGCCGTCAGGCGCTAAGTCACCGTTTTGCCTTATGATTAGACCACGGAACCACAGATTCAGGCCCACACAAGCTCCGTAGCTGAGGCCATGAAGTCATAAACACACACTCACACATTCACACCCTTGCACACAGAAAGAGGAAATTCCCCTTTTACCTTGGTTAAATTCTCCAGGAGTTACCCTACTTTCTTCCAGTGGTTGTCCTGACCTCTCCCAGGCCTTGTGCCATGAAACCTCTGAAACCTTTTTGTATTCCGACTCGAAGTCGACCTTCCTTCTTGAGTCCCACAAGTGAGTCCCAAAATCAGGCCTCAGAATCGTGCCCCACGTTGGGCAGTAGGTGTTGCGTCCCATGCCATGAGAGTTGTGGGGAGCGAGGAGGGTGGTGCAGGGTTAAGAAAAGACAGTAGTCATGGATAGAGTTTAAGCAGGGTCAAGTCTTCCTGTATGGAGACTTGAGAAGCATGAGTGTGGGATGTGATCTTCAGGAAACACCGTGCATTGCTCTAAGACTGGAGTGTTTTCTTGCATGGGGTGCTCAGACTTTTACATCTGGTAGATATTTCTGGAAGATAGACATGGAAGACTCTTGGAATTGGGCTTTAGGAGTCTGCAGTGATTATTGGAAAGAGAAGAATAGGAATTTCCACATAGATGAAGAGAAAGGACTATTTGTTCTTGGGTGTGTTAAGAAAGACATCCACTGCCTCCCTGTTGTCTTCACCACCTCCCTATTTTTATTGCAATATGTGCCAAGGCCTATTGACCGAGTAGGAGTATTCCTGGAGGATGAAGGTAGAGCCATTAGCTTTGTAGATGGTGCTCAAAGTTCTCTGATATGTAGCATCCTTTCTTGCTCCTTTGCTCCCCATCTCAGACCTATCTTTTGCTGTCGTCACTTCTGACCAGAGACAAATCGGGAATCTGTCCCTATGCTGGAGGAATCCCACTACCTAATGAAGCCCTTTTCCTTGTGCCTTGTCAAATAAGACAAATATACTTATTGTACTGTTTTTAGTTTCCTTCTATGTCATGAAAATCCATTTACTGTTTTATTAAATATAGCGATAACACTAAATAGATATCTATCAGTTTGTTCTTTATTCATTGTGGGAAAATCATCACCCATGATGCATGGCATAGAATACGTTTTTGCTTTATTTCTGAACTGTCATCAGGAAGTAAAATAATAGATGACAGGGGTGTCTGAAAAAGGTAAAATTCAATGCAAGAGACCAGGTACCATTCTCTTCCCCAACAAACATAGTTTAAAGACCCAGTGGCAATCTGGAAATAATTTCCTACTTTCCCTTCATCTAACTATATTCTCTTTATCCATCATGTCTCAATTTAATAATCCGTAGTTTGAATTAACCTTATTTGAACACTTATGCCGTGTATTCCTTTGTAATTCTCACCACGTTTACACATACATAAGCATTATCAGTATCCTCTATTAGACTGCAAATCATAAGATGGTTAGACCAGGACTCTCCTTATCTTCCCTAGTAGTTTCATCTAGAGCTACTTGTTCACACATTACACTACCTATGTAGTACATACGTCATGCCCCATATCTCATTATCACTCTCCTAGTTTCCCTTTATGTATCTATCTGCGAAGGCCTCTGTGTCATTTCCCCAAATCTATCATCCCATTCACCCTCTTCTCTTCAGCTGTGATTAATCTGCTGATTAAACGCTTCACCAAATATCTAATCTCAATTACTACATTTTCATTTATAGAGTTCCTATTTTTTCTTCTTCAATATGACAAGCGCATTCCACCCAGTTTGTTCAGGTGTGTGAAAACTCAAATTGAAAATAAGGTTGTCTTGAGCCCCTTTCCTCAGCTGCCGGTAAGATACGCAGTCCTTCCCAGGAAGCTAAGGCCACGTTGGGGTGAGGCCCTCACTTCATCCAGCGACTAGCACGGCGCCCGCCCGGGAGCTCTCGCCCCGCACTCGCCTGCACCTCTGTCTCGGAGCTCGCCTGCATCTACTCTGCCCTCATCCTGCACGACTGTGAGATGACAGTAACGGAGGATAAGATGAATGCCCTCATTAAAGCAGCCCGTGTAAATGTTGCACCTTTCTTGCCAGGCTTGTTTGCGAAGGCTCTGGCCAAGGTTAACACCAGGAGCTTCATCTGCAATGTAGGGACTGCGGGACCTGCCCAGCAGCTGGCGCTGCCCCAGCAGGCGGTCCTGCCCCCTCCACCACTGCTGCCCCAGCTGAAGAGAAGAAAATGGAAGCAGAGAAAGAAGAATCTGAGGAATCTGATGATGACATGGGCTTTGGTCTTATTGACTAAACCTCTTGTAATATGTTCAATGAAGAGCTGAACTCTGAAAAAACAACAACTTTTTTTGTAACTTTAACATTGATCCCTCTGACATTTCATAACGTGAAATATTTCATTTTAACATGGAATATATATAATTTATGGAATATATATAAATGGATATATGTAAATTATGGTGATACATGTAAAAATAATGTTTTCTACAAGGTTAAGTGAAAATCATTATTCATTACCCATTTCTTGGAATATATGTTGTAGCTATTCCCTTATTTTTGAAATACCAGGTGAAAGACTACATGGATGTATACAAATACAACAGCCTTTAGTATATTCCAATTTTATATAACTAGTGGTGGTTTTCAATATGGCTCTATAACTATGAAAATATTTTGTTCTTCAGAGATGTAAAAGAACAACATCTCTTTCTGTTGTAAATGCAAAAGAAATGTAAAAGAAATTTTACATTTCTTCATTTATAATGAACATAAATATTTGTCCTTGTATAAAAACATTGAGTAAACAGTAATACTCTAAAAGCTCTCAATTTTCTGTCATTGGTGGTATCTAATTCATTTTTTGGTCAACTGTTTATACCAAAGTAATAATCTATGGCATTTTCAGTCTTAATAGATTTCAAAAAAAAGGTAATTTTACTGTGCAAAATCAGTACCCGTGCTGAACAGTATCATTTTTTAACTGAAAGTGGATGTTTATACTATCTATAAACATCAGACTTAGCCGTCAAAGCTCTCCCTAGTCACAGACAGCCTCTTTCGGTGACCTGGTCAACTTCTGGCTAGGACAATGGAACCTTAGCTACCAATCAGCAGCAGATGACAATGCTGAGGAGATGGGGCCACAAACAGGTTGATTCCCGCTGAATTTGCTGTGGTTCCTTTGCAGGCAGGAGCCAGAGCGCCAACCAACCTACCCATAGACAGAAGTTGGAGGTGTCCAGTTATTTGCTCCTGGCTCCTCCCTTCTGCAGCACCCAGCAAAGGAACCTGGACTTCAGTCTACAGTAGAGCTGCTGTGCGTAGGGGGTAGGGTTATACCGAGAACAATCTGGTTGAGATCACCACCCAGTTGATGATCTCACCCCGCCACCCAGAGCCCTCTACCACCCCATCCGCCCTCCACCTTACCCCAACCACCACCACCAAGGGCTTTGGTCTTTTTTTATTTTTATTTTATTATTATTTTTTTAAGGACGGTGTAACTCACAGTACCCATGCGTGGAATCAAACCGGCAATCTTGTTGTTATGAAGACCACTCTCTAACCAACTGAGTTAACCGGCCACCCCCTTTTTAAACTTTTTTCATTACAGTTGACATGCAATATTATATTAGTTTCAGGTGTACAACATAGTGATTAAACATTTATTAGACTTACAAAGTGATCACCTTGATAAATTTAGTACCCGTTTGACACCATACATAGTCATTACAATACCATTGACTATATTCCCTATGATGATTTTGTAACTACCAATTGTATTTCTTACTTGGCCCTTTTCCTAAACCCGCTGCCAGCATTTCCCATGCCACCCAGAGATCCATCCTCTACTATTGCTGGCTGTGCCTGCATTATCCTGCCTGCTGAGCTTTCCTGGTCACTATAACAATAGCCTCCATAGTATGTATTTCGTAAGCACACTGTTTCCAAATTGAATTTGGAGCATAAACAAGGCAGATGCCTCACAGATGGTACTGCCCCAACTTCTGGTCTTGGGGAGCTACAGGAGCCCTCTGACCCCACCTCCTTCCCTGGGTCTGAGCAGCACCTACCCCAAAACACTTCTCATTCACTGGATGGTTTAGGAAACCTGCTCAGAGTTCCCTAGCCAGCCAGCCAGAGCAGGACCACCCCAATCTGTATCTGTATCAGGATAGTCCAGTGGTAACTTCAAAGTCTTAATATCCACAATTCCTTTAAGCAACATCAGGTCTAGCAATATTTCCAATAGAATTTCTCACAAACAAGGATATATACAAAAGGATGTATTTTGTAACATTTTAAGTAGCTAAATAAATAAATAAATAAATAAACAAATACATAAATAAATACATAAACAATAAATAACTTAAATGTTCTGAAATATGGTGTAACATTTAATAAAATATACTACATATTATTAACCTGATAATGTGACAATATTCTGTAATCACTAGTTTATTCCATATTTTGTATGTTTTTAACTAATGGATTTCATTAATATTCTTTTTTTTTTTTTTTTTTTAGTTTCAGGTGTACAAAACAATGTGTTAGACATTTATCATTTATATCCCTCACACAGTGATAACCTCCCTCCCCCCATCTCTAACCCTCTGACATCGCATACAGCCATTACATCTCCACTGTCTCTATTCCTAATGCTGTACTCCACTTCTTGTAACTATATATATATATATATATATATATATATGTATATGTATATGTATATATGTGTGTGTGTGTGTGTGTATATATATATATATATATATATATATATATATCAAATTATAGTTGACATTCATTATTATTCAGCTTCAGCTTCAGGTGTACAGTGCAGTGATCAGGCATCTGCATCATCCCTGAGGTGGTCTCCCTAATGAGACAAGTGTCCATCGGATACCCTACAAAAACTTTACAACATTATTGATTACATTCCCCAAATGCACTTTCATATCCCCATGGCAATCTTGTGGTTACCGAGGATTTCATTAATATTCTAAAACAAAGACTTCTACATGATAAAAATTGCTGCAAGACAATTCACAGTACTGTCTGATATCAAATTAAAAATAAAATTCACTGATGTCAGTCAACTACACAGTAAATGATCGTAGAGACTAAAATTTCAATTTATTGCCAGTACAATCAGAAATTTTTACTATCATAATCAATCCATTGGGTTAGAGAAGGTATATCCAGGGTATTCACTCTGTAGGTGGCCCTGCATGGTAAATCTGGAATGGAACAAGGAGACTTATTTTTGTATTTAAATATAATGGCATACAAAACCTTTACAACATTATTGATTATATTCTCCTAACAGACTTTCGTATCCCTGTGGCAATCTTCTGGTTACCAATTTGTGCTTTCTAATCCCCTCACTTTCTCCCTCACCTCACCAAACCTCCATCTAGCAACCCTTAGTATTTTCTCTATACCGTATCTCTGAGATTGTTTCTGATTAGTTTGCTCATTCATTCTTTTATTTAGAATCCATATATAAGTGAGATCATATGGTATTTGTCTTTTTCCATCGGACTTATTTCACTTAGCATAATGTTCTCTAGGTCCATCCATATCATTGCAAATGGTAAGATTTCATTCTTCTTTATGGCTGAGTAATATTCTATTGTATAAATGTACCACAGTTTCTTAATCCAGTCATCTACTGATGGGTTTTTCGGTTGTTTCCATGTCATGATACTTGTCTTATTAGGGAGACCACTTCATGGACAGTGTAGATGCCTGACCACTACAGTGTACACCTGAAGCTGAAGCTGAATAATAATGAATGTCAGCTATAATTTAACGTACATATGGTCACAGGATATGGAGTACAGCATAGGGAATAGAGTCAATGGAATTGTAACAGCTATATATGATGTCAGAGGGGTATTAGAGGGGGGGAGGGAGGTTATTTGTGAGGGGTGTAAATGTCTAACTATTACATTGTTTTGCACACCTAAAACTAATAAAAAATTTCAATTTTAAAATAAATAAATAAATAAATAAAATAAAACAGCATAGAACCTCATAATGGTTTTTTGACTGACAATATGGCTAGGCAGAACTATCAGGGCTGAAATGAGGTAGCAGCCATTTTGTAGCATACACACACCTTCTCCCAGTTATTCTATATACTTTAAGTGCTACTAGGAAAGGATTTTGCAGATGTAAGTAAAGTCCCTTATCTTTATTTTAAACTACAGAGCTCAAAGTAGCTTATCTTCATAGCTGTTGCCTGAGGGCAGGATGCTAATTAAACAAACACATAAGGGGTTCCTCTGTAATCCTCTCTAGAGATTCCAGAGTGGGGAAGTGTTAGGCAATCTAAAGCTCCACTATGTCTCTGAGAAAAAATGTGCACATGTCCAGGGCCCCTTGACATCCACCATTTTGTAAACTATAGAGTATCAAAGTTATAAAATGAAATCACTTTAATATCATTACTCCTAGAAATGTTTTATGAATATTTTGGGGAAAAAACATATTATTGTATTAATTAACTTGTGTTTCCATACTTCACGGAGGAAAGGAGGATACTAGAAAAAATGGTTAAGAATTGGAAAATAAAGTTCTTACAGTACTTTTCACCATACACAGACCAAATAAGAGTGGTTGTGCTTTTGGAATTTAAGATCTTTTTAAAAAAGCATGATTGTAAACACTTACAAGCATCATCCAGTTGAAATAGATATTCGGTGTGCTATATTTTGAAAGATTTAAAGGCCAGGTCATGATTCCCACTCTTTCCAAAGCCTCTGCATTCCCAAGCTGAGTGTTCGGTGGGAAAAGGAAGGGGAGGTGTCCAGATTTAATATCAAGTTGTGACAGAGTGGGGATATGAGTTACTCTTTAAAAAATGTTTTTTTGTTTTTTTTTAAATCTTTTATTGTTGTTTCTGCTTTGTTTCAATGCCAGTTATAAATTGACTTGGGTGAGCAGTGGTCTCTGAGCTAGGGCCATTCTCTACTGTCCCCCAGAGCTGGGTTCTGGAAGTCCAGGCAAAGAATCTCCTGTCCTGCTGTTGCTGGGAACCTTTGGGGGGCTTGATCTGGACTGTAAGGGGCAGAACGAATCTCTGTTCAAGAGTGGTGGCCAAGGTGTTTTTACATTAAAGTCTTACATTAAAATACAAAAATATACCAATAAATAAAATAAAGCACGTCCTACATGACAGAACATAATTAAACTAACTTCAGGTGAAATATTTCCATGTGTGGGGGCAGAGCCCCAGAAAGCAGTTTCCAGGCTCTCGGCCTCACATAGAAAGGTGCTGGCTCAGGTAGTAAATGGCCATCAACTGTGATTGGATGGCCATCAGCTGTGGCTAGTTGGCCGTCAACTGTAACCAGTGAGCCATTGGCCACTAATATAACTGCTGTGGCTACGCTAGCAGAAAGAGAAAAATGGGGGTTAGCAAGAAGATGGTGGCTGGGCTGGCAAGCGTGGATGGCGGGTTGCGGACAGTGTGGATCCAGCCTCCAGTGAGACTATAGTGCCGCCAGCAAGAATATAGTAGTATGACTCCCCTACCTATGGCTCCGTGGGTGTTCCTTTTTGGCCTCACCATATCCTGCGTTCTCTTGTGGGGAGCGGGAGCAGAGACCCCGCCTGGCACCCTGCACAACACCATGTGATCAGACATTTTCTAAAACTGTTAACTGGTGAAATAATCCTTTGTATCTTTCTGTAAATTAAAAATAAAAGTCCTTGATTTCGAGAAATTTAGATATAAAGAGGCATGTGAGTGTTCATCAGTTGTAAAATCACTACCCCTTGATTAGATTATGTTTGTAGAGGTTTGTTTAGGGTGATTAGCAAAGTTGTTACATTAACCCTTTCCCTTAGTTTGAAGAAACCCAATCATCCATTATTAAACCTATCTGAAGACGTCTGAAATGTAATCGCTTGGAAGAAATGGGTGTGGTCTTTAGAGACTCCATATAAGGAGATTCAGGGAGCCAAACTCATTCTTCTCCAGAACAATGTTTGGAACTCACCTAGCTGGGGACACTTTTGAAAGCTACCTTTACCACACGTGAAAGGTTCAATCTCTGAGCTGACTTCTTTGTGTTATTGCTTCTACAGCAAGCCTTGGAGAGACCATGGATATGCTCCTTAGCTGAGTACACAGTTGAACATAGAAAAGTTCCCGCAACTTTTTTAACAGATAACAAAAACATTTCCTAATTTTAATTTATCCGCAAACTGTGGTTGTTTTGTGAAATTACATCATTTGCAACTTAGTGAAAATGATTCCATTCCTGTTTAGTTTTCACATCTGGTGTGTATGTGTATTGGAATTAATATGGCAATTCATTTTAGTTAATCAGTTGCCTGTATACACAAGAGAGAAGACATTTCTAACATATAACTAGATAAGCATTCAATGATTTGAAAAATTATTGTATGAAAATGAAGTAAATATTTCTTTTAAAAAACATGAGTTTTTTTTACTTAAATTTTAAAGAAGCTTTAAAATAATTGGACAGCTAGAAAAGTGACACTGGTGGCCGTATGATAAATTTGAGGGACATCTGTATTTAGCTTGTATAGATAAGAACGTTTTTTTGGTTTTTTTTCAACACAAATTTTGAAAACCATGCTGTTTTTTTGGAGCTCATTAGGTACATTATATCTTGTCAAAATGTGAAGGGGTTCTTGGTAATCATTTTAAAGAATTGGAAGATATAGCCACTTTCTTTAATTTTGGTTTCATTGATTAGAGTAGCATAGATAATAATGAGAGGAGGGCAAATTCAATACATTGATATAATCGTGTACAAAGATTCAGGTTAAAATTTGAACCAATTTGACAACATTTACTTTCTTTATTAACTCTTCATGTATTCATATAGTGTTTTGTAAAAAAATACGGTTTTGGGATGTAGATTCTGATTGAGGTTAAAAAGGACAACCACAAAAAAAAAAAAAATGCTCCACAACTACATGAAATAAGGAAAGTAGAAGCTTAGTCAAATATCCTATGCTACATCAATGATTGACATAGAGCATTATGATTAATTTTTAGAATTTTCAGGACCCACCACCTGGAGCTATAAGTTGGGTCAAACTCCTGAAACTCAATCTACTTGGAAAAATTAAGACCTCAAAAAAACAGGTTCTTATTTATGATGGAGAAAACAGGCCAGGAAGTGGATAGTGTTGGTTCAAAACCAAGAAAGTTCTCTACAGAGATTGAGAGCTCTCCTATGTCTTGGTTTTCCATTTATGTCATAGGCAATACCAAGGTTGTTCTGCTCCAGACACAACATTATTGAGCCACAATCTGAGTCAAATTTTGCTTAGACCTTTGTGTATTCAGGGCAGAGGAATAAATGCCTGATTTTCTTCCCTTAGAAAAATGAACTCAGACATCTTACAAGCCTTCCAGGAAGAACTCACCTGTCTCATCTGCGTGAATTACCTTATAGACCCAGTCACCATGGGATGTGGGCACAGCTTCTGTTTGCCATGTCTCTCTGTTTCCTGGGAGAAAGCTGAGAGCCCTGCTCATTGTCCTCTGTGCAGGAACCACCACAGCAAAGTTGAAGACCAATATTCTTCTGAAAACTCTGGTGTCCATTGCCAGAAAAGCCAGTCTCTGGCAATTCCTGAGCTCTGAGGAACATATGTGTGCTTTACACAAAGAGACAAAGCAGATTTTCTGTGAAGATGAGAGGAGCCTGCTCTGTTTGCTCTGCTCCAGCTCTCAGGAGCATGAGGCTCACAGACACTGCTCCAGTGAAGAGGCTGCTGAGGAATCCCGGGTAAGTGATACCTCTGAGAGCACTTAGAAAGCTGGGGGGGGGGGGGGGGATGGTACAGCAAAGAGATGATAAGGATGTGAGGATCGTGATGATTAAATCCTCTTTACCCAATGCCAGTTACAATGATCAAGCTGTGAAGAAAATAAGGGTTTCTGCGATGTACATATTTACTAACACTGGGCAAAGAAGTAGGGTAGAGTAAATTGGAATTAGAATATACAAGCATCACTAGCTCCAAATTCTACGCAAGATGTCGCAGAATCTGAAAAGGAGCCATGCTAAATAAAATCACAATTTTACTGAGTGTCCCTTGACAAATGACTATATTTGTGGTTCTAAAGTCTTAATCATCTAAAATTGATCATTAGTGAGGGTGAATAGGTTAACGTGATGATCCTTCCAACTCTCCCTAAAGTACTTTTACCTAGCATCTATGATTTGGGGTCTGAAACATAAATCTATTTGCTTTTCTGATACTAAAATTTAGTTATTTTCCAGAACAAGCTGTCAAACCAAATGACATCATTATGGGAGAAGATCTAAGAAATCCAAAGAAATCTCAGTAAAGATGGTAGGTTATCTGACCATTGGATGGTTAGGATGAGACTGTATTTCCCTCTGAATCAGGTTGACACTGACATGCTAGAAACTTATCCATTAATAATTTGAACTGAAAGCATCATGAGTCATAAAGTTTTGTGAGAGGGTTAAACAAGAAGCTTTTCTGTTTTCAGCTTATGGTAGCATGACTCTTAGGACTTTTAAATTCTAATATATCAGTCACTTTGAAAAAGAACCATCAGAGATATGTAACCTGTCTCAGAAGGAGGCACATAGTGTGATTTGGACAACTCAGTAATCATTATTCAGGGTCTCGGGCAAAATTTCTTAGGTGTAAAATCAATCCCAGTTCTGAAGGATAAGTTAGATGTTAAAAATTCCACGATATTTCAAGCTGACATTTCTGTATGTCATACATTCTATTAACAGAAACTAAAGAGCATATCACTGAGAACTGCAGGTATTTCAGTCTGACTAGGACAATGAGCCCAGGGGGATAAAAAGGAACTTTGACCAGCAATTTAAGATTTACTCCTGTGATGGTGATAACTGATATTGTAGGGGCTATAGAACGGTATTTCTTCAGTAAGAGAAAGTGTAACAGGTTAGAGAGAGAGAGAGAGAGAGAGAGAGAATTGGGTAAAGAAAAAGACTGGGAATGGAGAATAAGAGAGAGAATCTATTACTGTTGGGAGGGAATATGTCATGGAGCCTGTGGCTTTAGATGGAGATTGGAAGCACATTCCATACAGAAAAGGAGGGCAGAAAAAGGGCTGGGAGGGTGGACATCAGTTTGAGGGCAGATGGTGAGAATTTCACGAAGATCATTTCTGATGGTTTGTAATCCTCAGAGTAAAATGCAACATTGCTGCTAAGAGGGAGAGGTCAAGCTTTGACACTAGAGAAGAATTCACAAACCTGAAGATCAGAATATTGTATATAATGTTTGCCTGTGGTCTTTTGGATTTGAGAGGATGAGTGTGAAGGAAATTATCAATGAGCAGCTTTTCTGCAGTTGTTTCAGAAACTCATGAAGCGGGTGGAAGTGGTTTGAGAGAAGAGTGGGATGGGTTGTTGGTATAGTTAAGAATGGAATATAAATAAAGGAAAGGAATGAGTTTGTGGTGTCTGACAAGTAGGAGGACATGAATTTAAAATATACGTAGCTTATTGGTAGACAACAAGAATCAGCAAACTAGATGCTGTTTAAGTGAAGGAGAATAGGTTGGCCTGAGCATGTGATCTAGGAAATCCATCTCCCTGCAGAGTTACGTGTATCGACATGAGCACTTCACAAGGTCTGCTTATCATGCACTGCGTGACGTTCTCCATCAGGAAGAAAAGCAACATGTAAAGAGCCTAGAAAAGGAAGGCTCAGAGATGTTTAAACAACTCAAGAAATGTCAAGCTGAAATGGTTGAGAAGAAGATAAGCCTAAGAGCAATGTATGAGGAGCTCGTGGACATGTGCCATAGACCAGATGCAGAGCTGCTCCAGGTAGGAACTGAGCACCTGTCTAGAAATATTTTATGTTATCAGAAGCCCACACCTTTGACTTCCATTATTTGGTAACAAAGATATATTTCTGTACCTCCTGCATCTATGGGGAGAAGGGGTCTATCCCAATGGGAAATTAGCGGCAACTCCTGACCTAACCATGAACAAGCAGGCTTTATAGAACTGCGATCATGGAGATTCCCCAGGGAATATTTCCCTGCTCAAAATCTCCTTTGGCAGCTTCCTTCACTGAACACTAGAAAGAAACAGTTTAATCATAGACGTTCAATGTTGGTCCATAATTGGGAAATGTGGAGACATGTGGTAAAAACTCTAGTATATTTCCTCATCCTGTTGGGATGACCTTGGTTTCATTTGCCATGAATTTGGGGCATGTTGCCCTTTGGGAAAAGCCTTAGGATGGACAAAGTCCACAGAGAGCTGAGGGTGGCAGCTATGCGCAGTCACACACTTGTCCTCTCTGCTCACCCTCAGGGTTCTAGTTCATCAAGAATTTAGATTCTAACAATATATTGTGCCAAGATTATCCTTATGGAGTAAAAGGAAAATGAATTTACAGGACAGCTTGGGTGGTGGTGATTAGTACTTTTCTGAAGTTCCCAAACCCTAAGACTGGTTGGCAGAATACACGATTTTTAAATGAATTCTAACCTTCTCTTTTCTTTCTTGACAGGAATTAGGAGATAAATTGACAAGGTAAGTTTCGTCTTCAGTGCTAACTGGGGCACATGAGGGCTGTGAGCGAGATCGAGCTACTTCTACCAAAGTGCAGACATCATTTCTTCGATTATGCCCAATTATTTTTGTATGCACATGTTGTGCATGTTTTACTGAATATGATTTCTTGTTCCCTTGATGAGAAGTTTGCCTTTTTCCTTTCTGTGGTAGAGGGAGCTACATATAGTTGGGCTCAATCAGCAGTTTCCAGAAGACCAGTCATTTATGATTTTAGATTTCAAAATCAGTAAGAATTAAAATGCAAAGATGAGGTTTTCCTAGACATCAGGTGACAAAGTCAATTACCTCTGAGAAATGGGGGTGGAAGCAGGCCAAGAAGAAAAGTGAGAGAGACTCCCTAAGAATGGTACAGTCCTATTCCACGATTGTGCAGAAAAAGATTTAAATGAAGAACGTTCAATTAAACGATGAGGACTTTTCTTGAACAATGTGTGGTTGAGAAGCCTTGGGCACCAGAAAGCATAATTGCACCTTCCTCCCTGTAGGAGTGAGCGGGTGCAGCTGCACGTGCTGCAGCCTCTGCAGCCACAACTGCCTGCGTGGCCCATCACTGGACTGGTGGACAGGCTCAACGGCTTCCGAGGTGAGTGTCGCACATTGGTGCGAACACCTGGCAGGGCCCTTCGAGAATGATTTGTATGGGTGATCTTTTCCTCTTTCTTACTCTTCATCATGTAGAGAAGAACAGCCTGCAAAGAGGCATTTGTGGTCCTACTTAGTCACATAGTCATTATACTAGGGAAAAAATAAAGTGAAAGCTGGTGTAACAGTACATGGGATCAGGATTATCAATTACTTATATATTTGATAGGTTACTTATAAAATGAAAATTAAGACATGCTTCAGAAAAGGTCTGTGGGAGTCCTAGAAGTATCATCACATGAAAGGTCAGTTGCTCGCTGAGCCATAGAAAACTGGATATTCAAAATATTCCAATTTCAACTAAGGGCAGTAAGTTAGATTTCTTTTTTTAAAGTTTTACTGTAAAGTTTCTGAGTCATAGAATGTGTAATGTATTTTTCAAATGCTATGATTAGGAAAAAGCAAATAAAAATTATTGTGGAAATCAAGAATTTATGAACAACAATGAAGTAAGTTGGTGATGAGGCCATATATCGAGCTCCATGGTAAACCTGAACCTGGAGGGTTAGTCTAGCAGAAAGCGGAAGTCTAGTCCTCATTTGGAACCAGCTATGAAAGGCAGACAATGATTAGTAGGAAAGCATTTCTCAGATGGCGTGTTTAGATTTTCTTCTTCAGTGTTAATTTGTTTACTTAAGTGGAATATTGTCATATCCTGGTAAATATGGCCCCATTTATTTGTTCTAAGATGTAATTTTTTTTTTTCTCCAGAGAAGGGGTCATGGAGTAAATTATATTGTTATGGATTTGGAGGCACAGGTGTCCAGCTTTTCAGGTGTCAAGAAAATAACCAGCTTCAAGTAGACATGACCTCCCTCTCCTTCTTGATCTCTGAATTTTTAGGAAGTTTTTCCCGTTGTAATTAGGTATGTGTTTCTTCAGGAAATATGCTGGCCCCATTTTAATCTAATATTTTCTAGTCAGACCTGCTCCTCTATTCTTGGATTTTTTTTTTTTTCTTCCTAGTGAGACACTAAGGAGACCCTTTCTCTCATAGATAATTTCATTTATAACATTAATTTTGACTAGAATATTCTCCTCTCTCCACAGTGGAAATCTCCTTCACCAATGAAATAACCAATCACAATATCAGGCTGCTTGATGACGTGAGAAGTCTGAGTTTTAGGGGTGACAGTCATTATGCATCTCAGGATCCTGGAACATGTAACTATTATGCTGCGTGGGGAGCCCAGGTCTTCACCTCTGCAAACACTATTGGGAGCTGCACGTGGAAGACTCTTGGGACTGGGCTGTAGGGGTCTGTAAGGAGTCCTGTGTAAGGAAGAATGGCACACTGATTGGGTCTCAGGACACATTTCTCCTTTTATGTGTGAAGGAGGATAATCGTTACACTCCCTGGACCACACCGCCCCAATGACTTGTCAGTTTGTAGAGAAACCTCTGGGAAGGGTTGGGGTGTGCCTTGATGCTGACAGCGGAAGTGGAAGTTTTGTGGGTGTTGCAAAGCATTCCCTCATTTCGGCATACCCCCATGGCATATTCAACTTCCCTGTCAGGCCTTTCATTTACACTGGCCACACATGAGCAGGGTTACATCAGGAAACTAATGGTTATCTGAGGGAGCACTTCTCGATTTGAAGCAAACCAGTGCTATTTTATTTCCTTTTAAGCTTGTTCTTGTAACCTCATTGTTATTAACTATAAAATTACTGTGAAATGAATAGTTTTGTTTGTTTTAGCGTCTTTACATTAAAATGATTTCTTTTTCCCATTATCCAGAATATATGGTGAGATTGCTCACCTCTCTACTGAGCTTGGAGTTATAAAAACATGAATGTGGGATTCTAAATTAAGAGATTGCACACTGGTACCTGGATGGACAAGATCACAGGAACCAAAGAGAAAGCCTAACTTAGACTCATGTGATGTATGGATACCTGCTTTTTGACTGAAAAGGCAGGCATGACTAATGGGTTTCAAAAGACAGACTTTCCAGTAAATATGCTGTGATATTTTCAGAAAACTTATTTTCAAGCACATTCAATATGAAAAATGAATTTATCATTTTAAAAGATGTGAATATAGGAGAGTATCTTTTTTGACTCTGCCAGAAGGGATTTCTTAGAGAAGAAACAAAAATGACAGTTAAAAAAGACAACCATCAATTAATTTAACTGCAACACATTTAAGGTTTCTGTTCTCAAAAGACACCAGAATGGAAGTAAAATTCTGAGAGAAAACTGTAACCCAAAACTAGTAAAGGATAAATGTACAAATCATCTCAACAACTCTTTGTATCTAAGAATAATACATACCACCCTTTTTCCTAAGGAAACAGTCTGAAACAATTACTTTAAGGCAGAGAAAAGAGAAATACATGTGAAATAATCTCAACTTCATTTGTAATTAGAGAAATAAAATTAAAATCACAATCACTACCATAAGAATTTTAAATATTAATATATGAAGTTTTGGTAATGACATGAAGCAACCCAAGATATTATTCCAAACTATGGAAGTGTGCGTTGGTACAACTCTGTTGAAAACCAACCTCTAGTAAAACTGAAGTTGTGCACAACACACTCCTGCATGAATAGTCTAGACTAGGGCAAGTTTTGTGCACATTGGGTGCAAAAGCGGTCACACTGTTGGATGTCACAAAAACAATAATTTAAAAAACCCTACAATTAAACTCAATTATATCACTTGTGAAATGGATAAATAAATTGAAGCACATTTCTGTGATAAAATATATAATAGAGTGAAAATGGATAAAATACACTTACGTATAAAAAACTGGATAAATCTCAGAAATTCCATGTTAAAACCAACAAAAAATCAGTAAAATACATATTCTATATTTCAAAACCTGCAAAAATCTACAATATATTATTGATTGTTATAGACATACATGGTAAATTATAAAGTGAAGCAAACATGCAAAACTACAACTTTTACAGAGTTGTTCCTCTGAGAGCCAGGGGAAACTGATAAGTCAGGAGGGGCACAGACTGGGCTTTAGAGTTAAGGATGATTTTGTTTTGATCGAAAACTGTGGTGAATATTTAAATTAAAATTATTATAGTAACGAGTGATTTTTTAATTTCTTTTTTTGTTTAGTTTCAGATAGACAAAAAAACAGAATCATTAGACATTTACACCCCCCACAAAATGACAATGCCTCCAAGTGTACTACCCATCTGACTCTGTACATAGCTATTACAATACCATTGACTATATTTCCTATGCTGTACTTTATGTATTTATATCCCATGACTATATACAGAGGATGCCAAAAAAACGTATACACATTTTGAGAGGAAAAAACCATATTAAGATTGTAATACTCAATATATACCAATAACAAAAGATGAATACAGGTCATGTGTATACATATTTTTGGCACCTCCAGTATATATATTTTATTTCTTAAAAAAGGATGGAATGCAGATGTTTATTAACTTATTTCTTTCCAATTGATACGTACCCCTTGTGTTTTTGTATCTATTAAGTACTGAATACAAATCAGTAGTACTGGAAGGTATCTATAATAAACCTAATAAACCCACAGCTGAGGCCCAGGTGCCCTTAGCGCGCCCTCTCAGCTCCTGGGCACTGCAGATTTCAAGAAGCGTGATCTTGCTCTCCTGGCTCCACACAGAGGCTTGGGCTTGAGGGGGATGGGAGGTGGTCCTGGAGGACTTAGGGGTCCAGGCAAGGTTTGGGTGCACTGGATGGCATCTTCCCCCCAACTTCACCACCAGACAGAAAGATGTGCAGGAGGATGGAGGGTAGCTACTCTGGAGTCTGGGATGTGGGATGCGGCTGGTGACTGTGCAGCCACCACTGGGGACAAAGTGCGGTCACACAGGGCATCAAGGGCATTGCATTTGAGCAGAACATGGATGCTGGTGCGTGGCAGCTCCACTCTTGCTCTCTAACAATTCACCGAGCTACAGCAGAGAGACTGGAAGAATTAGCTTCCAGCTCCCCATTGTGACATTACCTATTTGAAAAAAAAAAAATTCTTTTTCTCTTGTTCTGTCCTCAGCCGCCCTAACTACTGCATCTTCTGGACACATTCAGGACCACGGATCACACCTTCCCAAAGCCCCAGCACCCGCTGTACCCAGCACTATGCTAGGCCCTGGGCCATGGCTAGGGTCTCTCTAACTATCACAGAGGGGAAAAGAATGACTGGCGGTGACAGTGGAGATGTAAGGTTTAGGGCATGATGACAGTTTTGAAGGCTGTAGGTCACTACTTGTATGTTCCCAGAATGACTTCTTGAGGGAAATGGCTTCAGGCACATGGGGTACAGTGGGGGATGGTCCCCACCCAAGAAAGCCACTGACATCTGGGAGATGCACTTAAAGACTTTCCCACCTTGGATAGCACTCAGGAGTCACCAGAGATGGGCAATACTCTTCTCTGAAAGTGGTCGGCAGTGCCTGGCACTTCTGGCTTGAAAGCTCCTAAAGCACTGGGTAGGGAAGGTGATTCCTCACGGACTAAATGGATGGGAGAATCGAAAACCTGGGGTAATCTCAGATGATGCAGGATTGTGATGGGGCAAGATCCTGTGCTTCCTGACCCCGTCTTCCTTCATGGCCTGACATCTGACCCCTTGGACCTAAAGGTGCCCCCTTTCCCAGTTCCTCCAGACTGAAGGCAGTGCCCCCACCCCCCGCCATGGCCATAGGTGCCCATGCCACCCCCACCGCTCTGCCGTTTTAATGTGGCCACACAGTGCTTTTTGTGACTAGGTCTGGCCCAGGGATGGAGAAAAACAAGAAAAAAATGGAACCTTCCCCCACACTTTCATGTTTGCAGTTTCCTCTTTCCTGATCCTGTGGCTGGAAAGAGAGGGCCTCCTAAAGCTTTTCTGTGAGCTCCTGCTGTGTGGTTCTGAGACTGGGGCTTTCCTGGTCCTGGGGTGAAAGCCAGTGAAGAAAAGAGCCCTAGGAAAACCAGTTTTCTGTCACTCAGTACTTTTAGGTTATAATTTTTTAGGCTGACTGCTTTTTCTTCTTATAGGGGGATGTAACTCTGGATCCTGATACAATATGACTTGAGAATTTGAGGGTCATGAGGTTTTTAAGGCCATAAAATTCCTAGACATTCAGGGATATGTTGTTTGGGGAAATCAGGCCTTTTCCTGAAGCAGGAATTATTGGAAGGAACATCTGTAAAAATCTTGGATGAGATGTGTAAGAACACTTTTGTGTGACTTTTATTTTTGAACTCAGAGAAAGGGATAATTCATCTCTGAATCTACAGTAGTCGGCAGAATGACTTCAGTAGTTGGCAGCTGACTCAAGTCTATAGATTCAGAACCACAGTGGATACCGATGAAGAAGGTCTTAGTGACCAAGAGGACAGGAAGTCCTCAGAATTCCAGAAATGCTAGGGAGGTCACTAGACCTTGGACGTGGTCCAGATGGATTGTTTTGGGCCAAACATTTCTATTTATTAAGAGCAGAGTGTCCTCTATTAATATGTGGATAAATGAAAGAAAACGTGTGAATTGGCTCCATGCCCTGTCCTGTGTGAGCTGCTGTGGGGCAGAGAGAAGCAAGAGGCAGAGAAAGAAAACCTGGAGCGTTTTCAAGATATGCATCAGCCCAGACACTTGTGTCCGGTGCACTAGGCTGGTTTGCAAACATTAAAAAGAGCTAACAACGGACGTCCAATGTACAAAGAAAAGGCCGATGCAAAAAGACAGTCAACTTTCCTCCCCCCCAAATTAGAGATAATGACAGGAAAATATATATATACTTCTGGTAAGGCTAGGACTGAAGCTCTCCACAAAAATTGCCAATATTACATGTCATTCACTTCCTTTTTCATAACAGTCTCCATTTCTCACAAAATTTCTACTGCACAAAATCCTGGTTTGTAGGAGTAGATAAAAAAGGATTACGTAAAATGAAAGGTAAGACTATTGATACTGAAGAAAGATAGTCTGGGGAATTCCGAGGCCAGGAGGCATAACTTTATTATACAATAAATGAATTTTAAGTAGTGCAGAAAGGAAAACTTGCAGTATTTCTGTCTGTGATAAAATAAGACAAGTAAGCACCAAAACTTCAAAAAAGTTATAAATATTGGCTTTAGAAAGATATTCATCACAGGACCTTTTTGTCACAATATATTTTCAATTTCTCAAGAAATAAATCCAGGCCAATTCCCTACAAATATCAAGGAAGTGGAGACAGATTGCTAAACCAGAAACACTGAGGTTTTATTCCATCCATCAATCAATGCAATATTTCCTGGTGAATTGAGGATTTACTGTATATGTGTTGCACTCACAAGTTTACTGCCTTTTCTACCTTAATTAAGCAGTTATCATCCACCATGGATGTAACTTTGTAGTTTGAGGTGCTACTGTAAAGCTGGCATTAATTTAATTTCCTTCCTCACAATTTCACAAATAGAAGATTCATTGTTACTGTAGATCTTAGGAACCTCACCATATGACGGTTTTTTCTTCATTACTAAGTCACAAACTTTCACCTTTTCACTTAAAGAAAACACTTTCCAGCTTCTCTTTGGTATATTTGAATTGCCAGCATCACGCCTTGTGCTTTGGGTCATTATTAAATAAAACAAGAGTAACTTGAACAGAAGCACTAGGATACTGGGTCTGAAAAGAGGAAACTAAGTGACTAATGGGTGGGTTGTGTATAGAGTGTGGATAGGCTGCCCAAAGGGGTCATTCAGGTCACTGGGGGGGCAGAGCGGGATGGGGAGAAATTTCATCGCCGTACTCAGAATAGCACAAAATGTAACCGTTATGAATTTTTCATAATATTATGTTTGGTTTGCAATGACCATGGAGAACCGAAACCCCAGAGAGGGAAACTGCTGAATTAAGTATGGGGAACTACAACAATTCAGTTTTCAAGCTAATGATGCGAATGTGCCGAAAGAATGCTAGATAACGGGTGGTTGTTCGATGTAGTGGAAAGAGTGTTTTTAGTTTTCCTTTCTTGGAGGCTGTCTCTGCCAGGTAGTACCTGGCATTATGGGTCAGGAGTTTGACTGCACTGCGTTGATAAATGGAATGAGGATGACTCTCTCTTTCAAGAAATATCAAGAAAGAAATGCATGCAGATTCAGACAACCAAATATAAGAGGTAGTGTTGGGTTGATGCAATTAGGATTAAAAGATAGTTTCTTAAAAGTAGTTCTTATTTGGGGGGTTCATTTATATTAAGGTGTGAAGTTCTTATTTGGGGGCTCATTTATATTAAAAAACACAAGATGGTGGATTACAAAGGTTAACTCCAGGCAAGATTTCTTCCCAGAGATTGGGTGTGGCAGTTTGTTTAAATACGTTTAAACAGGTTTCACTTCAACCAATGGCATCAGGGTATGTTTTCCACTCTGCAAAAATCCAATCATGCACACCAACACTTTTTCAAAGATTTGGTAACTGAATCAGTTGAGTGATTCAGAGTAATGGGTGTGGTCTTCAGAGTATTTAAAACCTTGTGCAAAGAACCAAGTTCATTCTACTCCAGGATCCTTTGGAGTTGGCTGGGTTGTGGAGACCTCTGTAGTTTACTGCTACCAGGAGCTGAGCACCTAATCCTTGAACTGAATTGAACAGAATTCCTGATTCAACAAGAATGGAAAAATACATTATTACCCACAGGTAAGTACTCCATCTACTTTAAAGCAATTTCTGCTCTCTTCTCTTAAAAATAAGAACTTTCATCCATATGTCTGTTTGTTTAGGTCGTTCCCAAGGAATTTAGTAGTAGAAATGATGTCATTACTTTAAACTTACTCCATCACATAGGTGCAATCTCTCTTCTTTCTATATATTTTATAAATTAATAAATATATAGATAACAGGATTATTTTTCCTGTTATTATTATTTTGTGTAACTTGATTGCTCATTTATAATTGTGATGGTACAGAAGATAATTGCCACCAGGTAGCTTGCAGTTTTTTGGGTCGTAAAATAATTATATACTAATTGTGTTCTTTTACCACGATGTTAATTCACCTATCCATGTCTATCAAGCTATTCACATTACGCTATCTCTATGTATGTGTTTATGTACATGTTTGTATATCAGGTCTATACAGAATGCTGCTCTATTCAATGAAATGAAATTATTCAAGAAAAACTCATTGTTAAGTTGAGTGTTGAAAACGATGTCTCTTCAATTTTCATTTTCAGACTTTAGATTTTAGTTTTCAGAGTCAGATTAAAGGAAGCACTTCATGGCTTCTTTGGGAAGTGTTTGGGAACTAAAGATAGCTACAGAAAACTGATTCTTTCATACAAGTGTGTGTTAGATATGGGAAGGTGTTCTGAATTCACCTGGTATAAGAACAAAAAATCTGTATTGTAACCAAATTCATTTATTTTAAAACAATTGTCATTTGCTGCCCTCAAAATTTTGATTTGAGGAACACATCTTTTCATCTAGATAAGGAGTGTAATTCAAAATGAGTATATTGCTAATCTCTTTATGTTAGTTTCTCAAATGCATCAGGGCTGATATAGGAGATAAATTGTTTTGAAAATTTCAAAATGAAGGTAGTAGGTAAGGAATGAACAAACTGTAAATCACTTTGTTTACATTTAATTAATATTTTGCATTAAAAATAAGGTAGAATGTGAGGAGAGGATATTCTTAATGAAATATGTTAGGCCATTAAAACAAGTAAATTTGGTTGTGTGAATTGAGAGTATTTATTTGTAACATGACTGTGTAACCAAAGGTAAAACATTAGGTGATTCTCTCCTCTGTTTCCATAGCACACTACACATTCATCCTTTACAAAAATTTCCTTTAAAAATATTCTTTATATCATCTATCAAACTCTGAGTCACTGAGTACCAGGTTATTGTCTTACTTACTGTATCTTAGATTACTGTCAGTACAGTTTAGAGATCAGAAAATTTTGCTTGATTTAATGTCACCCTAAATGTAACACTAAACCCTAGTTTTTTTAATTTAATGTCACCCTAAATGTAAAACCCTAGCTTTTTTTTAATTTAATGTCACCCTAAATGTAACACTAAAGCTTAGTTTTTGATTTAATGTCACCCTAAATGTAACACTAGTTATTTTTTTATTTAATGTCACCCTAAATGTAACACTAAAGCTTAGTTGTTTTGTTTTTTCCTACCAGTACTATCTATATTTGAGTACTGAATTACTTATTCAATGAGTGCTTTTTAGACAAGTCACTCATTTCACTCACATTGTCAATTTCCTCATTATAAAGTGTTGGTAAAAATAGAAAATGAGTTAATAGTACTGTTGAGAAGATTAAAAATAGATAATCTGGATAAGAAGAGTTAATCCAAAGCCTAGAATTAGTAAACAGTAAGTGTTAGCTTCTATTATCGTTTTGTTTTATTATTATTTTTTTCTAGTATATTACTACTAATAATTTTTTTAATTTATTTTTTAAATTTATTGGGGTGACAATTGTTAGTAAAATTACATAGATTTCAGGTGTACAATTCTGTATTACATCATCTATAAATCCCATTTTGTGTCCACCACCCAGAATCAGTTCTCCTTCCATCACCATATATTTGATCCCCCTTACACTCATCTCCCACCCCCCACCCCCCTTACCCTCTGGTAACCACTAAACTATTGTCTGTGTCTATGAGTTTCTGTTTCTCACTTGTTTGTCTTGTTCTTTTGTTGTTTTTGGTTTATATACCACATATCAGTGAAATCACATGGTTCTCTGCTTTTTCTGTCTGACTTATTTCGCTCAGCATTACACTCTCAAGAGCCATCCATGTTGTCACAAATGTTCATATATCATCTTTTCTTACCGCCGAATAGTATTCCATTGTGTATATATACCACAACTTCTTTATCCATTCATCTATTGAAGGACATTTTGGCTGTTTCCATGTCTTGGCCACCGTAAACAAAGCTGCAATGAACATTGGAGCACACATGTCTTTATCTCTAAATGTTTTCAGATTTTTTGGGTAGATACCCAGGAGAGGGATTGCTGGGTCATATGGTAATTCTATTTGTAATTTTTTGAGGAACCTCCACACTGCCTTCCATAACGGCTGCACCAACCTGCATTCCCACCAACAGTGTATGAGGGTTCCTTTTTCTCCACAGCCTCTCCAACACTTGTTACTATTTGTCTTGTTGATGATAGCCATTCTGACTGGGGTGAGGTGATATCTCATTGTGGTTTTTATTTGCGTTTCTCTGATGATTAGTGATGTTGAGCATTTTTTCATGTCTATTTGCCATTTGTATGTCCTCTTTGGAGAAATGTCTCTTCAAGTCCTCTGCCCATTTTTCAATTGGGTTGTTTGCTTTTTTGTTGTTGAGTTACATGAGTTCCTTGTATATTCTGGATATTAGCCCCTTATCGGAGGCACTATTTGCAAAAATCTTCTCCCATTCAGTTGGTTGCCTCTTTATTTTGTCAATGGTTTCTTTTGCTGTGCAGAACTATTATCGTTTTAATGTTATCATTGGCGTTAATGTTATCAATCAAGAAACAATTATATTCACAATGAATTCTTGGCCAGTCTCCCATCCATTCTACACAGGGCTAATCTACATTTTCTTCCTGTCCCTCAAATTACCTCATCATTTTAGACACGTTTGAGTAAATGGATTATGTTCTATATCAAAATGTTTGGCCATCAATCAGAAGTCTATAAATCTCACATGTTTTTGTTGATAAATATCTGTGGGTATTGTTACCTCATTGCTACCCATTTTTCAAAGAGGTATCTTAAAGCTGATTTTATTACAGTTCAATAAAACAACCATTTCACTTCATATCTATCTTGGAACAAAAATAAGTTTTCAGTCTTGGAAACATGCAGCCCCTCCCATTCAATTTCTCAAACTACAGAAGATAACAGTAAACTATTGAGTCATAATTTATGGTAACTAAAAACATGTTTTTCTGTTGTTGTTTTTTTTTGTGTGTTTTTTAATATATTACTTGATGGTAATAAAGTGAATTTATAAAAATAATCCTTGGGTGACACTGTTTTACACAATGGTTTTCACATTTAATCACTGAGAAAAGAATAAGGATCATTATTTTAGGAGAAATATGACCCACACTCTTTGGCTGGGGATGAAACCTGAACAGCTGATTCCCAGGTCTGTGGAGAAGAGAGGACATAAATGAAGCTGGAATTGTAGCAGGGAGCTGGACCTCTGAGGGGAAGGCTTTATTTGACAAATCGATACGTTCATTGAAGAGCATGAGGACTCTCTGTTCCTCAACATTCTCTTTCTGTTACAAGCAATACCTACCTGTCCTGCTACATACACCTGCGTGACTGTATGGACAGGAAGTAAATAATACTTCTCGCGCCCCTGAGTATTTTTAATGGTTTTGAAAATGCACTTCTTTCAATGCCCATAATGAAATAATTTTCTTTTCTCTCCACAGAAACATGGATTCCAACATCATCCAGAATGAATTCATCTGCTTTATATGCAAGAATTATTTCATAGACCCTGTCACTATAGGCTGCGGGCACAGCTTTTGTATGCCTTGTCTCTGTATCTCCTGGGAGGAAGCCCCACATCCTCCTCGCTGCCCTGTGTGCAGAGAAATATCACCTCAAATGAACTTTAAAACCAACATTGTTTTGAAGACACGGACATTCCTTGCCAGACGGGCAAGACTCCTCCACTTACCAACCTCTGCAGTACAGATGTGTCAGGTACACAAGCAAACAAAGAAGTTCTTCTGTGAAGTTATCAAGGACCTGCTCTGTGTGCTCTGCAGTAAGTCTAAGGAGCACGTGGCTCACAGGCACTGTTCCATTGATTGGGTCGCTGAGGAATACCGGGTAAGTGATGGCCGTGAGAGAAGCCGGGCATTGTCTGTCAGAGAGATTACAAAAAAGAAAGGGAAGATAATCATCATGTAACGTATCAAGCAGATCTTAATTAGCATTATGTGCAAGGCACTAGGATAAACTATGAAAAAAGGGATGTTCTCAGTCTTAGAGCTCTTACGTTTTTACGCTTTGAGGTTGATGGTGATGATGATGGGGATCATGGTTGGAACTGCGATAATTCATTGTAAAACCGGGGTGGACAGATTTGTGAATTTCGGTGATGATTATTGGCCATTTTAACCATGATTGCAGAAAGCTTAATCTAGTGGTGTCTATTTAGAAACACTGTCTTCTAGCTAAACTGATAGGATAGTAGGAGGTAAGAACTACGAATAGGAAGCCTAACATCTGAGACACGATTTACTTAATGAAAATTGATTACGTGACATAAAGTTTGAGGGCCAGTTTCCTCCATGGTGAAACATCCTTTCCAACTATAGGTTGTTTCCATGATTATAAAATACTTGACAATCAGACTTAACAATAGAAATGCACTGGTTCTTACCCCTACTTAGTTATTATTGATCTTACATCCCCAGCCCCTCTCTTTAGCAGGATTTGAATATTTCAATATCAGCTTCTCTGATACTCACATTCATTTTTCTTTGCAGCAAAGGCTCCTGGAGCAAATGAGGTGTGTGTGGAAAAAGACAAAAGAAAATCAAAGAAATCTTAACAGAGAGACCAGCAAAATGGAAACGTGGGAGGTAAGCAAGAGATTCTATTTCCTTCAGCACCAGTTCGGTGCATACAATAACTATACACTAAGAGTGGCTGATGAATAGCAAAATGGTTTCCTCTAATCATAGACAGAGAAGTATGTCCCTTTGTCAGGATATCTAACTAAAATCAAAGTATATAGCTAAAATATTTTATTTCCTGGGTAACACCATAACACAGCAATGAGTATAGAAAAATTACTATCAGCATGGGGTACTATAATTAATGGATGAGATAAACACAGGGTTCTCCAAAGTAAAGAAATCCAGGCATGTTCAGGAAGATATTCTCTGATTATGATGATGGTAAAGGACAATTTGAAATTGGAAATTCATGGGGATACCAGGTGGTAACTGAGAGATGAAGACTAGAAACAGGAAGCATGAGGAAGTGGGGATTCTACAAAGTTTATATTGTTAACACATGTATCATAAGAGGCAGTGCTGAGACACATAGCTGGAAATGTGATGGAGGTCAGTTCCAATGAGACCCACACGCATGGCTGAGGAATTGGATCTATCGCATATTGATTCAAAAACATGAATTCAACACCACTAACAGGAGAGGTGAACGAAAGTACACCCATATTGGTGAAGTAAAGACTTCCTGGTGGAAATGTAGGAACAAAGAATATTACAGACACTTCTCAGTACCAATGAGGAATCAAAACAGGGCTGTGTGAATGACAAGGGGATATAAGAAACCTATCTTGATTATTTAGAGGTGATATCCTTAAAGATATAAGGATATCAGGATACACATTTGTAAGTTAAAGGTATAACTTCCAAATTTTTTCTTTGAAATATGGAGTGCCTACTGTGTCTTAGTTCTGTTCTAAGCCAATATAGAAATAGACAAAAGGAACAGATTTCTTTGCACTCAAGGAGCTTATGAAGTAGTGGGGTGGAGTGACAGCCAACAAGTCAAAATACAAAATGCATAGTTGATGCACTGTGATAAGTACTTTTGAGAAAAAGTCTACAGCAGGAAAGTTAAAGAAAAGACTCACCATGGAAGATGAAATTTGGGCAGCCACTGGCATGATGTCAGAAATCAAGGTATGTGTCTATTTGGAGAAATAGCTTTTTAGGAAGAGATAACTAAACTCAACACCTCTCAAACTAAAATTATTTCCCACACCACACTTGCCTTGTGTTTTCCATTGTGAAGACCCTGATATACAGGAGATTGAGGGAGAGTAAATATATTTGAAGTCAGACCTACAAGTTGAGAGTGACTTATTTATGAGAATTGCAGTTGAAGTAAGAATGCTAGGTGGCTGGAACTGCATATAAGATGAACCAAAAGCTTATTGGGAACACTAGTGTTTAATATGACTGTTGTAATAAAGAGAAGAATCCAAGTGAAGATTAAATAAGACACGGACATGATTAGGTGTCATTGCTGAAGGTTCATCTAATATATACTAACAAATTTAACTCTATTAACTACAAATGAAAGCTTCTGAAGGACTTTAAACAAAGAAAAAATATGATCACAATACTTTTTTGGAAAGTTCATTCAGATTGCTATTTAGAGAGAATATTGTTTGGAAGACTTCAAAACAAAACTCAAGGGGTGGGCGGGTGGCTCAGTTGGTTAGAGTGCGAGCTCTGGGTAACAGGGCTGCTGGTTCGAGTCTCACCTGGGCCAACAGCTGTGCCCTCCGCAACTAGAAAGAAGTCCATGAGCTACCGCTGAGCTCCTGGGTGGCCAGATGGCTCAGTTGGTTGGAGCGCGTGCTCTCAACCACAAGGTTGTCAGTTCGACTCCCATAAGGGATGGTGGGATGTGCCCCCTGCAACTAACAACTGCGACTGGACCTGGAGCTGAGCTGCACCCTCCATAGCTAGATTGACTTGGATGGAGCTGATGAGTCCTTGGAAAAACACACCACTGTTCCCCCAATAAAAAGTCCTGGAAATACACAGTGTTCCCCAATAAAGTCCTATTCCCCTTCCCCAATAAAATCTTAAAAAAAAAAAAAAAAAAACTCAAGTAAGTAAGTAGGAGACAGCTGAGGGCTTTAAAGGGAAGATCAGGAATACATTGACCACAGAAACTGGGAAGTAAAGGGATTTAGGGAATAGTCTTTATGGTAAGAGAAATGTCAGAAAATGAGATTTGTGAAGTGTTAAAAGGGTAAATTTCAAAAAGAATTAAACCGGTTCTGCTGTGTTATTGGAAAATTACTGAGGATAGAAAAGGGAAGAGGTAAAGCTGGTTTCGGTTAAGATAAATTTAGTTTGAGAAATGTTGCAGTTTAAGTTCTGGTGAGATATCTTAGCAGAAACATGCAACAGGCAATTGGATGAATGAGATTGCAACTTTTGTGGATGATTTGGCCTGAGCAGGGACATTGCATGATTGTCAGCATATTCTAGGCATTGGGATAGATGGAAGCACGTGAGAAAAAAATAAAAAGAAAAAAATAAAGTTTTCACATGGAAAGATAGCTTGAGGAATCCCTGCATCAATGAGTCCAGATGGGAAAGAGGAGCTGGTAGAAGTGAGTTGATAGAGGGAAACCAAGAGATAGGAATTAATTGGAAACCCAGGGTATGTGACTTTTATATAAGAAAGGATTGGTGAAATATGAAGAACTTCTTAGTAACAGGTATACAAAAAAATATATGAATTCAGCAAAGGAGGTTCTTGTTGAGATGAAGTGTGTGGTTTCATTAAAGCTTTGGGAATGAAATAAATTTCTTTGATTTGATGAAGGATTGAGAGTTTCATAAATGAATGCAGTGAATATACACTTGTGATCCAGAAATTTGCTTTGTTGGAGGTAAAATACAGCACAAAAGCCAAAGGAAGGCCTTGGGTCAAGGAGGACTATTTTGCTTTGAACCAATGTTAGTAAATCATCTTAAAAGTTGAGAGGAAAGAAAAGACAGAAAGTGAGGAGGGAATTAACACTGGGAGGTGGAGAAGGAGGGAATAATGGCCTGTGGTTGTCTGTTGACCAACATTTCTGAGGAGAGTGTGGAAGTCCGCTAAGCAGTGGGGTGGATAGCCTTGGACAGAAAGAGCAAAGCTGCACTCATACACACAAGGTTGCGGTTTGCGTGCAATTTGTAGACCTGGAAGTAAACATTTTAGAAAGGTCTTATCTTATTTCCTGAAGGACTATTTTGTATTATTTCTTGAAAGCAAAGAGTGTGAAGTATCTGAGACTAAGAGGCTACATGGATCTGGTAATAAGTGTTTTTAGAATATTATATGGAAGACAATTATTAAGTCACAAAGTAGCTGTTTTAACATATGGATATTTGAGGGGAAATAGAGTCAAGCTTTTGACTTCTGGTGCAATGAAATAAACATGAGTAGGAAACACACAGAAAATAGAAAGATGTTCCTAAATTGCCGTTGTCAACGAATTTACCAAATTGCTAAGTGTCAGATGACCGATAATAGACAAGACATGGATAAAATCAGCTTAATGTATGATCTAAGCAATGTATTGTCACTTCAGGAGAATGTGACTCTACGGAAGAGGATGATTCGTGCTGAATATCGAAAGGTGAATCTACTGCTCCACACGGAAGAGAAACGTTATTTAGAGAAAATAGAAAATGAAAGCAAAGAGATTTTTCAACAACTGAAGGAAAGTACAGACAGTATGTGTCTAAAGGGAGCACACCTAAGAGGAGTATATGAGGAACTCATGGAAATGTGCCGTAAGCCAGACAGAGAGCTGCTTCAGGTGAGGGCTGAGGGGTGGAGTCACTCACGGTGCTGCTTGGATATGTCCATATTCTCCCTCCCTTCCAACATGTGT
Source organism: Rhinolophus sinicus (assembly GCF_057876585.1). Classification (NCBI taxonomy): domain Eukaryota; kingdom Metazoa; phylum Chordata; class Mammalia; order Chiroptera; family Rhinolophidae; genus Rhinolophus; species Rhinolophus sinicus. The sequence continues at coordinate 127,211,519 of NC_142514.1, forward strand.
GTAGGATGATGCTTTCTGGAGCTTTGAGCGGGGTTTTACCTGTCGGGGTAATGCTGATGGCCAAGATCATTCTTGCCATACACAACATAGCAAAGGTTTGTGAAAACGTAGGTGAAAAACATAATCCTAGAGAATAATTCCTTCTAAAATTCTCCTAATATATTACACATTCAATTACTGAACTACCACAACAGAAAATTGAAGATAGATGGATCGTATCTGGACCTGGCATCATAAGAAATCTGGGAATCTATTCAATTGATTTTCTCTTTCTGTTTCCATGTATGTGGTACACTTTGCTGAAATTTTAGTGCCCCAGCCCCCTCTTGGGAATAAGAAATGACTGTGTGCTATGAACCTGGTGATATATACTAAACCTTTATCTTTTCTGTTTTTCTCTTTACAGCATTTTGAAAACCTGTTGAAAAGGTATGTTTGCTCCTATATGAAAGGTTTGAGAATTGTAACAGTAGTCAAACTATTGATACTGAAATAGGAGCATAATGTATTATGGTAACAACTTCTTTCATAATACGCATATTTACTTGTGGATTTCTCAAAAGGTTTTTGAAGGGTTATGTTGGTTTGTCTAAGGTGGAAATCAGGCAGGGGTGTTATTTGCAGGGATCTGTGCAAAACTGGCATGAAGACATCTACCACTTCTGAATTTAATTTCTATAAGTGTAAAAACACATTGAGCATATGGCCTGAGGTCATGACAGGATTATGTGGGATAAATCAGTATTTCAGAGGAGCATAAAGTGGGAGCGGGGAGAGAAGAGGCATAAGGGAGAGTCATCAGGGGTTTGGGGCTTCCAGGTTTGGGTGGCTGTAATTTCAAATGGAAAGTCTATGGTGCCTGAGTGAAGCTGGGTCCCAGGAAGCAGAATCCCTGCCTAAACGAAGCTTCTCACCCCCTAGCTGTGATTATTTAGACACTGAGCATTTCAGTGACTAGCGTGGGTGAAAAATCAAACTGCCCGTCTTGAATGTCCTCAATTTCAGGCCATTTTGCATAGCCCTGTGTCGCGTCCAGTGCAACAAGAGTTGTGGGGAACAAGGAGGGCAGCACAGGATTAAGAAATGCAGTACCCAAGAATAGAGTGCAAGTGGGGCCAAGGGACTCGAGCCTCAAAGGACTGAGCCCCGAATCGGGCCAATGCATAGCTTTTATTAGTTAGGTGAGGATGTAAAGTTTGTTAATCTCAAAATCTGTGAATCTCACACATTATACTAGGAAACTGATTCAAACCAATCACTGTTGCCTGCAGGCAGTGGAACTGTAAGTCTCAGGATGTATGTATCTCCCCAAGGGACAAAAACCTTTATGCATATGAATAGATGGAGAACACTTCATTGAGTCACTTCCCCTGCAGGTTGTAGGAAGGAATGTAGCCACAGAGGCAGACGCTCTCCTTAGCTGGGGGAAGATGGGGGGCTGTGTCCACCTCTATGGACCCTGCGAGTTCCCCAGATGGTCCACACGTGGCTTTGTCTGGTTTAGGTCATTCCCCCTCCCCCTCTGTGGGGAATCTTTCCCGTCATTGACTAACCAGCCATCCTTTGGGGCCAAACAGGGAGACATAAGGTGTAAGCACAAAGGTGAAGCAAAGTCCATGAAAGGATCCGTCTCACAGACTCTCCTTTCTTTAGGGGCAGGTAAGAGGAGACAGATGGATAGGCTGCTGCGTGGCAACAGCCCTGTGATTGGCTGAGAGGAACAATCATGATTGATTTAAATTGTCTGCTAAGATTGAAGTGTTAGGAGGTGGCATTAGGTCTAATTTGCTTTTCATAACACAAATTGACATTTGATGCATTCTCCAGTTTGCAGAATTACATCCATAACCCCTGATCCTAATTATGAGGTTTTCATGAAGCCTCTTCTTTAAAACATAGATTGTAATCATTGTGGTAAACACTGTGGGCTCAGAAAGAGTAACTAAGTGTTCTTTTTTGCAGAAGTGAGTCAGTGCTGCTGCACATGCCACAACCCGTGCACCCACAGCTCAGTTCATGGCCTATCACTGGACTGATAAACAGGCTGCGCCGATTCCTAGGTAACGGACAGCACTTTGGTGGTACAGCTGTACATTCTCCTCTGGTAGTGTCCTATGGGCAATCTCTCCCCATTGCTCCATCGATGGTTTCTTTCTGAGAATATTTATAACCAAATTTCCTTTATGGAAAATGATATGTGTTGAAAAAACCCACCAACTTCTCTTCATCGGGAGAGAAGCCAAGTACAAATGAATGTGGTAAGCTATCTGGAAGTAAAAAGATATTTGATGGCCTGCAGCATGCTGAGGTATAGTGTTAACTGTTCACATAATACATGTGTCCTGCACGAGTGTTCAGCATGTTGCAAGGTCTAGGTATGTGTATTTGAGATGCTTAGAAAGCTTGAACTTCTGTTTTAGAAATTTTTGATAAATGCACCTTACACAGAACATACTTTATTCACATAATACAAAACTACTCTGTACAATCGTGTTAAAAATGTAAAATTAATGTCTATAGACAACATCGATAAGGTAAGCTGATGATGACTTATTTTTCCCGATTTTATGCCTGTTGTTCTCTATAAACAATGTTAGCAGAAAATTCTCACAAAGATACAAACCACTTCTGAAGAAAACCATATATTTTTCTTTCAGTTAATTTTGCTTTTGCACTGTTCATTGAAATATGCTTATCTGAGGCAAAGCGATCACTCTTTTAGAATAATAACAATAATTATTATTATTTTACTTTCTAAGGAGATGGGCAGGCTACTTTTGTGCCTGACTGTGAATTAATGACCTCCCAATTTCAAATGTGGTTGAGAAAATAACACACAGAGCTTAGCAATGTCCCTCTTAGTATATTTCAAGAAAACTCATGAATTCTTCCATTTTGGCTTGTTAAAGATTAGCTTGTTTTGAAAGAGACCAGTAGACCTCGTACAGGTGTAGTGTTCTGGAGGTCTTTTTAGAGATCCCTCTAGAGGTCACCTAGCTCATGTTTCCATTTTTGGGCTAGCAAAACTAGACACTATGGAAGCCCATGCTTATCAGTAATTTGCATCACTATTTGTTAATGTGACTTTTTCTTTCCTCCTGCAGTGCATATTTCTTTGGATCATGAAAGAGTCACTGATCACATCCCCCTGTTTAAAGGCCTGAGGAGTTGGCTCGTTAGTCCTGACCCTCCTGATATGGTTAAGATCACAAGAAGATGTTTTCTTGCCTGGGGAGACCAGCCATTCCTTTCTGGCCAACATTACTGGGAAGTGGATGTGGCGAGCTGTTGTAACTGGGTCATTGGATTTTGTAATGATTCTTGGGCAGGGAGGGATGACATGACACTTAAAGCAGGGGGAATGTTTCTACTTTTGTGTGTCAAAGGGGACGATCGGTGCAGTCTCTTTACCTCCTCCTCCCCACTGTTACCTCAGTATGTAGAACGGCCTGTAGGCTGCGTGGGGGTGTTTCTGGATTATGAATGTGGTGTCGTGAGCTTTGTTAATGTGGCCGATAGTTCCCTCATTTGTAGTTTCCTCTCATGCTCCTTCTCTTCTCCTCTCAGACCTTTTCTTTACTCCGAACACCCATAGCAAGGGACAGGTCAGAAACCTGACCATCACAGGTGTTAGAGATACCAATACCCAAGGTAACTAACTCAGTGCCTCCTTGACTGTTTTAACTTCATCTTCCTTCATGAAACAGATTGTCTATTTTTTAAAGGCTTGATACTCTTATAGTGTACAAATTTGTTTCATTTTTCTTTAAATAAAAATAATCTCACTGAGAATACTGTGTAATCTTTAATGTATATCATGACTTATCCCTTGGTTTCTAAGGAAGCTTGGGGTAAAAGAATATGGGTCTCACAATTAAGTTCGCGAACTCATCCTAGACAAAGTGCTACATACCTCATTGCTGAATATCACTATGGTCATCTTCGAAGTACTCCCCTTGGGAAGCTATGCACCGACTTCAGTGCCTAGTTCACCCTTAAAAGCAATTTTGGAACTCTTTTTCTGGAATGGCTATCAGAGCTCTCATTGTATTACCCTTGATGTCCTGAATGCCATCAAAAAAAATTTGTATGGAATCACAAAGTACCATGAATAGTCAAACTAATCTTGAGAACAAAGAACAAAGCTGGAGGCATCAAGCACCCTAATTTCAAACTATATTACAAAGCTATTGCAATCAAACCAGTATGGTACTGGCATAAAAGCAGACACATATATCAATGGAAGAGAGTAGAGAGCCCAGATATAAACCCATGCTTATATGATCAATTAATTAATGACAGATTTACAATAGGGGAAAGGACAATCTCTTCAATAAATGGTATTAGAAAAATTGGACAGGCACATGTAAAAATACATGAAAGTGAATCACTCTTTCCCTGAACAAAAATTAACAGAATGATTAAAGACTTGAACATAAGACTTGCAACATGAAACTAGAAGAAAACATAGGCAGTAAGCTCCTTGATCTCGGTCTTGATGATTTTTGATCTGACACCAAAAGCAAAGGCAACAAAGCAAAATAAATGGGACTGTATCAAACTAAAAAGCCTCTGAGCAGTAAAGGAAAGCATCAACAACGTGGAAAGGAAACTACTGAATGGGAGAAAGTATTTGCAAATCTTATATCTGATAAGTTAATATACAGTGTATATACAGAACTCACATAACTCAATAGCAGAAATAAACCTGATTTAAAAATGGGCAGAAGATCTGAATAGACATAACTTCTAAGAAGACATACAGATGGTCAACAGATGCATAAAGAGATGCTTAGCATCAGTAATCATTAGGGAAACGCAAGTCAAAACCACAATGAGATATCGCCTCACAGCTGTCAGGTTGGTTATTATCAAAGACAAGAGATAACAAATGTTGGTGATGCTGTGCCAAAAAGGGAACTTTTATATACTGTTGTTGGGAAAGTTAATTGGTACAGCCATATGGAAAACAATATGGTGGTTCCTCAAAATATTAAAAGTTGATCTACAATATGATCCAGCATTCCCACATCTGGGTATATATCCAAAGGAACTCAAATCAGTATCACAAAGAGATCTCTGCACCCCCATGTTCATTGCAGCATTATTCACAATTGCCAAGGTTTGGACACAACCTAAGTGTCCAGTGACAGATAAATGGATAAAAAAGATGTAGTAGATATGTATATAATGAAATATTAGTGAGCCACAGTAAAGAAGGACATTCTTCCATTTGCAACAACATGGATAGACCTTGAGGGCATTATGCTAAGTGAAATAAGCTACACAGAGAAAAATAAATACCATGTAGTATACCTTATATGTGGAATCTAAAAAAGAATTTTAAAATTAAAAGTCAAACTCAGAAACAGAAAATAGAATGGTGGTTTCCAGGGGATGGGGGAAATGGGGAAATGATGGTAAAAGCATACAGACTTTCAGTTATAAGATGCATACGTTTAATGTAAAGCATGATGACTATAATTAACAATATGCATTGTATACTTGAAATTTGATAAAAGTAAATTGTACGCATTCTCACCATACCCACATATACATATAAGCAAAAGGTAAGTATGTGAAGTGATGAGTATTTTGATTAATTGGTAATGGTAATCATTTAAAAATGTACTCATATATCAAATAATCACATTGTATACTTCACATATATATAATTGTATTTGTCAAGTATGCCTCAACGAAACTGGAAAAAGAGAAGAAAATATAATAAGAAGAACAAATGCATGTAACGTAATGAAAGTTAATAAACCTCAGCTACATGCTACAAACTAGATAAATCTCAGAAACACAATGTTGAGGTTAAAAAAAAAATCACAGAAGAATACACAGAGTATGATGTTTCTCTATATTTCAAAACCTGCAAAACTATAATATGTTATTGTTAGAATCACAGATGGTAAATGATAAAGGTGATACAAGTACCTGATATAAGACTAACTGCCCAATGGCTGTTGATCTTAGCAGGAGAATGGTAAAATGAAGAGGTACACATTGGGCTTGTTAGTTAAGGGCAATAGTTTATTTCTAATTTATACATGTTCCATATGTACTTTTGTACCTATTAAATGTTTAATGAAAATCAGCAATACTGTAAATCCATATACTCACAATAAACCAAATAAACCTGTGCTATGGCCCTGGTATTCCCTCTGCCCCTGGGCTCTACAAATGCTAGGAACTGGATGGTAGTCGCCTGGCTGAGCACAGTGGGTACAGAAGGTTGTTGCATGTAGGGGCAGGGTTAGGGTGCACTGGGGAGTTGCTTTCTCCAACTTTGTACAGAGTGGGAAGGGTGGGCAGAGAGCAGTGGGTCCCTGGAGCACCAGAGCCTGGAGACAGGGTAACACCTGCTGGTACCAGTGTGACTCCTACTGGCAACCAAGGCCTTGGGCCCTTCAAGAGTGCTACAGTCAAGTCCTCAGCCATTTTGTAATGCAATTGCTTGTTTTTTTGGTGTTGAGTTGAATGAGTTTTTTACAAATTTTGGATATTAACCCCTCATCAGATATATCATTGACAAATATCTTTGGTAACCCCAAGATTGACTCAGGGATACGTAAGACACTTTGGGGAATGTAATCAATAATGTTGTAAAGATTTTGTAGGGTGGCAGATCGGCACTTGTCTTATTAGGGAGACCACTTCATGGATGGTGTAGGTGCCTGACCACTGCACTGCACACCTGAAGCTGAAGCTAAATAATAATGAATGGCAACTATAATTATATATATATATATATATATGTATATATATATATACATATATATATATATATTTCCCTGAAAATAAGACCTAGCTGGACAATCAGTTCTAATGCGTCTTTTGGAGCAAAAATTAATATAAAAATAATATTATGTTATAATATAATATTTATATTATATTATATTATATTATATTATATTATATTATATTATATTATATTATATTATATTAAGACCTGGTCTTATAGTAAAATAAAACCAGTCTTATAGTAAAATAAGACCAGGTCTTATATTAATTTTTGTTCCAAAGGACACATTAGGACTGACTGTCTGGCTAGATCTTATTTTCGGGGAAACACAGTATATGTCGTCACAGGAAGTGGAGTACAGCATAAGGAATCCCTAGAGTGGAAGTGTAATGGCTGTGTACGATGTCAGAGGGGTCGTAGATTGGGGGAGGGGGCTATCATTTAGGAAGGGGTATAAATGTCTAATTATTACATTGTTTTGTGCACCTAAAACTAATAAAACAATAAAAAAGAGTGCTACAGTCAAACTGAGTTCAATGTGAGCACTCATGTTTCCGAGTTTTTCTATCTCTTGCAAAAATTCAGGAAACCTCAGTGGGTAACTGGCAGAGATAATAGGCTTCGACTTTCCCACTTTTCAATTACCTATGAAAAAAAAATTTCCTCCTGTTTTGGCCTCAGTGGCTCTTAGTAAACTGTCTCTTCCTGGACACATTTGGTAGCATGGATCTCACCTCCCGAAGCACCAGCCACTCACAGTAGCCCAGCACTGAGCTGAATGAACTCAGGGCCATGGCCAAGGCTTCCTCTGCCCATCACAACAGGGAGAGGAATTCCTGGTGGTGATAGCTGAGAGGTAAAGTGGCTGGCACTGAGAGAGTTTTGAAGACAGTAGGTTGTATTTGTTTTCAAAGGGACAGGGCCCAGGGGTATCTGGCACTGGCACTTGGGGTACAGTGGGGGAAAAGGCTAGTGATATCCAAGAGAGGCTTTCAAAGTCCTTTATAAAGCGGTGCTTCAGTGTAATCATGGATGGGCAGTACACACAGCAATCAGGAAAGCTCTTATCCAAAGGCAATGGACAGTGCCAAGCAATCCTAGTTGGAAGCTTTAAAACACTGGACCCACAAATGGAAGGGGGACCCAATGCCAGTGGTCCTTATGCCCTGACAGGGAAGGTCTAAACCTGGGAGGTACCAGGAAGGCAGGGCCATGATGGACCATAATGACCAAGACGTCCTTCTTGACCCACTACTGACCTGATTGCCATGAAGGCCATGGGCTTTCCCCTCTCCTAAGATCTGTACTTAGTAACTACCCAGTAACCATCATCCTGCTCTTGCCACTGGGTACTTCCTGTCGTAAAGGTGTCATGAAGGGGGCACACTCATCTCACACCACCCTTTACCGAGGCTCAGCAAGGGCTTAGAGCCTAAGATGGAAGCCCCCACCTCAACACCACCAAAGCCTGACTTACAGAATTCATTCACCAAAGCAAATATCTAGCAAAGGCCAATGTTGATTAAATTTGACAGCCAAGATGACATAGGTACAATCATTGCAAGATATAAGCTACTAAAGCTCACTGAAGATAAGAGCCAATAAAATGAAAACCTCTATATTAAAAAAAAATTGTATTTGTAAAATAATACATTCCCCTCAGACTTCTATTTTGAGTAGAGATGGAGTAGCAGGGATGGGATTTGCTGTTCCATCTCAAACAAGGAAAACCCAGAAAGGTGATACAAAACAATAGCTTTCAAACCTTTGTCAATAAGCAACAAAGGAAGGTAAACTGAGAGGGGAACAAAGGAGGGAAGCCCAAGATAGTCCCATTTTACTGTCTGGAGATTTCCAGACTTAGCCCAGGGAGGGGGAGCTCAGACAGGCCCAGTGGCCTCCCTGAGTCCAGGAGATGGGGTTGGAAGTTCAGGGAAGTCACGGTGGCTGGAGTTCCTGGGACTGAGTACTGGTTGAGGATAGATAGAGCTGCACAAAGGAGCTCTCCAGAGATCTGCAGAGGCCCCACAGCTAGAGTCTACAGCCCAGTGCAGATCAGGGAATGCTTGAGAGGAAAGTACCTTAGGTCAAGGAAAGAACCCCACAGGAAAAGACAGAACAATGCCTGCAGCACGCACAAGGCTAGGAAGAGATCCCACAATCCCCAGTGGAGAATCCTCACACTACAGAGCATATCTGGGAGGCCACTTAGGAGGGATTGCCCCAGTGGTGGGAGAAATCCAGCCAAGGCTCAAGACCTCTGGTTCCTCCTTACAGAGGTTAAGGACAAGCCTTTGATCCAGATCGTCTCAGACTCTATCCCACCTAACTGACTGGCACTGTGAATGTCCCCAAGTCAAAACAGCAACAGAAAAGAGAAAAATAAAGATTTAACGCACACACTTAGGACAAAAGGTGTCTCTGTCCCCAGTTCCTCTAGCCACATAAAATGGCTCTTTTTGATGCCCAGGTGCCCATGCCGCTGCAAACACTTCTGCCATTTTTCTCTTGCTACTCATTGCAGCATTGGGACTGGGGCTGCTCTTGGGGGGAAAAAAAAAAAAAAAAGAAAAGAAAAAGATAAGGATTTCTTCCCTCACTTTTCTGTTCTCAGGGACCTCTTTTCCTGTTCCATTGACCAGAAATTGGGTATTTGTGTTGGACCTTTTGCTGTATGCACCTGCTGTGCTCTTCAGAGTAGTGCGTCTTTCTTCAGTCCAGTTATACTGGGAAAGAAAAGAGGAACTGTGACTCCACAGAGTGCCAGGCATTGGGTAATTGAGTCTTCTCATTTCACTATTTTTACCTTTCAGAGTCCTCACATAGTTATTTTTGGCGGTCCAGATTGTAAATAACAGCTGTGGGCGAGATACACTATGGAGGATTTTTTTCCATTTTAGCTGGTTCCAGATGTCAATAGAAAACTTTTAAGTATGCAGCAACTCTTGGAACCTTCAAAAGATGAGGGCACAGTCAGGAGGCTTTAAATAATCCCTTAAGCAACTATAGCTGAAAATTTAGATGTAGTGTCTTTTCTACTACACTTTCACAGAAGTGAATTTCATCTCCGGATTATCCCCTACCCAATATTCTCTTTGAAGGGAGAGAGAGTAGGAGAGGGAGGGATGGAAGGAGAAAGTATGTATGTGTGGGGGTGGGGTGGGGTGGGGAGTTTGATTTTTTAATATACAAAATAAAGGAAAAAATGTTTTTCTTGTGATGAGAACTGTTAGGATCTACTCTGTTGACAACTTTCATATATATCATACAGCAGTCTTAATAATTATGTTTTACATTACATCCCTAGCGAGATTGTATATATATATATAATGTATATAATATATATAATATATAATATATATTTTATACGTATAATATATAATACATGTTATATATAATATATAATATATATTATATATAATATTATATATATATATATATATATATACACACACATATATATGTATGTATGTATATATATTGTATTCTCCGACAGGTGTTTCATTCTTGGAATGTGGCTGTGAAGAGGACTGAAACTGGCCTTCCTTTCTTGTAATTTTCAAACTAGAAAAGAAGACCCAAATTCTGTTGTGAGTTCTACAAAGGGAAAGTATAAACTGTCCTTGAGGTTATATTATAATGTGACCTAATCCAGTTAAGTAACCTGAGAACTGCTGGAGGAATAGGTCTTAGCCAGATGAATGGAGGAAGAAGAGAATTCTATACTGGCAATGAGTTTTGGCAAGAATTCTCTGGAAGGACAATTCTCTGTGCATTGCATTTATCCATTCAGCTGGATTTCCACACCCAGTTTTTCTTTCACCTCTAGCAAGCTCAGATGGCAAATGAAAAGTGCATAGATCCAACACAATACAATAAAAGAGATCACTTTATTTAAATAAAATTAAAAAGACAAATATCCATACTTTATCACCACTTTAAAAAATAATACAACAAATGTGTCTCCTGAAGGTAAAATGAAGTTAAAGACAATGAGGTATAAACTGATTTTCTCCATTCAAGAAATCACTGGGACGTGAACCTCCTCAGCTTTTAGAATTCCCAAAATTTGCTCAGGTTTGTGAACTGTTTCTCATCATTTGGGTCCAAAGCAAATGAAAGGTTTGAGAGGAAAAGAGAAGGAGCATGAGAGGAAATTACAGATGAGGGAACTTTTGGCAATATTAACAAAGCTTACTACACCAAATTCATAGTCTAGAAATACCCCTACCCAGCCCTGAGGTCTTTGAATATATTGGCGTATTAGTGGGGAGGTAGAGAAGAGATTGACATGGTCATCCACTTTGACACATAGAAGTAGAAAGAGACCCTCAGAGTTAAGGAGCATATCATTCCTATTTGCCCAGGATTCCTTGCAAAGCCCTATAATCCAATTACAGGAGCTTCCCACATCCACCTCCCAGTAATGTTTGCCAGATGTGAAGGTCTGTGCTCCCCACGAAGGAGTGTACTCTGAACTTGCTGGATTACGGGGTGAGTCTTGATGGTCCAGACTGCACTGCAAATGTCTCAGTTCTTCAAACAGAAGCACGTCGTACTTGCTTATCTTATGGTCCAAGGTAATATACACTTCAGTAAAAAGAAAACAACGAAGTCAAAGAACAGGTTGGAAAAGTTCTGAGGGCCAAGTGCAGCGGTGTTCTGGCAAAGTTTTAACAACCAAATCTCTGAAACAGAACAAAACTGATTTGTTTTGTTCACTGGGTTACTCCCACCCCACCATGGCCACTTTCAAGGAACCAACTATTTAGCAATTGCTCATAAAATTCTGGAACATCTAACAATTAGCATTCATGAATGAGTCAGTACTCGCAGGCTCCCGAAACCCGTTTTTCACAGTGACCACCATGGTGTGTCACTGGGAAGACAGGCAGATCAGCAAGGGTTTTTTGTTTCTCTACAGAGCAAGGAAATCTCTAATCATACAACTAGATCAATGGGAAATTTGAGACTATGTAAAGATATAAAATGTCTGACTCTGGCTTTATTTGTACCAGCACATTGAAAATTTGTGAGCTCATTCATAGAGGACAAGTAAATAGCAAAATGGCCCTTAACTTACTTAAGCCTTCTCATTAATCAACGGTCCCAAAATAAAATAAATATAATCACAGTAATAAATATACATTAAATTTAAAATATATTGTTATTATTTCCTAAATAGTGATCACTTTGCCTAAGCTATCAAGATATAACATTTAAACAAGCAAAGGTAAAATTAATTGGAAATCCATATGTTCTTTTTGCAAGAAGTGGTTTGTCTCAGAATTTCATCAAGCCAGAATCCACCTCCTCCCATCCCAGGTCAGGTTCTCCATTGTCTGCCAGCCTTACTCCCTACATTTGTCTCAAGTTGCCCTCCACACAACAAATCCTGTGTTCCATTTGTTTTGTGGTCATACTTGTTGTTTATAAAAATACCTTTATTCTTTCTTAAATCTTGTAATTTTTCAGATACATTTATTAAATATTTAGATAAACATTTAAATAGCAATATTAAGGTGCTTCTAAATACCTGAACATCTACATAAAACCACAGTGAACAACTAAAAGTTGAAATACACTGAATGAATATGCAGTTTTATATGCCAGAGAGCTTTTTGAAAAAAAATCACTGCAAGTAATCTTATAACAAACTGTCATATTTGATTATTTTTGACAAGCTTAGTTAGCTTTTTCTGACAGTTACTACACAATGAATTATAAAGTTAGTTATAAGGGGTTCCATATTTACCTCTTTCCCTGTTCTCTGAAAAGAATAACAGAGCAATAAGAAGAGGTCACCCATATGTACCTGTTCACGGAGGAAATGCAATTGCTGTCCCACCAGAGCGCTGCCTCTCACCTCGGAAGTTGTTAAGCCTTTCCGACATCCCAGTGATGGTCCATGCAGTGAGCTGTGGGTCCACAGGCTGGGGCATGTAGAGCTGCACTAAGTGACCTCTGCAAAGAAAAAGACCCACTTCCTTACAGCCTCAAGGGTCTCATTCGTCATGCATCGAAGATGGTTCCTCAGAATCCTAACAGTTTGGTTTAAAGGGTATGAATTTAATTTCACCCATTGAGGAATACTGCAGTTGCTATTATATTCTGATGTGCTTCCCTGCTGTGAACACATCAATCCCTGTAGAATATATCATCTTATTTATAATGTATCTGTTTTCTCCTCCCTTCTAGCTACTCTAGGAGAGCCACAGAGAGGTTCTCATTTAATTCCTGAAATCCAATAAATGCCAAATGTTTGGAACATGCCACATTATATATTGAGCCTCAGCTCTATAGTATGTTCTTTCTTGGTGATTTTCCCTTCCTCCTCTTCTCACCATCCTTCCACCTGCTACCTCTCTGAGATTATTTGCCTTTCCAATAAAAGACCTGAAATAATCCTCAAATAATGAGGATTTTGAAAATTATAGGCAAGAAAAATAGTTGTCTTCTTGCAAACTCTACATTAAACCTTTCAATTTGAGGCTTACCCCTAAACCCTTACTTTTACCTAAAGGTAGTCTCCTCAAAGACTGGAAGTCTTTTAGAGAAGGAAGGAATACATACAGACAGAAAGAAACTTACCACTAAAAGGTGGGTCCATCTTAGCAGAAATAGCCTGACCACTGGCATGTTACCATGACTTAAGTAGAGGGGTAAACTTACCTTATCACTATGTCTCCTGAATCCTGTAAAGAGAAGAAGAGGAAGGCTTAGTTTTCAGTACAAGGTGACTCTACTGTTTAGTTTGACAATATGAGACTTGACTGGAAAATTCAGTATTCCTGTTTTCTTCCTTTGGCAAAATCATGTGTCATTCTTCTTAGCCTTATAAAGGTGAAACTCAGTTTCACATTTACATACAGTCGATAAAGTCATGATCTTGATAAAATTTAAAATCAGAAGATGTTCTTAGGGCGAACACATGGGTGTGCTTTGTTGCAATCTACAGCAACATTCACAGATTTTCCCCCAAAATTCTTGTAAGGGTGTGTGGGCTCCTGATCTAGATCTTCAAAGGAGAAAGAATGAAAACATCCCTCATGTCTACATATTAGCAAGCCCAGATACAAAACTCAGTTATCTATTCACTCACAAGCTGTTCTGTTGCAGTTGGTCAGAAACTATAAATATAGCAGAAGAATTTAGAAGGAAATATTTTCTGTATGTTACTTGAACATTTTCATGTAATTTTTCTTCTCTTGTATATGGCAAATGTGACCTTGGGTCTCCAAGTTATATCGGAGGAACAAAACTTGCCATCACAAAGTCAGAAGAGGCAGAAACTGAACTTTGGACACAGAAAAAGAATGAAGGTGAAAGAGGATACAGACTTTAGTGGGTATCAATGATTTCTAAGCAGGTGGTGCTCAGACCTCTGGCATCCTTCCTCTGCCCTTACCTGGAGCAGATCCACATCTGATTTACGGCTTAGTTTCTTCAGCTCCTCATATATTCTTCTCAGGAGTTTCCCCATATGAACCATTCTGGTTACATTTCTCCCGAGTCGCTGAAAAATGATCCTGCCTTCATTTGCCAGGCTCTCTAACTGTTCTTCCAGTTCTTCATGGAGGTATTGATACACCTTAGGATATTCAGCCCTGATCATCACCATCCGTAGATTTACAAAACCCTGCAGTGACATTGGGTTATTCAGGTCGTGTATGTAGATGATTTTATTCTTCCCTTATCATCTGTTGTCTATGTGCCATGCACAGTGTACTTGTAGTCAGTTGGGGCTGCTTTAATGAAAACATCACAGAATGTTTAGCTTTGAAACAACAGACATTTATTTTTCACATTTCTACAGGCTTGGAATTTCAAGATTGGTGCTGATAGAGTGGTGTCTGTTGAGAGGTCACTCCTCAAATAGCCATCTTTTTGTTGTCTCCTCAAATGGCAGAAGGGACAAGGGACATCTCTGGGACCTCTTTTATGAGACACTTATCCCATTCATGAGGACTTTGCCCTCATGATTTAAGCACTCACCACCACCTCCCCCCCAACAACACACACATACAAGGTCCACTTCCTGTTTCCATCACCTTGGGGGTTAGAATTGCAACATATAAATTTGGGGGAGGTGGACACAAACTTTCAGACCATAGAAATACTACATGTAGCTTTATGCCTTTCCACTTCTAAGACACCACGTTTCCTTCCTTCCTTCCTTCCTTCCTTCCTTCCTTCCTTCCTTCCTTCCTTCCTTCCTTCCTTCCCTTCTTCTTCTTCTTCTTCTTCTTCTTCTTCTTCTTCTTCTTCTTCTTCTTCTTCTTCTTCTTCTTCTTCTTCTTCTTCTTCTTCTTCTTCTTCTTCTTCTCTCTCTCTCTCTCTCTCTCTCTCTCTCTCTCTCTCTCTCTCTCTCCCCCTCCCTTCCTTCATTTTCATTTATTTATCTTTCTGCATCATTGTTTCCAACTACTGTCCCTCAAATTTCACATCTTTTATGAAAAAAATAGGAATATAAGGTCAACTTTTATATTTTTTCCTATAAACTGTTACCAAATCTAAATTATAATCCATTCTCGTCAACATTCCTTCTCACAAACTGACTTTCTGCTGTCAGCAAAAAGCAACAATTTATTTCCTCAGGAAAATGGAAGACATCAGACATGATCTTGTAAAATTACCCCAGTTTCACCAGTGCTTGGCTCTGCCTGCCTCTTAACACCTAGCGCTACACCTATCTCCTCTTTACTGGTCCATCTTGTTTAGTCCCCTTAGAGATATTATTCTTTAGTTTCTACCCCACAATAATCATGCTCTCCTTTGCCGTGTCCCTTTGTCTCTTTCTGTCTCTGTCTATCTCTCTCTGTTCCCTCTTTCAGTGTGTCTCTCCCTGTTTCACTCTCTCATTCCATTACTTTTTCACACACGCTTTTCTCTCCTTTTCGCACAGTCTTTAGAAGTGTGCAAATTTACCAGATTATTTTGGAAAACCCCAAACTAAACGTCTTTGTCCTAATGACTATATCTAGCTTCTATGCTACACTTTTATCCCCATCAAAGCCAGACTTATTGATCAAATGTGATCAAACTCACTGTGCCTGAGTGTTCAATTTCCATTATTTATCCAGGAATGACTCCTTCTTCCTTCTATTCCCTACTCTTTGCTGAACTACACATTCCAACTTACCAAGAGCCTTCTTTTCTTAAATTCAAATAATATGATTCATTCTTACATTACTTCACCCTTCTTCCTCATTTGACACTATTTCCTACTCATTCCTTTTATTAAAACCTCCTGTTTACTCCACTCTAGAAAGATGTATTGTCATAGAGCTGTTGGTTCCCTCCCTTAGCTCCTTTATATCTCTGCCCAAATGGAACCTTTACAGTGCGTCTTCCCTGATCAGCATACATCCCCCAAAACTGTACTCTTTATACATATCCCCTAGTTTAATTTTTTTGTAAGCACCCACAAATGTGACGTGTTATACATTTTACTTTTGTTTTACTTTGGGGATCAGATTCTTCCACAAGATTATAATCCTGAGATCAGTGATTTGTTTCTGTTTCTGTCCATTTCCATATCTCTTTGCTGGCCTAATACAGTGAGCAATACATCACAGGCTCTCACACGAATGAATGACTTATTAGGAAATACATCTTAAATGATCATTATAGTTTTGTTATTCCTCTTTGTCATTCTTACAGCATCATGTACAGATTCCTATTTAATGAACTATTATTCTCTAATGTTACCTGTTTATAATGTCTCCTTCAGAAGCGCTTGAGTTCTTTGAAGATAAAAATGTAATTTACTTCTTCAGGTTCTCAATTCATTTTTTGTGAATCAATGAATGATACAATCCAAAATCCTTAACTAGGCATTCACATTCTGACCTTGCCATAATTACATACCTCTCATCACTGTCTGTCTCATACCCTTTTGTGCTAATCAATAGAAGCTACTTACAGGTTACAAACAATTCCACGGTTTGTCTTACATTTACCTTTTTTTGGACTCAGATCTCTCTACCACTAATACCCATGAATTTACAAATCCTACTAACACATTAGCATCAGATTGATTTTTACTTGTTTGTGATGCTTCACTTAACATTCAAAGGTTACTAAGCTCCTATAGAACTCTATTTTTACCTCCACCCCAGTGATCACCGCATTCCATTGTGATAGTGCATTTTCTTGTCCCTGATGATATATTCATGGTAGATATTGCTTTATACAAAAAAATCAGGAAAAATATTTGTTACATATTGAGTTCAACATGAGATTCTACACTGCAGGACATATTTCCCTATAGAAAAACATGCCACTCTTCTTCTCATCACCCACTCAAGGGACATTATGATTTAATTCAAGTTCTTCCACTGTAGTTACCATGACTATCTGTCCCAAGCTGATTCCAAAGGAAACAGGGCCTACTGCTTACCTCCCATATTCTCAATATATCAGTCTCTTCGTTTAGATTTTTCTGATTTTTCTGTTTATTTTTCCAAATAGACTTCATTTGCATCAGAATACTCTCCTGCAAAAGAACTATAAATTTAAGCACTAGAAAACAAATATAGAACATTTCAAATACAGTTGTCCGTCATTATTCATGGTTTTGCTTTCCACAGTTTCATTTACCCAAAGTCAACTGTAGTCTGAAAATATCAAATGGAAAATTCCAGAAATAAACAATTCTTAAGTTTTAAATTGTGTGCCGTTCTGAGTAGTATGATAAAATCGTGCTCCAACCAGCCTGGGACCTGAATCTTCCCTTTGTCCAGTGAATCTGTGCTGTATACACTACCTGCCTAGTAGTCATTTAGTAGCTGCTTTGGTTATCAGATTCACTGTTGTGGTATTGCAGTGCTTGTGTTCAGATAACCCTTATTTTACTTAATAATGACCCCAAAGCACAATAGTGGTAGTGCTTGCAATTTGGGTATGCCAACAAGAAGCCATAAAAATGCATGTACGTATATGGAAAAAAACACACAACAACAACAAAAAAACCAGTATACAGAGGGTGCCAAAAAATGCATGCATGTTTTAAGAAAGGAAATAACTGTTAAAATTATAATATTCAATATATACTGATAACAAAAGATGAACACAAGTCATGTTTGACTTCTGCAATTATTAGGTTGGTGCAAAAGTAATTGCAGTTTAAAAGGTTAAAAAGAATTTCAAAAACCGCAATTACTTTTGTACCAACCAATACAAGAGGTGCTCAAGGTGGTTACCATCAGCGTCCAGACATTTCTTTTTTTTTTTATTAAATTTATTGGGGTGACAATTGTCAGTAAAATTACATAGATTTCAGGTGTACAATTCTGTATTACATCATCTATAAATCCCATTGTGTGTTCATCACCCAGAGTCAGTTCTCCTTCCATCACCATATATTCGATCCCCCTTACCCTCATCTCCCACCTCCCACCCCCCACCCCCCTTACCCTCTGGCAACCACCAAACCATTGTCTGTGTCTATGAGTTTCTGTTTCTCATTTGTTTGTCTTGTTCTTTTGCAGACATTTCATTATGGCAAACTACTGCTTGGGCAACGTTGACCAAAGTGTCTACTTGTATACATTTTTTTGGCACCCCAGTACATAAGGTTCTGTACTATTTGTGGTTTTTAGGTACCCACTGGGGGTTTTAGAATGTATCTTCCTGGAGTAAAGAGGGATGACTGTACCTCAAAAAGAGTTAAGAGGATAGGCATGAGACAAATAAACAGTAAAAAGAGCAGAGATGTCAGTGATTTTCCTTGGGAACAGTAACTGTCAAATCGGAGAGCTCAACCAAAAATAGAGCTTCTGAATTTGAAAAAAGTGTATCCATTATCTGAGGAACCTGGCACTGATAGTGCATATAATCTGGTCAATTTCCAGATGTGAATCTTGCTTCATATTTAATTTTGAAATGTTAGCCCTCAGTTTTTCTAAAGTACTATTAGAATATATTGGCCAGTGTTTCTAAATCTGCTATCATTAGAATAGGCTCATTGTAATCATGGTTGTAGTAGCCAATGACGGTCTCTGCAACTGGATTCATCCACCATGTTATTATACTTACCCTAAAATGCCAGCACCCTAATCCTCATCAACTTCATCATATTCCTCTCCAGCCCCAAAGAATTTAAACTTAAGAAGATAAAGGATATTTATCTACTTTCTTCAGTGATTTATCTCCAGTTTTTAGAACAGTGCCTGGCACATAGTGTTCAGAAATTCGATGTGTTTATTGCAGAAAAGAATAATAATAATAATAATCAGTGTATTTTTCCTCTTGCCTAGCAGACACAGGGACTTCCCACCTTTCAAAGTACATTCAGAGTCATTACTTACCCTGTAGTGCTGAGCAGCCTGCTTTGCTGGACAGTGCCTGTGAGTGGCATGCCCTGGGGAGTGAGCGCAGAATAAACACAGCAGGCTCCTGTCCATGTGACAGAAGAGGTGTTTTATTGCTTGGTGTGTTTTACAGAGCTGCTCGGCAGAGCTTGGGAACTGGCATACAACTGACTCTCCAGGAAGATGAACTTGTCTTTTAACAAAAATTGTGCTTTTGAAGTCCATTCGTGGTGATATTGTTCTGCACACAGGACAGTAAGTGGGAGTCTGAGTATTTTCCCACAAAAGGCAGAGACAGGGAGTACAAAAGCTGTGTCCACAGATAATGGTGACGGGGTCTGTGAAATAGTCCTTGCAGATGGAGCAGATGAGCTTGTTGGAGAGACACTGCACGAAAAGAGAATCCATGTTTCTGAGAAAATAAAAGGAAAGGGAAGTCCTTACCCCTGTGCATGTGAGCTGAGTTTAAGCCTTTTCTCACTAACATCGTTGGCACTATAGCAGGCCAGGCGAGGTTTTGAATAGGATGGTGAGGCACAAAGAGAGCCCTACAGACTGATAACATGCAGTATTGTTTTCCAACCTTGGCCTGCAGCAGTACTTCTTAGCTCCCTACTAGAAATCCAATATTTTTCATTAATATTATCTCTTTTACAAAGACAAAGAAATCAGAGGTCCTGGGTCCTCCCTAGTCACAGATAGTGGATCATGTTTTGTCCAAAACTATCACAGTTTTCCTCTTTTATTCCCCTCTCTGATTGGTTGGCACATGGTATGTGCTCCAATGCTCACCAATGAAATGAAAAAATAAGACTTCTAGGAGAATTCTACAAAATGTTCTTGCGCCAGGACAGATGCATGGAAGAAAAAACTGCTTTTTGTGTTTCTAGACATTATTTTAATACAATACCCATCTGCATAGACATTTTGTGATCTCAACATGAGTTAGCCTAAGGACAAAAACCAGTACAGAGAGATGGAAAGACCTGGGTTCTTAATACTAATGCCACTGAATACCAATTACTTAATTCTGGAAAGGACAACTCATAAAAGTAGAAGGAATGGTAGAAAATTACCATTTTATAGATCCTATACAAATAATTGAATCTGGAAAGAATCATAATAGATGTTAAAATAACTAAGTCAAAGATTAGTATATATCATTAAAGTTTTACCTATCATATTAGTTCTTAAATTCAAAATTAAAAAAATGTACCTTTACAACGTATATATTTGGCAGACACATTACCAAGTAATCAAACTTTAGGCATTTATCTCATGTGTCCAAAGATGTGAACCATTAAGGATACAACAACACCTCCGTAGTACTCTTGACAGAAATATTTAACCTGCAAGTAACCATGGGGGAAAATTAGACAAATACATTTGAGGGACATTACATAAAACAACAAATATTCTTAATTTCTTGGGGGGAAAATTTAGAAACTGTTATATATTAATGGTTACTAAAACATGAAAATAAACTATGATGTGGTATCCTTAATCTGTTCCTGGGTGAAAAAATTAACCAATAGGACATTATTGGTTGCAGACATGAGAGAGATAATGGGGTCTTTTCACTTCAAAAAAGTCATTAATTTTTAGTTTGTTTAGCATTTTTTCTCTTCAGCCTTCTACATTTTTGAGAAGTCTGGGAAGAAAAAATGCTAAACAAACTGAAAATTAATGACTTTTGTTGAAACCGTTAGAGAACTGAAAGCAAGTCAAACAATTGTCAGGTTCTGGAGAGAAACAGAGACAAGCACAGAAAAAAATAGGATTTGAGCATGTTTATCTGGGGCAGATTCTACCAGAGGCTACACGAATATAAGTAGGTATGAAAATAAATAAAGTAATTTTAATTTACTGCGAAAAACTAAATGTGGGCTACAGTGAGCATGCAAAGACCATTAAGATCACATACAGGGGAGTACAGCGGGAGAGATGAAAGAGATAGAGTCTCTCTGGGAAGCAGCACAGAAAGGCCAGAGCCAAACCAGGAAGCAAACCAAAACAAAGTGTCTCAAGAGTTGTGTTTCTCAACTTGAGGCTACCCCCTCTCAACCAGGGCACATATGGCAATGTCTGGAGACATTTTTGATTATCACAACTTCAGGGATATTATTGGTTTCTAGTGGGAAGAGGCCAGAGATCCTTTTAAGCATCCTGCAATGACTAACACAAGAATGAATGTACAAAAAAAAAAAAGAGTTTTCAAGCCCAGTGTGCTAACTGTGCTGAAGTTGAGAAAACCTGCACTAATGGCATTGGAAGTCTCCGGTGACCATGGCATCAACACTCTCTAACTGAGGTAACCACAGCAATAGCAAACTTCAAACTCCTGCCAACTTCTGACTACATTAACACAAATCCCTATACTAATGGCATATAGAATAAAGTGTGTGCTCCCATAAAAAGAACTTACCAAAAAAAAAAGAAATAAAGTTTTCTAGCCAATTACTAAAAAAAAAAAAAAAAAAAAAAAAAAGAACTTACCACAGTATCTACTGTCACATATGCCAGGTGCTCAACCAAAAATTATGAAGTGTACCAAAAAGCAAGAAAATATTCAGTCTGAACATAATCATCATCAGAACCAGACTTACATACAACACAGATGTTGGAACTTTCAGACTGGGAATTTAAAATACTATAATTAGCATGTTAAAGGCTTTGATGAAAAATGTTAACAACATGTAAGATATAAGTTATTTAAGGAGCTAGATAAAAACTTTAAGAGAACATCAGTTAGGCTACAAATAAAATACACAGAGAGTGTCATTGTTAGGCCCAGTAGCAGATGCAATACAGTAGAAAAAAGTATCAGTGACCATGAAGATGGGTCAATAAAAAATATACAAACTAAACACAAGTAGGAAAAATAAAAAGTAAAAACAACAGAGCATCAAAGAGCAGTAAGATGGCATTAAATGATGTAATATCTGTGGAATTGGATTCTCAGAGGAAAAGAGAGAACAAAGCAGAAGAAACACTTAAAGGAATAATTTTATAATTCCCCAAAATTAGTAGCAGACACCAAACAGAGATTTATAATGTTCACATAATATTAAACAGGAAAAACACAAAACAAACCACCACAAAACACACATAGGCAAGTCATACTCAAATGAATGAAAACCAGTAACAGAGAAACTCTTGAAGGCATCCACAATAACAGGAAAAAAAAAAAAAAAAAGATGACATATTGAGGAATAAAGGTAAGAATTATAGCAGAAATCCTCTCAGAAACCATACAAGTAAGACCAGGGAGTGACATCTTTAAAGCATTGAAATAAAACAACTGTCAACCCACCATTTTATATCCAGTGAAAATATCCCTCAAAGGTAAGGGAGATATTATAATATTCCAAACAAAGAAAAGCTGAGACAATTCAGTGCCAGCAGATCTAATCTACAAGAAATACAAAAAGAAGTTCTTCAGACAAAAGTATACAATGCTGGGAAGAAATCTGCCTCCACACAAAGAAATGAAGGACACTGGATATTGAATAAATAAAGATAAAATGTAAGTTTTTATCATATTTTAATTTCTTTAAAAGATAACATTGTTAAAAGCAATAGTAGTAACAATGTGCAATGTGTTTGTGACATATGTAAAAAAAGAAAGTATGAGAAGGAGGAACTGGAAATACCACAAGGTTTTGACACTATATATGGTATAATATTACTGGTGGTGGACAAGGATTATTTAAAGAGGGATATTTTAAACTATAAGGTAAACACTAAAGATAATTAAAATAGAGATATAAATAATGAGTCAATTGAAGAAATAAAATAAAACCTCAAAAATACCCATTCAGATTTCTGGTTTCCGATGCAGCATGTAAGAAATTTAGAAGTTGCACCCTGTCATAACAAGTAAAAAGCTGAAAAACTGAAAAATCAGCAACTCTTCTTAGAGTCATCAGAGAAGTGAGGTCACAGGGCAACTATTGCCTCCCGAACTGGAGAGACTCAGGCACAAACAGAAAGAATCACAGTTTATCAGAGTAGAAACCCACCAGCAGAATCCCCCATGGAACCAGTGCTAGGGTAGCAAAATGTCAACTGCAATTGATGAATTGCTTGAGGCTCCATGTGGATAAGTCTGAGAGTTAAAAACTCCAGGGATACCCAGTCACAGGAGGAGTCCCACATTGCTGCAAATTTTACTTTCAGGAACTCTACCAGGCCCTCACTGTGAATATTGAAAAACTCCCCACACAATGGGATCTATAGATGATGTAATACAGAATTGTACACCTGAAATCTATGTAATTTTACTAACAATTGTCACCCCAATAAATTTAAAAAAAAGAAAAAAGAAGTGTAGTAGGAAAAAAAAAAAGAAAAAAAGAAAAACTCCCCTCCTGCTTCTGGCAGTGGGGTGAGTGGGGGGAGGGAAAGTAACCATTTTGAAATATGCCACAGCATTCTTCAAAAGGATTTTTCTTATTTATTTGTATACTTATTTATTTTGTATTAGTTTCAGGTGTACAAAACAATATAACGATTAGACATTTACACTCCTCACAAAATGATAACCCCAATAACTCTACTACCCATCTGACATCGTACATAGCTGTTACAATACCATTGACAATATTCCCTATGCTGTACTTTACATCTTGTGATCATATGTATATAGATATATTTAGTTATAGTTGACATTTAATATTATTTTATATTAGTTTCAGCATACAGTACAGTGGTTAGACATTTACATAATCTATGAAATGATCCCCCAATAAGTCCAGTACCCATCTGACACCCTACATAGTCTTTACAACATTACTGACTACATTCCTCATACTGTATTTCACATTTCCGTGACTATTTTGTGACTACCAATTTGTACTTCCTAATCCCTTCAGCTTTCTCACCCATCCCCTAACCCTGTTCCCATCTAGCAACCATCTATTTGTTTTCTGTCTCTATGAGCCGATTTCTATTTCATTTGTTCATTTATTCTGTTCTTTAGAACCACATATAAGTTAGATCATATGGTATTTGTCTCTCTCAGTCTGACTTATTTCACTTAGCCTGATAGCCTCTAGGTCCACCCATGTTGTTGCAGATGATAAGATTTCATTCTTTTTTTATGGCACAATAACACTCCATTGTATAAATGTACCACAATTTCTTTACCCAATTGTCTATTAATGGGCATTTTAGTTGTTCTTATTTAAAAGGATTGTCCTCAGGAGAAACTATCTTACCAGAGCACAACCTCTTGAAATGTTATTAGAGGCTAACTATGGTGGTGGTGAATACACAACTCCAGCCCCCTATAGGTATTCTGTTTCACCCAAGGGGGTGGGGATTGAGAAGCACTGGTGAAGTTTACAGCCCAGGGACACAGGACCACTAAAAGGCAGACCTAATCATGAGAGTACAGAATGCTTTCCTTTCCCCCATATCTTATTACCACATTACTAAAGGCCTATTTACTGCAGTTATTTTACCTAATATATAATGTCTGCCTTTCAGCAAAAAATTACAGGGCACACTAAGAAATAAAAAAAACACAGTTTGAAGGTACTGAAGAAGCATCAGAACCAGAGTCAGATTTGGCAGGAATGTTGGATTACCTGACCAGCAATTTAAATTTTAAAAACTATAATTAACCAGAGGGTAAGGGGGGGTGGGGTGGTGGTAGATGAGGGTAAAGGGGATCAAATATATGGTCATGGAAGGAGAACTGACTCTAGGTGGTGAACACACAATGGGATTTACAGATGACGTAATACAGAATTGTACACATGAAATCTATGTAACTTTACTAACAATTGTCACCCCAATAAACTTTAATTAAAAAAACAACAACAAAAAAAAACTATGATTAATATACACAGGGCTTTAATGGTAGACAACATCCAAGAACAGATAGATAATGAAGCAGAGAAGTGGAAATTCTAAGAAAGTATTTTTTAAAAATGCTAGAGAAAAAAAACCAATGTAACAGAAATGAACATTGGACTCATTAGTAAACTACACATGGTTGAGGAGTCTCTAATCTTGAGGCTATGACCATAGAAACTTCCAAAATTAAAAATAAAAAAAAAAAGAAAGAAAAGAATAGAACAGAATATCCAAGTACTGTTTGACAAGTACAAAAGTTATATATAGGTGTGATGGAATTACCAGAGGAGAATAAAAAGGGAAAGGAACAGAGAAAAAAAAATATTTGAAGTAATAGTGACTAAGAATTTCCCCAAATTAATGTTATCAAGTAGCAGATCCAGAAAGCTCAGAGTAAATCAAGCAGGATACAATAACGACAGCACGATAGTAAATATTTCATGGGCCAAAGAATGAATCTCAATAGGATTTTAAAAATATGTTAAACTCAATGAAATGGTAATACAATACATCAAAATTTAGGATGCAGCTAAATCGGTACTTAGAAGTAAAATTACATTAAATGCACATATTAGGAAAGAGAAAATGTCTAAAACCAATAATGTAAGATTCACCTTAAGAGACTAGAGAACTAAAATCAAATTAAATATAAAGCAAACACAAGGGAGAAACTAGTAAAGTTTACATCAGAATTAAGAAAATAATGGAATCCAAATTCAAACAGATTATAACAAAAGAAAACTATGTTTCTGCATCCCTAATGAATATTGGGGCAAAAATCCTTAACAGAATATTAACAAAGCAAATCTAGTAATATAGAGGATGCCAAAAAAATGTATACACATTTTAAGAAAGGAAAAAACTGTATTAAAATTATGCTGATGGTAACCACTTTGAGCACCTCTTGTAATTGAAGAAGTCAAATGTGAATTGCATTCATCTTTTGTTATCAGTATATTTTAAGTATTACAACTTTAATACAGCTTTTTCCTTTCTTAAAATGTGTATACATACTTTTTTGGCCTCGTCTGTATATAAAAAGGTAATATATTGTGACTCAGTTTGTTTATCCAAGGAATGTGAGGCAGCTTCAACATTTAAAATATAATCAATGTAAATTACCATTAACTTACTAAAGAAAAGAAACCATATTATCTTGTCAATTAGATACACAGCAAGCATTAAAAACAATTCAACATCCATGCATGATAAAAATTCTCAGCAACCTAGGAATAGAAGGCAGCTTTCTTATTCCAATAAAGTGTTTCTATAAAAAGTTTAAAGTTAATATCCTACCTAATAACAAGAGACCAAATTATTTCCCTCTAATATCAGAATAAGGAACGATGTCCTTTCTCCCCACTCCTATTCAACATGGTATTGGAAGTTCTAGGTAGTGCAATAAAGCAAGAAAAAAAAAGGCATATATTGGAAAGGAAGAAATAAACATGAATGTATTCACAGATGACAATACTGTGAGTATAGAAAATCCCAAAGAATTTTCTAAAAAAGTCCTGGAACTAACAAGTGAGTTTAGCAGAACACAGGACAAAAAGTCAATTTAAATTTGAATTTCTTTCTACATACATGCAATGAAAAGCCTATATTTGAAATTTTTTTAAAAAACTTCACATTTACAATAACCTCAAAAAGTGAACTAACTAGATGCAATAAGTTCTAGAGATCTGATGTACAACATTGCACTTATAGTTAACATACTGTATTGCATACTTAAAAATGTGTTAAAAGGGTAGATGCAAAGTGTTCTTACCATAATACAAAAACAAAAACAAAAGGGCAAAGGTAACTTTTGCAAATGATAGGTGGATATGTTCATTATCTTGATTGTGGTAAAGGTTTCATAAGAGTGTATATTGAACATTTTCAAATTGTACATTTTAAGTATGTGTAGTTTATTGCATGTCAATTATATTTCAATAAAGTTGTTTCTCTTCTAAAGAAGAAAACCCATATTATCATGTCAATCATTGGGAACTCCCTTAGGACTCCCCACCTCCTCTCCTGGCTTCTTTAAATCTCAGCAAAGCCCAGTCAGAAAGAGATTTGGTCTGACTGAGAATAAAGGCAATATGCCCCAAAGAAGCTGGAGGAATTATCCAGCATTTACTTACAGAGGTGTGGCAATCTCTTTAAGGCTGGATTTTGAGGATGCTTGAACAATGTAGCTAGAACATACTTGTAAAACAGGAAATGAGAGAGTTTATTGGTCTGGAAGCACTTTCTCAGGAGACAGGATATAACACCCTGACAATGACATCAGAGGACGGAGCAAATTGACCAATTGCTGGCTCCTATAAGCCTGGAAAAAGCAATGGTCCATGCTCAGCAACACTGAAATGCCTGAGTTGTTGTGTCAGATGGTAGAAGACAAGATTAAAAGACAAAGGGACATTTGTATTTTGGAGCGGATCTATTATGAGGACAGAAGACCAACCATAGCATTGTGTTCCTCAAGAAAGCCAAGAGGATATACCATTCACCAACGCCATCAGGAACGTGATGGTGAGGGAACCTCAGTAAGAAGTTCACTGGTAGCTATCCTCCCAGACTTGGCATGATGATAAAAGTGTTTACAGAACTTGACTATTGACAGCAATCAGGTGATGGGGCATTTAATTTCAAGATGCCAATGTATTGCAATTTTTGTAATGACTACCAAGTTTTGAGAAGGAACCAAGAGAGCTTGACCCATATAGAACTATGGAGATGGTTAATAAAACAAATAGCATCCCCAGGGGCAAAATAGATAGACGGTAATTCAAGGGGACTGCCTTAAGATATAATCAAAGAAAGCAAAAAAGAATTAGTAGGATGTTGAGGGTTGTTTCCTTAGTTAAAGTAATGATCCTATTTCTAGATCCCAGGATTAAAACCATTTTCAGATTCAGTACTTCTTGATTAATGAGGTAGCTATAGCCCTAGGAATAAGTTCCCAGTGATACCATGACAAGTATATACTGCATTGATTACCCAGTCCTTATGCAAAGGGACCTCTATATTCATTAGGAATATAGGAATATGCATACAGTTCAAATTCACACAGGGTGTGAGTTTTTATTGATACATGGAGACTGGAAGCATAATCATCACCTCATGTTAGACTGGGAACAAATGAGAATCAAATACAAACTCAGTTGTGATCAAAATCCAAGGTATATAGCAAATCTGTTGGGTCTGTCCACCCTCCTAATGGTCACTCTCTTGGTAAGTGAATATGTACTGGAAATAAAAAAATCACTCACTCACAATCAGGCAGATGATGCTGTCTGGGTTACCTCAGCTGGGGCTGTTACCGAATATCTTCATGTAGCCTCTTCATGTAGCTTTTTGGGCTTCCTCACAGCATGGTAGTTAGTTTCCTACAGCAAGCATCCCAATAGAACCAGGTTGAAGTTATTCTTCCTTTTATACTACAGAGTATCTCATCTATGATTGTCACAACCCTACCCATATTCAAGGGGATGGAACACTCTTAATGGGAGCAGTATTGAAATTATAATGTAGGAAGAGAACCAAGATGGACTATATTGTTGTACCTTTTTTTGGGGGGGTGGGGAGGGTTACAATCTGCAATATATATTCTCCTTATAAGCCAATTGCAGGGATCTGGATCCAGAGAATGAGTGTCCTTCAGACAGTAAGATTTAATGAACTTCTTATAGATCTAGATTCCTATCAAAGGGTCTTCTGATTCTCTGGATAATTGGTATAGCAAATATTCATTCTTTTGGGGAGTGCTTTAAGGATTTGGTGTCAACCGGACAATCATTCTGATACAACATGGTGAAACAGAGTTGACATGGATATATAGAAAACTGGAGTAGAGAGATGGGACGGTTGTTATCTATCTGCATAGAGCACCAGAAACAGACTAAGTAATTCTAGGACAGTGGGGTGAAGAAGGTCAGTACCTATCCTTGGCAGGAAACACTTTCTGTTGTCTGCATATGTGGCTAGCCCTTACCACAAAAAGTCTCATTATGATAGGTCTTGTGGATGTCCTGTGTTTCCTATGACTTCTTGATGAAAGGAACTATGGACTCGGCCTGTGTCCATATGAGAGTTTCTGAATAGAGGATGAGGAAGTCATCCACTGGATCTTACCTGTAAGTGTGGCCTGAAGAGAGAGAAACCTTGGCCCCAATCTCAGACAGAGGCTGTTCTAGTCTCATAATACCTGTGCTTCCCGTGCTCTGAAGGGAAAGGCAGGCTAGTTCCATGTGACCTGCCACTCTTTTGGATTATGGAGGTATTTGATGCTGGCTCAGAGACATGTCATCTCTTTGCTAAAATCTAGTGTCTACATTAATGTCTCTGAACCTATATGCCCCTCTACTCTGGCTCTGCTTAACCACAATGTCTGCTAGAATTGCTCTGAAATCCTTCTCCTGTCCTCTGTCAGGCCCAGATCTCAGTACGAAGGTCTGGAATGTCTCTACCCACATTCCAGGACTCTGCTCTTGCTCTTCACTTGCACAATATGAGGTGAGCTGATTGTCAAAATATCCCAGAATGAGAAGTGGGGGCTGACTGTTTTTGCCTGCAACCCAGCAATAAGGATGTAGGGAGGAGACGACAAAGGTGAGGCTTTCCAAAATGTTCAGTCCTATCCCTGTGAAGTGACTTCATTTCCTGGATCTGGAATGAAGGTTCTTGTGTCCTGACTATGCCACAGACATGCGAGGAGTTCATGTCTAAGACGACATGGGGTGTTTGCAATTATATAATCGTAAAAGAGGAAGAGGCAAGTGAAGTTCAACTAAAGGAACCGAGATGAGAGTCATACGAGAGAGATATCAGGAGTAAAGAGGAACTGAGAGAAAGCAGAGCAAAAGAGATGTCTCTTTCTTATAGAGAAATTTGCCGGGGGGTGGGGTGGGGGGAAGGCTTAACATAACCCTCTGGGAAGATACAGAGAAAAAGAGGTTCAAAGAGTGCCTGGCACAAAGTAAACATCCCTTACTTTAAGTGAATGTACAAATGAATCCAAGAGAAAGATAGTTCTTTGGGAACAGTAGCAAAGTTGCAGAGAATATGGAATACTGATAAAGGAGACAATAGGCAAAACTTCCTGTACATTTCAAAATTACTCTCAGGTGGAAAGAGTGGTACAAAACTCCATTTCAAGGAATTAGCATGAAGTTTCAACTGTTCATTAACACCCAAGGTAATAAAGATGGTGGTGAGACATAGGCATTGTGGTTAAGAGCGCAGGCCCTGAAGCTGAATTGCTGAACTTATTTCCCAGACCCACTGCTTACTAGCCCAGTCAACAAAAGATGCCTGCCTCAGTTTCCTCACTTACAAAACAAAGCAACTATACCAAAGGGGTGTAATTGGATCAGTGCCTTTGTACAAGTGTTAATTTCATTACCATTAGTAAGTACGTTGATAAAATTACATTAAAGGAGAGAGCGAGCACATTCAGGAGGAAAGGCAAAAAGATAGGAATGAAAAGAAAAAGAGAGACTTAAGGAGGAGGAAATAAAAGTAGAGCAAGTTGGACATTCCTTTTATTTAGTTCTCAATTTGTAGGGTTGGGGCACAATGCTACCTACCTTTGGGCTCCTGCAACGCCCCCCCCCACCCACCCAAATGCATCCATACATGGCTTCACCATGCTCTTGCCCCTTGCTGTAAACTTTAATAAGTTTCTCAGAGCCCGGAGGGTCTCAGCTGCCCTAGAGGTAGATGAGATCAGGAACTCCCTCAGGTTCATAGTAGAGCCACAAAAGGACGGGAGACTCTGTGTGGGGACTCTAGGCATGGTAGAGTGTGGGACAAGTGAGTTCGAGTCCTGGGATTCTCTTTCTTCCAAACACCCAACCAAGCACACATCCAAGACTCAACTTTCCCTTTGTTCAGTGATGCCATAGCCTGTCAGGTTCCCTGAATACAGGTCCCTTAGATTAGAGAAGTATGAATATTAGTCCCCATTTTATCTCTGAGAGCAAGCACCCCACTCCCAGAGCAGAACTTCTCACAGCTCTCCCCCCATCCCTCATTCTCTGGGAGTGGCCATCACAAGAAGAGCACAATATTCCTAGGGGCACTAATCAGTCACTCCCAAGCTCCAGCCTGGTTTTCTTGAAAACAGGCACTTAAGCAGCCTCCCAGGGTCAAGAGGTTCTAGGTGGGGCTCTTTCCCTCTCTGTTCCTCAGAAACAGTAACAGCATCTTAGAAACAGGGAAGGAATAACCCAAAACAAACCGGATGAATTGCCTCCTTTATACAAAGCAACTCAATGAAAGATAACAGTCCTAATAACCATCTGTACCATTCCTCTCAAAGCCATTAAGTAAAACCTTTCTTCAGTATTCACCTCTGCCTAGCCACAAACCAGCTTCTTGTAATAACCAAATGCAGAAAAAAAG
Source organism: Rhinolophus sinicus (assembly GCF_057876585.1). Classification (NCBI taxonomy): domain Eukaryota; kingdom Metazoa; phylum Chordata; class Mammalia; order Chiroptera; family Rhinolophidae; genus Rhinolophus; species Rhinolophus sinicus. The sequence goes on from NC_142514.1 coordinate 127,242,842, forward strand.
AAACAATTTTTAAAGTCCTGACTATCATTCATCCTTAAAAACCATGGCCTCTTTTTCTTACTATTTTTCAGCAGAGACCAGATCCCCTCAAAGACTACAGTCTTTAGAAAGTAGGGGAATAGCTTTCTTCTCTCCTCTTCACATGTACACATGCATACAAGCTCACACACTCATACCCAGATGCAGAGTTTCTCAAAAGCCTATAGAAATTGCTGTGATTACTGATTAGTGAAATATACTTTAAAACATCATTTAATCCCCAGAAGTTTTGCTCATTCTGAATTTTTCCCAGGTAGGATATCGTAAGTGCAGCTGATTTCACTCCATGGGGACCCTCTCCCTCCTCCCCTCAATCCCTCTCTCAGTATACATAAATGCAACCTTACTAGTCAATCCCAATTTTTTGTCTAATTTTCTTAATAACATTTCCTCCGATGACACAAAATTTAAAAAAAGAAAATGAATACGTAATATAGTAACAGATATTAATAAAATTATTCACAAAAACGATTTCTGTATTATAGGTTAAAATAATTTCATGTAATTTTTGTTTTGTATTTTACACATTTTTTACAAGTAACAAAAATGTGTGTGCGTGGTTGTATTAGGAAAGTAGAGGTAGACTTCTGTCCCTATGGTATCCACAGACTTTTGAATGAACAATAATGAAGCCTCTTTCATCAACAGAAGTAAAGCTCAGAATCTCCCAAGGTGCTCTGGAGAGGAATCTCCAGATAGAGAGGGCAGTTCTTACTCTCGCTCTACTTTTTTTAAGCCTTTCTGAATAACCGCTGTCACCATGGGGGTGACCTCAGGTAAGGCTGTTCCACATCAATATGCTTGTTGAACCCTGGTCCTGTTGAAGCCTGGTCCTGTTTCTTTTCAGACAGGGGGCTGAGATGAAGCTGGAACTCTGATTAAAGGATTTATTAAAGGCTTCAGGAAAACTACAGGGAAAGAAAAGCAAACAGTAACCAGAAGCAAGGTCATCTTATTTTATACAACTTATTTTCCTCACCTTCCAGTTGGTGCTTCTCAAGTTGCCTGATTCTGTCTGCCTGCAGCACCCGGAACTGACTCTCTGTATCTTTATCTAGACTGGCCCGATTCAGGAAGGGGAGGAGATGGGGAAAGGCTAAAGAAGGGCCCCTTTCCAGCTGTGCTCCCTTTCCTTCCTGAGAAGGGATCCTCCTCAGAGATTAACATCAGCACTGCCTGACCCTAATAGCTGCCTCAGAATCACCTGCAGGGCTTGTTAGACCACAGATGGCTGGGCCTCAATCCCAGAGATTCTTGATTCCGTAGGTCTGGGGTGGTGCCGGAGACAGTGCTTATCTAACAAATTATAATCTTACCTAATCTGCTGCTGGTGCTGGTTCCTGGACCATATTTTGAGAATCTCTGGTTTAGCTCAATGTTTATTAAAGATGATACTTTAGGTTATAGAGGAATGGACATTTTAAACAAATCTCATTGGATAGCACAAGGATGGAAGTCCAGGCTGTGGATTTACTGCTATAGATTCTTGTGGTCTATGGTAAGGAGAGAGGGGTAGTGGGATTTGCAGGCCTTCTTGCCCACACAGCTATAGTGCCTCAGAAGAGGTGCAAGATGGCTACTATGCAGTATCCTTGGATTTCAGGGTCCAGCACATTAAGCAACAAGGTATAGACTTGATATCCTGAGATCCAGGCTGCCCCACCTTTGAACCATCCCTTTCCCATCCCCACAACTAACGTGAATGTGTCCTCACTACAAGGGTTCTCAAAATATGGATCTGAAAAGCGTGGGAAGTCAAAATTATTTTGATAGTAATAATTAGACATTATCTGCCTTTTGGCCTAGATGGCTTTATAAATGTTATTTTCAATTATTTAGTAAGCAATATTTTATTATTTTCAGTTTAATTTCTAATGCAGCATATCCTGACATAAATCTCATAAACTCTTTGGGGCGTGCAATAATTTTATCAGCTTAATTGAAATACAATTTATATATCATAAAATTTACCCACTTAATAGGTATAGTTTAATGACTTTTTATGAATTTTTATTAAGTACATTTTGTGCAAGCATCACTACATACAGTTTAGAATATGAGATCTGACCATTAAGTTTGCGAACTTGTTGCAACAATGTTGGTAACCTTTTTTGATATTAGAGGGATTATTCATTATGAATTTGTACCAACTGGACAAACAGTTAACCAAGTTTACTATTTGGAAGTGCTGAAAAGGCTGCCTGAGAAAGTCAGATGACCTGAACTTTTCACCAACAATTCATGGCTCTTGCATCACGGCAATGCACCAGCTCACACGGCACTATCAGTGAGGGAATTTTTAGCCAGTAAACAAATAACTGTATTGGAACACCCTCCCTACTCACCTGATCTGGCCCCCAATGATGACTTCTTTCTTTACCCGAAAATAAAGGAAATATTGAAAGGAAGACGTTTTGATGACATTTAGAACATCAAGGGTAATACAATAACAGCTCTGGTGGCCATTCCAGAAAAAGAATTCCAAAATTGCTTTGAAGGGTGGACTAGGTGCTGGCATCAGTGCATAGCTTCCCAAGGGGAGTACTTCGAAGGTGACTGTAGTGAAATTCAGCAATGAGGTGTGTAGCACTTTTTCTAGGATGAGTTCATGAACTTGTCAGACCTTGTATGTTTTGAAACCATTTTCACCCTATCTATGGATTATCTTTTGGTGTTATTAAAATATTTAGAAAAGGAACCAAAGCCATAGTGGGGTTGAGAATGGTGGGGAGGGAGGGGATTCCAACTTGTCTTTCCCAGTATGTCCCCTTCACTCCCCCCATCTCCCACCCTCCGCCACATACATGTGTATGCAGCAGCTCTCCTGTTACTGAGATTCCATATTCCTTTCCTGGTTGGGACAAATGTGAGGAGCCAGGGGTAAGCAACCTAGCAGGGTCTTGGCTTCTGGCTCCAAAGGAGCCACAGCAAATTCTTGTGACCGGGCTTGTAGCCTAGACTTTTCATCATTGTCATTTGTCACTCATTTCATCTATTCTTTAGGGTCCTGCCACCCTAACCTGAGGATGCACAGAGCACCTAGATGTTACTGAAAAGCTGTTGGGGGCTGCAACTCTCTGTGGCTGGAGAGTTTTGATGGGTATCGGTAGTGTTTGCAAATAGTATGTAAATAATATTTCGATTAAAAATCGTTGATCTGTATCATTCTATTTTTATTATTTAGTTATTGTAGAATAAAGTTAACTTTTTTTTTTTTTTTTTAGCTATAAAATGAGAATGATAGTATTTCAGGTTGTTATTCTTTGGCATAAAAACTTGACTCCCCAAAAATGGATTCAAATTTATCAGTGAGAAAATTGTCATTTGGCTGCTTAACAACAGCTAATTTTTGCATCTATTTTTTTTTTCTTTATGAGGAAAGAAAATAATAGATTTTTTTTTTTTTTAATTATGTAGCCAGACGTCAAAACACTTCCAATCTTTTCCAGGAGTTTATAGTCAGGTATGTAGGTCCAAAAAAAGTATTAAATGTATTTGTATTTTATTGTCTCTTAAATTTCATTTTTTTAAAATTTAGAACATGAATTTCACTGTTAATATTTTTATCTTTTAAAACTGTAAATCATCTTGATTTCGTGTAGTTTTGTGATGTTTTCTTTAGAAAGATATTTAATTATACGTGCACAGGATCTATGGGAAAATATTGAATATATAAATGTAGACTTGGTCCCTGGATCCCACCAGAGCCATGCAAGGGAACATGCACCTCTGAAATCTGGCTCAGGGGTAATGAACTTTACAGTCAGGGCAGGTGGTGGCCAAGTTCAAGTGGGATGTTAGATATTGCCCTTGATTCAAGCATCTAGCTACTAGAGGGAGCCCTGCTCCAACAAATCTTGCTCAAGGCTTGGCTAATGGGTGCCTTCTGGTCTTGTTGGAGCAAACCAGAAAAATCCCCATTTCATTGAGGGTGCTGGGCAGTGCTGAGTTAACATGGGGCAAGGGGTACAGAGAACCCAGCTGTTTTAGTGACTACACATCACACACGAGCTCCCAGAAACTTGTGGAAGGAAAGAGCTTCCATGTTCCAAGGACTGAATCTCAGGAGATCTGAGGAAAAACCTTAGGCTCCAATAACCCTGGAAAATTTCCAGGAGCATCCATGGCCCAGAGACCAGAAAGGACTTCAGGGCGTAAAATGATCAGTTGTTTAGGTGCCTCCCAAACGCCAGGTGTGAGGAAGGAACTGGTGGTGCCACGGAGTCCTGGCCGATCCTTAAGAGACTGGGCTCACGAGGGAGGTGGTCCCAGTGTCCTCAGAGGCCGGAGGGATCTGCCTGAGGTGTCTGCGGCATCCTTGGATGCTCAGGCCTGGACTCAAGGGCAGACGGCCTGATTTACATTAGTATTTTTTAAGGCAAATCTAAATTTGAACTGAAATTCTGTTCCGCGGAGATTGTCCGAACAGGGACCCTACAGACTTTTGAGGATGAGATCCGGGATCCCTGGCTCTGCAGGCGCTAAAATGTGACAGCGCCTCGTGCTTTTCTCTGGAGTTGGCTCCTGCGCGTCCTTAAAGAACCAGGTCCTTAACTCTTGTCCTTAAGAGCTTGTCGGGGACGCTGGGAATGAGGCCAGCGCAGCCCTGAGGTCCTGGGCGGAGTGCAGGCCGGAGGGAACAGCCGGGGGTGGGGATAGGGGCTCCCAGAGCCGCTCTCCTTCCACTCTCCATGCTCAGTGTCATCTCTCTCCGAGCCTGCCCTCCGAGCCCAGGTCGACCCTCCTCCTGGAGAGACTGGCAGAGTCACTTGGAGGGGCTGACGCCCCAAAGAGCTAGTGAACCCCTGCACTTAGTTGAAAGAGTAACTGTGAGTAGGGAGAGAGAGTGAGAATCCTGCAAGTTGGAACCGGTGGCATCTGCATTTCTTGTATTTGCCCAGCGCCGTTCCTTTTCAAGGTGAAGAAACTAAAAAGTTCAGACTGGGAAGGTTCAGCAAAGCCAGTTCTCATTAAACGAAGCATCTGGGTCCTGCAGCCAAAACGCCAGAAACGCCCTTGGGGCTGAGTTGCTAGGTTCCTGGCTTCAATGCCATTTCTAAGGTAAAAGGGAGGAAAGCTGTGTGGTGATCAGTTAGCAGAGCCTGCTCGCTCTTCTAGTGGGTTCTTTCAATTAACCCATAATTTTAGATTTGGCAGGAAGGAAGAAATCAACTTACCGTTTGTGTGTGTGTGTGTGTGTGTGTGTGTGTGTGTGTGTGTGTGTGTGTGAGAGAGAGAGAGAGAGAAAGAGAGAGAGAGACTCAACTATGAGCCATTTATAAGCACTAAATCTAATATTCACTTACATAGTACTATATGATTGTCATTGTATTCCCAGTTCATGATGTATTAGATGATGAAATGGGTAAGTAAAGAGATTATTATTTTAACCAATGCCATCTTATTATAATAGAAAATTTAGAATTTTAGCCTATATTTGTCCAGTATTTGTGCTTTTCTCCCTCTTAGTGATTACACTTACTGGCTCTTCCTCCCAGCTAGATTGTGAGTGTAGAAAAGACAGGAATTGTAACATTCATATCTGTACCCTATGCAACTAGGATAAAACTTATAAAACAGTAGCTGCTGAATGAATTTGAAAATGTGTCATTTAAAAGCATGACTCACAATCAGAGGCATGAACATTGTACATGTCATTTTCTGATACTATAATTGTATGCTTATAAATACACTTATAGACAATGAAATATTTCACTAAGACATCAATGAACAACATAAACTCTCAAATCCCAACTGTTTTCACATATAAAGGACACAAGTACTTATGCAATGCTAATGTCCCTGAGAAAAAAAAAAAAGAAAATAGTCCAGAATGTTTAAAAAAGAGAAGTATAACAAAGTAACACTGGCTTTAAACAGACTTTCAATATATCAGTAAACCAAAAATAATTAAAGCAGCATGGTACCAGTACATGAATTCAGACAGATCAGTGATCAGTAGAATTATGTGTGTGTGTCTGTATCATATATGTATGTATGTATATATATGTATGTATACATATATATTATATATGATGTAATCCATATAAATTAGGGGTTAGGGTATGGTAAAAGTATGATTCACTTGCACCTGGAGAATTAGGAATGGGTTGGGGAAGAAATCAGAATGAATTTAGGCATGGCCTGGAAAATTAGTGCCAAGAGTCAAAGGGGACTGATTCTAATGAGTAGCTAATTCAAATGAATTGTTTATTTTTTAATTTAATTTCTATCAGGGTCCACATATCCTTATTTCAAATTTTTTTATTTCTAATTTTTGAAATCAGTAAGAAAAATCTCATTGACTGACTGCTAAGTGATAAATATACATACAGAAATGCTGATGCCCATATGCCCTGCCCACTCACAAGATGGGGGAGGCCAACTCCTTACTTCATAGAGCAGGGAGACAGATATCAGGGCTTTGATTTTTTTTTTTTTCCAAAGGCAGCTATCCTCCCTCCAATCAATCAAATCTTCCCCTCCCCAATTCCAGTGCCTGAGTCCTGAGACTGTTCCACAGAGAAAGTAAGGGTCATGGGCTCATGAGTGTCTATACTACTTCTGGGGCCCGTCCACAGCCCAATCGTCTCATTGTTTATTCCAAGAGCCTTAATTGCATGGAATCTCTCTGGGGGTGGGGGAAGTTGGGGGATGAAGGGGAGCCAGAAAGTACTGCACAAGATCCCTTCTTTCCAACATGTCCTATTTGGTTTGAGGAGGGTAAGAAAGAAGTAAGGAAATGGAAAAGGGACAAGAAGAAGAGCCCTTCAATTTGATGTCCAAGCCAAGGACTTTTATTGGGAAGTTCTCTGTCTCACCCTTTAGGGTGTGATCAAAGCTCAGTTGGAGTCTCAGTCATAATTGTCCCCTGAGGAAGACGAGCCAGAGCTGCCGTCCTCAGACTCACTTTCTTCATCTTCATCTTCACTGCAGGAATCCAAGAAGCTATTGTCTTCTACCTTTTCCCCATCTTCCTTGTCTTCTTCTGATCCCCGTGAGACATGAGAATGGTTCCCAATAGTCTCTGACGATTCTGTCTCAGGAGCCTGCAGCACCGGCTCCTGTCCAAGCCCTTCTTGCAGACTCCTTACTGATGGAGCCTGCAGGTCTGTCCGGCTGAGCTTGGGATCGGGGCCTCCATTCACGTTCATGTTCTTACGCTTGGTGTAGGTTCTCTCTCTGTACGCAGCATATTCTTCCGGCGACAGACTCCTGAGCCAGTGAGCCAGGTCCACCTTATACTGTTGCTGCAGCTCCTCAGCCTGCTTCTTATATTGCTCCTTCTGGCTCTGCGGGACGCGCTGCCAGCGTCTGCCAATCTCCACCATGCGCTCCCTCAGGGGCAGGTCTTGCAGCTCCGGGCTCGACCCCAAGTCCTGGTAGAACTTGTGGTACTCGTTCATTGGGGGCTTCTTGGGCTCTCCAGAGAATTCCATCTTCTCGGAAAAACAATTTTCTGGGGGAGGCTTCACTTCTTTCACATTTCCCTGAAACTTCCTCTGGGCTTTGGTTGGACTCCTCTTGGAGACAACAGATTTCTTGGAGCTCTGGACTAGGTCGGGGTGATCTTTCCTGAACTGAGCCAGTTTCTCTGCAAACTCCTGTTTCTCCTTCTGGAAATCCTGAACGTATTTCAGCTTCATCTGCTCCGGGAGCGCCTTGTATTCCTTAGACAGGACCTTGGTCAGCTCCCGGTTGTTCAGCTCAGGGTGTTTTTGGGAGTACTGGGGCCTCTTCTCCTTGAAGAAGCGGAGGTACGATGTCAGGGGCTTCTTGGGTAAGTCTGGGTGTTTCTTGTGTGTTTTGCTTTTGTAGGAACTTTTAACATGTTCCTTAGCTTCCAGGACTAATTCTTTCAAAGTGCGAATTTTTCTCAATTTATAAGAAATCTCTAACCATTTGAGTTTGCACATTTCTCCAGAATAATCTTTAAAAGCGACTTTTTCCCAGTCCATGTGTGACTGGGTTGTTTTGAATGTGTGGCTGTCATTGGATGGAAGGTTATTCTCCATGCGTTCCAGTAGCTTTACAATGTCTTCTTTACACCAGCGGTCTTGGCTTTCAGGCAATGCCATTTCTAGGTATTTGGGCCACTTATGTGATACTAGCAGTTCAGCCACCTCAATGGGATCTCAAACTTCTTCACTCCCAACACTCACCAGGTGGGTTATTTCTGGATATCTTTCAGTGTGTGTGATTCTATGTTTCTGAGGAGAAAGAAAAGGAAATTGACTCTCTTATGTGATAAATGAGATAATCACACCCTGTTTGGGGTATGTCTCTTTTATAAGTTAATTTACCCTTAAAAGTACAAATGAAAACTGCCCCAACTTCTGAGGTGAGATTATGATAAGCATTAAGATGCTTCATTTGCAATATTAAAAATCCTCAAGCCCCATCCTAGTATGCCTTCCCACCAGTCTCGCCACATTTTGTCTTAACTACAAATGGACAAAACAAATGACCAGCAACTCACTCAATAGGCATAGAACAAAAGAAAAGATGGGAAGTTTAAAAATATTAAAATGAAAGAGAAATGCTTTTTTTTTTTTTTTTAAAAAAAAAAAAAAAAAAGGCTTTAAAACAATGAGAAACCACTACACATATATTAGAATGGTCAAAATCAGAACAGTGACAGCACCAAATACTGGTGAGGCTATAGAGGAACTCTCATTCATTGCTGGTGGGAATGCAAAATGGTACAGCTACTTTGGAAGGTAATTTGGCAGTTTCTTAAGAAACCTAAACATGCTCTTATATAATCCAGCATACTCCTTGGTATCTACCCAAATGAACTGAAAACTTATTTGTACAGACAAAAACTGCTATAAGGGATATTTACAACAGCTTTATTCATAATTGTCAAAATTTGGAAACAATCAAGATATCTTTAGGTAGGAGAATGGATAAACTATGGTACATCCAGACAATGGAATATTACTCAGTGCCAAGAATAAATGATCAATCAAGCCAGGAAGAGACATGAAGGAAACTTAAATGCATTTTACTAAGTTAAAGATACCAATCTGAAAAGCCTGCATATTTCATGAGTCCAACTATATAACATTTTAGAAAAGGTAAAATTACAAAGACAGTAAAAAGATCAATTGTTCCCATCTAAATTATAATGATGACAAAATATAATATTAAAAAATGAAAGACTTCTAAAAAAAGCCATTCAGAAAACAAAGGCGATACTTGATATAACATAGGAGAAATGAAACCTGAATGGAAGATTAGGAAAATAATATCAAAAGGTAGAATGACAACTTAAATGTTTGTAAAATAGGTGCTATTGGTCAGGAAATAAGAAAACAATCTAACACAGATTAAGAGATTTTGATAAAGGGGATTCTGACAATATTATCAGCCAGGTGAAGGGAATCTACCAGGAGTTAAGGTATGCAAAGTCTCACAACAGTGGGAAGCTGAATTTATAGGGGGGCCAACACTCTCTAGATGAAATGGACCAATTGCTGACATGTTTGCATACCTCGAGAAGAGGTTTTTAGTTCAGAGTTTGAGGATGAAAAGAAATTTATAGACTGCAGGATGCAGAAATGTTATAAGAAAAAGGAAGTATAATTGCAGTACACCTCATAGCTCAGGTATGATTTTCATTTTATCTAAAGTTAATAATTGATATAATAATTTATCTAACAAAAACAATGAAATTATGGTGAAAACGAGGGGAAGAGAAGTGTATACATGTGTATGGTAGGGGTGGTCAAGGAGTTAAAGAACTAGCTATTTTATTTCGTGTAAAATCAATAGACATTATATTAAGAAATATTGGAATAAGCATATTAAATATAACCATATTCAGTATGACAAGGACCATCTGTTTGATAGAGATATAAATTTGAAGGAGATGTATCTCTCATCAGATGCTTATAGATATGAACAAATGAAAGGATCAATAGAAAATTGCCATTAATGGAGAAATGTGCAGGTACTTTAGGAGCTGGCAGGAAGAAGCACTTTTCTGCATTTTGTTTTCTGCTCTAATGCACAAAAATCATCTTTTTGACACCCATTGACAGGACAAGCTGAGAAAAATGATCACACACACATGTACATTGTCTCTACACTAACCAAACTTAGTTATTTTCAGTGTTCTATTTTATTCTATTTAAAAAAATTCCCATCTATTCTTAACACAAAATAATTGACTAGCATTACATTAATCTTTGTTTAACAATAGCCTTCAGTTATGAGAATTCTACCAATTGAATTTCTTCTTCTTTTTGATAACAACCTTTGTATTTGTGACCCTACTATAAAGATTATCCACTGCTTAGAATATGAGATCAATATATTAGTAATCATACCAGACTTACTATGCAATCACAAACTTGAAAACACACAAATCCTAAGTCTAAATGACAATCAGTGCCATCTAGTATATTAAGATAAATGACTGGTGGTAATCAAAACTCCCACTTCTAGACCAGAGTGAGTGCAGAATTTCCTCTGCTTTCTGGTATTCCGTGTGTCAGTTTTACCTTCTCACAGCCATCACCAATTTCTGGATTGTTATTTGGCATTTTAAAGACCAAAGCTGCCGCTTTAAATTCCTGAAGAAATCTTATTTTTCACATTCTACAACAAGGTTTCCCAATTAAGTTTAAGTAGCATGTCAAATATAAAAACTACATTATATCTATGATTTCCCATCCAGAAATTCAGCCTATTTTTAACCAATACATCATAAAATAACAGAAACTATCACACATATTTCTTTATAACAAACAATTATAGATATTAAAATTCTATAGCTCCAGAGTAATCTGAAAGTAATTAAATAATTTTTATTAACTAGGCATATTTCATCTGCTTTGGAAAGTCTGAAGTTTGCTGGCAGTTAAAGTTCCCCTTTTTATTTTTAAGGGAAAGAAATATAAATTCATTTACTGAAAACTCTTTACTTACCTGAAGATTCTGTAATTGTTCTCATCAACACTGGTAGGAAAATCTATCTAATCAAGTCAGGGGTTCTGTGTTCTCTGGACCAGATAGCAGCTATAACTTTCTGAGTTCTCCACTGTCCAGCCAACTCCAAATGCCTCTGAGCAGAACCAACCTGCTTTTGGAAACCCATTCTACCGGGATCCCAGAAGTCCCACACTGATTAGGTTTCTGCAGTTTCCTAGGATACACACAACTATCCAACACTGATTAGATTAGCATCCTCCCTACTCTCCGTGAACAATCCACTACAAACTCCCCCTAGTGCTGGTTTATCCCTGTCATTGATTTTTATAACAAACATCCACATGACAAATTCTTGTCTGACTTTCAGGGTCCCACATTTCAGTCCAATTTCCACTACATTTGATTATACTTCAATGTGGTATTTGAATATACATCCTTCTATGTCTTAATAATTTCCACCCTTTCTTTGCTATGATCTAGGCTATGGAGAGGTAAAATGACTAACACAATACTGAACAAAAAGTACAAATTAAAATAACTGACACTACCCGAGTTTGATGTATTATACATCTACAATAATCAGGGCAGTGCAGTATTGATGAATAAAATAGACAAATAGATCAATGGACTAGAATAAAAAGCACAGAAATAGACCCAAATCCATATAGTCAAGTGTTCTTTGACAAAGGAATAAAGCCAATACAAGAGAGAAAATAGATATTTTCATCAAATGATGCTAGAAAATTACATATCCATGTGCAAAAAAAAAAGAAAGAAAGAAAGAAAAGAAAAATAATCTAAACACAGACCTTACATCCTTCAGAAAGTTAACTCATAATGGATTATAGACCTAAATATAAAACTATGAAACTCCTAGAAGATAACAGGAGAAAATCTACGTAAACTTTGGGATGATGATGGCTTTTTTACATATAATACCAATGGAATGATCCATAAAAGAAATAATTTATAGACTGGGTTGCATTAAAATTAAAAATTTCCGTTCTGCAAAAAAGACTGCCAGGAGAATGAGAAGACAAGCCAAAACTGGGGGAAGTAATGGCAAATGAAATATCTGATAAAACACTGTTATCCAAATATGTGCAAAGAACACTTAAAACTCAACAATAAGAACGTGAATAACGCTATTCATAAATGACAAAAGGCCTAAACAGACACCTCACTGAAGAAGATATACATGAAAACTAGCATATGAAAAGATGTTCAACATCATATGTCATCAGGGAATTACAAATTAAAACAACAAGATCCCACTACATACCTCTTAGACTGTTGAACATTAAAAATACTGACAACCCCAAATGCTGGCAAGGATGTAGATCAACAGGAACTCACCTCCTCTGCTAGTGGGAACATGAAATGGAACAGTCACTTTGGAGAAGTTTGGCAGTTTCTCCATGAGTGCTTTAGTTACAAAACTGAACTCACTCTAAACATACAATCCAGCAATTATGTTTCTTGCTATTTATACAAAAAAGTTGATAACTTGTGTCCACAAAGTATCTGCAAACAGATGTTTATAGCAGCTTTATTCATTGCCCAAACTTGGAAGCAACAAAGAAGTTCCTCAGTAGATGAATGGGTAAATAAACTTGGGTACATCAAAACAGTGGAATATTATTCAATGATAAACAGAATGAGCTATCAGGTCAGCAATAGACATGAAAGAACCTTAAATGCATATTACTAAGTTAAAGATGCCAATCTGAAAAGACTTATGTTAATTATAATGAACATAAATGGATTAAATTTACCATTAGGAAATAATATATTTTCATATTGGACAAACAAGAATAAAATGGAGACCTATTATTAGCAGAAACACTAATGCATAGTGATAGGGGAAGTTTGAAAATAAAACAATAGAAAATGAAGTGGAAGAAAACTAACATTTCTGGTGTGCTCTCAGGCAAAATATTAAGTGGAAAAATCTAGTGTGCTTTGGAGGGATAATAAAAAATAAATGATATTCAACTTAATAATATATACCAAATCTAAACATGCAGGGCAACTGACTGCCTCAAAATTAATGGAAAACATTGATAGAAAAATTGCAGATAACTGACATATCCACGTTTATAGTAAGCAATGAACATATATGTTAATTATAGATAAGTCAAGCATACAAAATAATCAGCAAAGACATTAGGGAATCCAACTACTCAGTTTAAAAGATTAATCTTATTAACCGACATCAAATCTCATAAAGTAGTTTACCTTCTCTGCAGTTTATATTTCCCAGATTTCAATTTACCTCTGGTCAACTGTGGTCTGAAAATATTAAATGAAAAATTCCAGAAATAACTAATTCATAAGTTTAAGTTGCATGCCATTCTGACATAAATCCCTTTGTCCAATGTATCCACGCTGTATTCACGACCTGCCCATTAGTCACTTAGTAGCCATCTGAGTTATCAGATCAACTGTCTCAGCATGGCAGTGCCTGTGTTCAAGTAACCTTTATTTTCCTTAAGGCTTCAAAGCACAAGAGTTGCAATGCTGGCAATTTGGATATGCGAAAGAGAAACCATAAAGTGCTACCTTTAAGTGAAAAAAATTATTTATATACAGGGGAAAAAACCTGTAAATATAAGTAGGGATTCAGTACTGAGGTTTCAGGCATCCACTGGAGGTCTTATAATGTGTCCCCTACAGATAAGGAAGGACTACTATAGTTACAAAACACATTATTCTCAAACATGCACGTTGGTCATTTTCTAGGACTTAAAGAAAGTCTAAAATAATGGAACATATAGTAATGATAAAAGCATTTAGAGAGTTATGAACAAAAGATAATTTTTTACGAATGTGTATGCGTAAGAGAAATATAGCCAAATGCCAACGCAAATGGAGAATTCTTAGAAGCATTGTCTTTAAAGTCAGGAGATAAGGACAAGGGTAGTCACTATTACTGCTTCCATACAACATTATACTGGAGGTAGCTGGCACAATTTATAAAAATGGTGGTGGGGAAGAAGAGAGAAGGAAACAAATTAGAGGGATGGAATGAAGAAAATAATACTGTTCATATGATGATATCAGTAGGGAACAATTATAAAAAATATAAAATAAACTATATGCCAACAAATCATTGGAAAACTTAGGAAAGAGGTAGGAGAATGTATTCAAGATTGAAACACTCTTTGAAACCTACAACACCCTGACTATTCCGGCCCCTGCTTACCTCATTCCACTTCTGTCTGTTGCTCCTTTCAGATTCAGTGACTTGCTTTAGTCACTTAAACTTATCACACTCCTTCCCACCTCAGGATGGGAGGTTCCACCCCACCACGCCCTAATTACCCACAAGTCTGTTTTCAAAGGCCACTTCCTTACACTAGCCTAAGTTTACATCTCATTATATATTCCCTTAATTTTGCCCCCTCCCCCTTTTTTTCCTTCATGTCATTAACTCAATTTGTAATTAAAATTCCTGCATCTACTTGTTCAATGCCTTGCTCCCTGACTATATCCTTCAGGAGCGTAGCACTGGTTTTTGTCTTGATCATGGCTGCTTCTCAGTATCTAGGACAAATCGTTCATAAATAAGCCATGAAATAATCCAAGAATGCCTTCAGATGTATTATTCCCAGTATTGAAAATACATTTATGAATTAAAAGGCAGAACATCTTAAATAAATCACAGTGACAATAATCCCAAATCAAAATATCATTCTCTAGTAGATATGAATTTAGATTCATCGTCTAGAGTGACTTTAGGGAATCCTATATAAATCTTGACCAACAGCATTTTAATCTCATTCTTAGCTTTCCATTTTTGCATGACTTCTACTGATTTTTCGTTCTCTCCAGTTACCGGCTAAATACAAGTATTATTATTAATTCATGTTATGATTCTCTAGTTCAGGATTTTTCAATGTCAGACTATTGGCATTTGGGATGGGATAATTCTTTCTTCAGGTGGGGTTCCTCTTTGTATTGTAGGATGTATAGCAGAATTCACGGTCTCTACACTAAATGCTAGTAGTGACTTCCAGTTGTGAAACCAAAAATGTTTCCAGACATCAACAAATGTCCCCTGGAAAAAACAATATCTCCCCCAGTTGAAACTACTGCATTAGTTACTACAACAGAATAAATATAAGGCATGAATAAGATCCTTCCTTAAAATAGTTTAGATATGCTAACTGGTACTTAAAATCGTACAGTTAGATGACACAAAGAAATAACACATAAAATAGTCAGTAGAAAACTTGCTTGTAGAAATGTAAGCATAATAGCGAATAAGCAATAATATGAAAGAAAAATACAATCAAATTATAGTCCAGCAAAAAAAATATATATAGTCCAGCCTGCATTCCATATATATATGTATATACACACAAATAGGTGTTTGAAGATAGAATATGAGGGAGAAATAATAGCATCTACAGTCCACTCCTACCTTGTGTTTGAAGAATGATATTACTATAAATTTATTGAGAAAGGATGTCAATTTAGTCTGATCTTTAGTTGAGGCATTGTTTTCTTCACTCCATAGAAGTTTCCCTGGACTACTCTAGCTCTCTAGAAGCTGTGTGAATCTTTCAAGCTCAAGGCTACAAAAATCCCACGAATCTTCCTTGATCATCCATTTTTTATTCTTGCAGGCTGCTTCCTTTTCGTAAATGCGATTTGTCTTGTTAATAGGATTAGGCTAATGCAGTCAGTGTTAGTTGTGGGTGTTTCCCAGACATCTTTGGAGATGAACTGTAGGTGAGGTGAGACAACTCACAAAGGAAGATTTCCAAGTGGCTGGGGAAAAAGAAGCACAGAGTGAATGATTAATCTTATTTCCTAAGATTGGATTGAGGGAAACTGTTGCTACTGATCTCCTTTCAACATCACAATTACATGAGTCTCCTCTTATCTTTTCACAAAGATATTCTCGATTTGATTTTCTCAAGTATGAAAACAATGAATTTGAGGTCTCCCTTTAAAACAAGGGTATACTTATAGATTTCAGAGCTCCCAAAAGTTTGAAAAGTTTTAAAGTCTCAAAAGCATTCTGTATTAGGTAACTGGAATGGTGGACCAAATGTGTTCTTACATTAAAGTCTTACCTTAAAATGACGAAAGTCAATCAATGAGTACAAGTAAGTGCTTACTCCATAAATGAACATATTTAAACAAACCTCAGGAAACATGTCCAAGTTTTCAGGCATTTTTTTCTAAAATCACTAACTGACAAAATAATCCTTCCTCCCTTTTTGTAAATTAAACAAAAGTTCATAATGTCCAGAAATTTATATGCAAAGGCAGCATATGAGCCTTGTTTTGTTGTAAAATGAGAGGCTCTTGATGAGGTGATGTTTGTAGAGGTTTATTTAGGGAGATTAGCTAAGGTGTTAAATTAATTATTTTCTCTGGTTTGAAGAAAACTAGTCATTATTAACAACTCTCTGGAAGAAAGTGGTCTTCAGAGACTCAATATAAAGAGATTCAGGGAGCCAAGCTCATTCTTCTCCAGAACAGAGAGAGTGTGTTTGGAACTCACCTGGCTGGGGAGACTTTGGAAAGCTACCACACTTGGAAGGCTTGATCCCTGAGCTGACTTCTCTGTGTTATTACTTCTACAGCAAGCATTGGCGAGACCATGGATATGCTCCTTAGGTGAGTACACAATTGACCACTGAGTAGTTCCTGCATCTTTCCTAAAGGCAAATAAAACAATTTCCTAATTTTAATTTATTTGTAAACTGAGGTTTTTCCTATGAAATGACGTTGTTTGCCAACTTAGTGAAAATTGTTCCATTCCTGTTTTGGCGTCCTATGTGTATGTCTGTTGGAATTAATATAATGATTAATTTTAGTTCTTTAGTTTTATGCATCCCATAGTTGTTCCCATATATTATAAGGACTCAGAAGGTAGTGTCCAGATATCTTGTATTTTTGTACCTGGTGTAGATTAAAAACATTTTTAAAGGAATATTTCATTCTATATGTAGTACACATTAGAGTCTACTTTAATAGTGGTACATGCCTATATACACAAAAGATGACAGTTTATATTATATAACTAGATAACACATTCAGTGATTTGAGGAAAATATTGTTTTAAAGTGAAGAAAATGTTGTCTCTTAAGAAGCATAAGTTTTCTGACTTAAATTTTAAAGAAGCTTGGAAATTATATCCAAGTTATATCTTATCACAATGTGAAGGGGTGGTTGATAATCATTTATAGGACTTGGAAGAGACAATCATTTTCTTTAATTTTTAGTGTCTTTGACTTAGTGTCTTTGGTATAGATAGTAGAGGGGGAGGACTATTCAACAGATCAGTATATTCATTTAAGTAGATTCTAGATAGACTCTGTTTCAATTTGACAATGTTTGGTTTCCTCTTCATTAATTCTTAAAGTATTCACAACATTTTGTAAAACAATGTTTTGGGATGTGGATCCTGATTGAGATAAAAAAGGATATCCAAGGAAAAATCCCTGACAGTTACATGAAATAAGGAAAATTGAAGCTTTTCAAATATCCTTTGCTAAATCAATGACTAGCACTGAGCCTTATGATGGATTTTCAGAACATTCAAGACCAACCACCTGGGGCTATAAATTGTGTTAAACTCCTGAAACTCAAGCTATGTGGTAAAAGTAAGACCTCAAAAAACCAGGGTTCTTTTTTTATGATAGAGAGAGGGAGGCAAGAGGTGGATAGTGTTCGTTCAAAGCCTAGTTCTCTACAGATCCTGAGAACTCTCCTTGTCTAAGTTTTCCATTTGTGTCACATGAGCAATCAAGCCTGTTCTGCTCCAAACGCAATGTTATTATCAAATCGAATCACAGCCAGAATCAAATATTACTTAGACCTTTGTGTATTCAGGTCAGAGGTATAAATGCCTGATTTTCTTCCTTCAGAAAAATGGACTCAGACATCTCGCAAGACTTTCATAAATAACTCACCTGTCTCATCTGCCTGAATTACCTTATAGACCAAGTCACCATGGGATGTGGGCAGTTTCTGTTTGTCATGTCTCTGTGTTTCCTGGGAGAAAGTTGAAAGCCCCGCAAGGAACTCTGCAAGGAACCATCACAGCAGACAAACTTCAAAACCAGTATTCTACTGAAAAATCTGGTGTCCATTGCCAGAAAAGTCTGTCTCTGGCAATTCCTCAGCTCTGAGGAACATATGTGTGATATACACAAGGAGACAAAGCAGATCTTCTGCGAAGATGGCAGGAGTCTGCTCTGTTTGCTCTGCTCTGGCTCTCAGGAGCACGAGGCTCACAGACACTGCTCCATTGAAGAGGCTGCTGAGGAATCCCGGGTAAGTGATGGCTCTGAAAGCACTTTGAAAGCTGGGGGGATAGAACAGCAAAGAGATGATAAGGATGTGAGGATCGTGATGATTAAATCCTCTCTTTATTGAGTCTCCAGTACCAATCTAAGCACCAGTAATGAAAACACACTGGTATGCCGACTTTCATGGAGCTTGCGTCCAATGGGATGGTGGTTAAGTTGATGGTCATTATTTTGATGATACAGCATCATACTCAAGGCCTCATAAAACCCTGCTTTTGAGAAAGAGTCTCTGGAATAAAAACTACAAATGCCAAAAAGTTTGCTATGGGGTGCATATTTGCTAATACTTGACAAAAAAGTAGGATAAAGTGCATTGGAATTAGCGTAGAACAAGTATCACTCGTTCCAAATTCTGATGAAAGATGCTTCATCTGGAAGTAGCCATGCTATGTAAAATCAGTTTCCTTAGAAAAATGAATACGTTATATTGTGTGGTTCAATAGGTTGATATCTCCTAAAATTGATCATTTTAAAGACTGATGTGGTATATAAAGCTGAAAAAAACAAAAGAACAAGACAAACAAATGAAGAAATAAAAACTCATAGGCATAGACAACAATTTAGTGGTTACCAGAGGGTAAGGGGGGAGGGGAGTGGTAGATGAGGGTAAAGGGGATCAAATATATGGTGATGGGAAGAGAATTGACATTGGGTGGTGAGCATACAATGTGACATAGGTGATGTATTACAGAATTGTACACCTGACATCTATGTAACTTTAATAATTGTCACTCCAATAAACTTTAATTTAAAAAAAAAGATGAATAGAGAAACATGATTAATCTTACACACTATCTAAAATACTTTTTTTAAACATCTATCATTTGGGGTCTGAAACTAAACCTATTTGCTTCTCTAGGCTAAAATTCACAGTTCTTTTACAGGCGAAGTTCTCAAACCAAATGAAATCTTTATGGGGAAATATCCAAAAAATCCAAAGAATAAAGATGGTGGAATATCTGTCTATTGGATGGTATGTATGAGAAAGTAATTCTGTATGAATTAGGTTACACATACATGCCAGAAAAATGAATTGTGACCAGCAATTTAAGAAATGTGCCTGTGATGGTGAAAACGGATTCTGCGGGTGCTAGAGAGTAACATTAGTTTATTTAGGAGAAAATGTAACATGTTAAAAAGGAAAACAGGAAAATAAGAAAAGAAAAAGGCTATGATTGGAGAGAGCATGAATCCATAACTATTGGGAGAGAATATGCAATAGAATAAGGATTAATGTCCTTCAAAACAATATGAGAGCCTGTGGCTTTAGATGGAGGATGGAAGCTCATTCACAGAGCAAAGAAAAACAGAAAAAAAAGGGTGGGGAGGAGGGACATCAGTTTGAAGTGATGAGAATTTCAGGAAGATATTTTCTGATGGTTTTTAATCCTGAGAGAACAATGCAACATTGCTGCTAAGAGGGAGAGGTCAGGCTGTGGAGTAGGGACGGTTAGACAGTGGAGACTCATTTACTATCACAAAGATCAGACTATTGCATATTATGATTGATTAATCGACGATAAATTTTAATTGCTTGCATGCAGTCTTTCAGATTTGAGAGGATGCATGTGAAGGAAATTATCAATGACAAGCTTTTCTCCATTTGTTTCAGGAACTCATGAATTGGATGGAAGTGGTTTGAGGGAAGAGTGGGATTGGCTTTGGGTATAGTTAAAATGGAAGATAAAGGAAGAGGAATGAGTTTGTGGTTTCTGGCAAGTGGGATGACCCGAAATCAGGATGCATGTAGTTTATTGGTAAAGAACACGAATCATTAAACTAGATGCTGTTTTAAGCACAGGAGGATAAGGTCACCCTGAGTATTTGATCTAGAAAATCTATATCCTTACAGACTTATCTAAATGGACAGCAAGATGAAACCAGAGATTTTTATGAGACTCTGCAACTGGTTCTCCATGAGGAAGAAGAACAATATTTAGAGAATCTTATTAAAGAAGGCTCAAAAATGTTTGAGCAACTGGAGAAATGTGGAGCTGAAATGATCGAGAAGGAGATAAGCCTAAGAGCAATGTATGAGGAGCTCGTGCACCTGTGCCATAAACCAGATGTAGAGCTGCTCCAGGTAGGAATTCAGCATGTGATATGCATATTTTATATCATCAGAAGCCCACACATTTCCATTATTTCATACCAAAGATATATTTCTGTATCTCCTGCATCTATGGTGAGGGGTCTCTTCCAGTTGGGAATAATATAGATAAGCCGCAACTCCTGACCTGATCATGAACAAGCAAGCTTTATGGAACTGTGATTATGGAGGTTCCCCAGGGAATGTTTCCCATCCTAAATGTCCTCTTATGTCTTGCTTCACTAAAAACCAGCAAAGAACAAATTATTCATGGGCATTTAATTGTGGTCTGCAGTTGGGCAATGTGGAGACATTTGGTTAAAGCACCTATATATGTCTTCTTTCTGTTGGGATATGCTTGGTTTCATTTGCCATTAATTTGGGGGCGTATTACCTTTTGGGGACAAGCCATAGAAAAGATCTCTTTGCAGAGAGGTGATGGTGACAGCAATGCAAATAATTACCCTTGTCTTCTGTTTTCACACAGGATTTTCAACTCACCAATAACAAAAAGAGACCAAAAGGATGGTTACCAGAAGGGAGGGAGTGGGAGAAAGGGTGAAAAGAGAGAGGGGTTTATAGTCAATAATATGATAAGTTTACACAGTAAGAGATAATTGCTAGAAGTAGTGGGGTCATCACATTGTAAAATATAAAAATGTCAAATCACTATCGTACACCTGAAACTAATATAACCAATATATAATTGTATACCAACTATAGTTAAATAAAAATTAAATTTAAAAAAAGAATTTAGATTCTGAAAACATGTTATCTTTAGGGAGGAAAATAAAAAGTAATTTATAAGATAGTTTGAGGGCAATAGTGATTCGTACTTTTCTGAACTTGCCCAAATCCGAAGACTGGTTGGCAGAATGCCCTATTTCTGAAGAAGTCTAAGCTTCTCTTTTCTTTCTTGACAGGAATTAGGGGACAAACTGACAAGGTGAGTTTCATCTTCAATGCCAATGGGAGCTTGTGAGGGCTGTGAAAGACTGAGCTACTTCTACCAAAGTGCAGACATAATTTCTCAGATTGTATCCAATTATTTTTGTATGCACATGTTGTGCATGTTTTACTGAATATGATTTCCTGCCCCCTTGATCAAAAGTTAACCTTTTCCTTACTGTGGTGGAGGGAGGTATGTGTTGTTTGGTTCAATTAACAGTTTCTAGAAAACTGGTCATTTATGATTTTAGATTTCAAAATCAGTAAGAACTATAAGTGCAAGGACTAGGTATTCCCAGACATCAGGTGACAGAGGCAAGAACTTCTGAGAAATGGGGGTGGAAACACGCCAAGAAGAAAACAGAGTTTCCCTAAGAATGACACAGTCGTATCCCATAATTGTGCAGGAAAGGATTTAGATGAAGAGTGTTCAGTTAAAGGCTGAGGACTTTCCTTAAACAATGTGTGGTTGAGAAGCCTTGGGCACCAGAAAGTGTGACTGCATCTTCCTCCCTGTAGGACTGAGCGGGTGCAGCTGCACGTGCCGCAGCCTCTGCAGCCACAACTGCCTGCGCGACCCATCACTGGACTGGTGGACAGGCTCAACCACTTCCGAGGTGAATGTCGCACATTTGTGGGAACACCTGGCAGGGCCCTTCAAGAGTGATTTTTATGGGTGATCTTGTCCTCTTTCTTAATCTTCACCTTGTAGGGAAGAACAGCCTGCAAAGAGACATGTATAGTCCTGCTTAGTCACAGAGTCATTATAATAGGGAAAAGATAATGTGAAAGCTGGTGTACCAATACATGGGACTCAGGATTATCAATTACTTATAGATTTGATAAGTTAAAGGACATGCTCCAGAAAAGGGATCCTTGAGCCCCTAAAGTTATTATCATATAAAGTATCAGTTGCTCACTGAGTCATAGAAAACTGGATATTAATTCAAGGTATTCCAATTTCAAATAAGGGCAATGAGTTATATTTTTAAAAATATTTTTTTCTTTAAAGTTTCTGAGTAATTGAATGTATAATGTATGTTTCAAATGATGTAATCAGAAAAAAGCACATAAAAATTAGTGCAGAAACCAAGAATTTATGAATAACAATGATGAAGTAAGTTGGTGGTGGATGAGGCTATATATTGAGCCCACGGTAAACCTAAACCTGGAGAGTTAGTCCAGCAGAAAGAGGAAGTCTAGTCCTCAGGTGGAACCAGCTTTCTAAGGGAGACAATACTCAGTAGGAAACCACTTCTAAGAAGGCATCTAGGTTTTCTTCAATGTCAATTTGTTTACTTAACGAGAATATCATTTTATCCTGGTAAAGTGATCACAGTTTATTTGGTCTCAGGTATATCTTTTTTTTTCCTCCCCTGAGAAGGGGTGGTGGAGTAAATTATATTGCTATGGACTTGGAAGCATTGCACAGGTATCTATCTTTTCAGGTGTCAAGAAAATAACCAGCCACAAATAGACATGACTTCCCTCTCCTTTATGATCTCTGAATTTTTAGGAAGTGTTTTATATTGCAATTAGGTATTTGTTCAAGAGACACTCTGGCATCATTTGAATCCGATATTTTTTAGTCAGAACTACCCTTCTAATTTTGGAATTTTTTTTCCAGTGAGACACTAAGGAGAACCTTTCTCTCATAGACAGTTTTATTTTTAACATTGATTTTGACTGGAATATTCTCTTCTCTCCACAGTGGAAATTTCCTTCACTAATGAAATAACCAGTCACAATATCAGGCTGTTTGATGATGTGAGAAGGCTGAGGTTTATGCATGACAGTCTTCATGTGTCTTTGGATCCTGGAACATGTAACTATTATGCTGCGTGGGGAGCCCAGGTCTTCACCTCTGGCAAACATTATTCGGAGCTGCATGTGGATGACTCTTGGGATTGGGCGGTAACACATTTCTCCTTTTATGTCTGAAGGAGGATAATCGTTACACTCTCTGGACCACCACCCCGATGACTCATCAATTTGTAGAGAAACCTCTGGGCAGGGTTGGTGTGTGCCTTGATGCTGACAGCGGAAGTGGAAGTTTTGTGGATATTGCGAAGTGTTCCCTCATAAACCATTCCCGCATTAAGCCTTCTCCTCTCCAGAGGTATCTAGATGACATGTTCAGTTTCCCTTTCAGGCCGTTCATTTACACGAGCCATTCATGATTAGAGCTGAGTCAGGAACCTGACTTTCTGCCCACGATCTCCATATCTGAGGGAGCCCTTCTCAGTTGAAGCAAATCAATGATAATTTGTCTTTTATGCTTCTACTTTAATGTAATCTCCTTTTCTTATTATTCGATCTGACGATAGTGTGAAATGCAAACTTTTGTTGGGTCCATTTTCTTGACATGAAAATCATATGTTGTGGTTCATTATCTAGAATATATGCTGTTGTTGCTTACCTGTTTTCTGAGCTTGCTGGAGTCACCAAAATAGATACGACTGTGATCCTGCTTCATCGTCCCGAATGCAGGAACACAGGGTTTGCATAGCATGGACAGACCAGGTTATCTGCCATAACCATGTCAGTTCAACTTTCTTCTCCTTCCTCTTGGTCTGGTCAATAGTGCAAGTGAACTTACACTCAGGGGAAAAAAACAAATTGACAGGGAAGTTTCCACTGACTTTTAGGACCTGTTTTAGAGAACATGGAATAACTGATACTTTTCTTTTACCATAGAATAAATGACAAGAGATAGAGAGGAAGTGTCTCTAGCTTTCACTACTGTGTTCTCAATAGCTAACACATTGGCTAGGACATCAGGGGCACTAAACAAATTTTTGCAGGAATAAATTAAATGGGTGAGACAATTACTTTACTTGAGAGGGGTTTGCTATAAAAGTTAGGACATAAATTCAAAACTTTACATTTTCAGGATTTGAAGGCTGGTATGAAAAACTGATTAAATTACATATGCTGAGTTTAAACCCCATTGATTTTTCACTGGTGTGAGAAAAATGGCATCGTTCGTGGGAGGAAGAACGTATAGAGACTAGGGCTGTGTGTTTGTGTGTGTGTGTGTGTGTGTGTGTGTGTGTGTGTGTGTGTTTACGGTCATGGCTGTCTTACATTGTTAATTTATTT
Source organism: Rhinolophus sinicus (assembly GCF_057876585.1). Classification (NCBI taxonomy): domain Eukaryota; kingdom Metazoa; phylum Chordata; class Mammalia; order Chiroptera; family Rhinolophidae; genus Rhinolophus; species Rhinolophus sinicus. The sequence continues at coordinate 127,267,289 of NC_142514.1, forward strand.
AAGATCATTGCCCAGGATCTGAGAAAGGAGATGGAAGGACAGAAAAACAAAATGCAGACATAAACTCCCTACTATCTATCCCCATTTCACTATCATACAGTATTGCCTTGGTTTTTGTTTTAATTGTTCTTGTCCCACGCTGAATTGTAAATTCACCATTGTATTTCCTCCATCAAATATGTTTTCCTAATATATTATTAGAAATTAAAGCTGATTAATTAAATCAAGGTGGTTTCTTAGACTAGAAAATGAGACTCAAGCTTAACAGACATTGTGATCTACCACACATGGGAATGAGTGTTGGCTGCGTTGTCTGGAACAGGTCACTTAAATTCACTTTACCAGTGTCTTCATTTGCAGTTACTAGTAATGAATTTACATTTATGGAGATCTTACCATGTAGTTTTCCTATAAATTTGTTCAATTTACATATAAAAACGTTAATCCATTATTTCTGATGAAGAAACGGAGCCGTGATTAATTTAGTGATTTGAACTAAATCAATAATTAAGTCTCCAATATCTGTGTGCTTACCTTTGCTGTGTGTTGCCTCTAAAAAATACATGACTCTAAGGTGAAATGATATAGGAAATGGAACAACCTCCCAATGACTGTTGGTGAGAGTCAGATTACCTAATGCAAGGAAAGAGTATACTAGGATCCGACACAGTTAATCCTGAGAAACGTGTACTGCCAATATTAAAAATATACATATTATTAATATTAGTGCAGAAATTATCATATTTACTTTGGTTTTCTAGACATTTTCCTCACCCCATTCTATCAATGGCTGATCTAGACTTTTCTTCTGTCAACAGCTACCTCAAATCACCTCCTTTCTTATTCTCAGTAGATGGCTAGTAGAACTCAATAAAATGAAGTTCACGTAGTCCCTTACATTCATGCTCTGACACCTTTATTCCAAACCACATCAGCAACCATCATCACTGCCTCTCAATTTATTGGCAAAAAAAAAAAAAAAAAAAGTAACAAAGTTAGTTTATATCTTTCATAGAGTAAATGTTTATGAAATGCCTTTATTGTGCTTCGAATGAATTGTTATACCCTAGATATACACAGTCCCTGACATTCCCTTCTCACATAATTTTTTAGGAGACAGACGTTAAACAGATAATTACAGTACTAGGGTTTTGTGGCATTAGTAAATTAATTACTTGATTTACAAAGAAAAGGGGTTAATCATATTAATTGGGTTTAGAATTAATGTATTTCAATGAAACTGAATATCTACATAACTGACTGATGCTTATTATTTATCTGTCTTATAAAAACTAATAGAGATGGAATTTCATCTCTGGTTATTAGGGCTTTTCACTATGATTTCTCATATTTCAATTCATGTGCTGTCTACTACATTTACTTGAGTAAATCAGATCCTTCTGGGATTTAAAAAAAAAAATATTTTGGAGCTATTTATAAAGACAACAAACGCAAATGCCAAATAGTGAAATTTTCAAATAATTTAAATTCAGTTTATATCCAACCCAAAATATATTCAAACGCCAAAATAAGTTACAGATGAAATATACAGTTAAATGTGAAGAATATAACAACAAAATCAGAAGAAAATGAAGGTGTGGTTTAACAAGTCTAGATGAATTAGGACCTACTAAACCTAAAAATTGGAAAAATCACAAAGTAAATGATCTACAAACAGAAGAAACTAATAAAAAAAAAAGAAAACAGCAAACTAGGAAAAATATTTGCAATGAATATAACAAAGTGTAACCATAACTAACTTAAAGGTTCTTTTAAATCAATAAGTTCAATATTAATTAATCTCCACCTTCCTCCCCTATGGGTGTGTGTGTGTGTGTGTGTGTGTGTGTGTGTGTGTGTGTGTGTTCAGGTTAGGAGAAAAAGAAAATAAAATGAATGAAGAGGATAAGGAAATAAAAACAAGCCACAAGTAAGTATAGAATGAAAATGCATACAGTTAAGCCTGCTATCCTGAATGTTCAGCCACAACCTTAATATAGGAATAAATCTGTTACTTGAGAGAAGAAAAAAAAAAAAACAATAGGGCAATATGATGGCAGGCTTAGATGGTGAGTGGAGAGGATTACTGAAAAATAATAAATTAGGAGATTGTGAGGAGCAGGTAATAGAGAGTTAATCTCTATAATGTATTGAGCTAGAGTTGAAAGGATCACTATACTAAGTAGACGCCTCTCAGTCTCATACATTTCATCAAAAATGTTTTGATTCTTACTTGTTTTTCATAGTTATATCAGGTTTAGACAATGCTTCAGAGAAGTTCATTAGCCCACTACTAACTTTTGATCTATGAACTTATTGTGATCTGTGATTTGGGAATTTTTGTAAGTCACTACAATTAAATTGTGCTTCAGAATACTGATCTAATGATCCACAACGTTTTTACAGTTTCATACCTATAATTCAGTCACCATAGATTGTGCTGCTGTTGAATAGTAAATGTATCTCAAAGTCATTCAAACTCTATTTTGTGAAATGTCTTTAACTTCCAAAAGGTCACAAACAGGAAAAAGCAGTTCTTTATAATAAAATATATACATACTTATACATACATGCTGACAAACCACTTAACCTAAAGGACAATTTTCTGAGAGAACTCTGTTTTTTTTATCAGAAAACATTTATTTTTAATTGCCTTATAAGAAAAACGTTCTCTGCTTAAAAAAAAAATCGTAATCAGCATAATGGATTCAGGTGGAGCATAGAGGGTTTTTAGACAGTAAAACTACTCTGTATGATACTATTATGGTGAATATATTTCATTATAAATTGTCCAAACTCATAGACACCACCGAGAGTGAACCCTAAGGTAAACTATGGATTTACATATGGGACTCTGTGTCATTGTAGGTTCATCAATTGTAACAAATATACTACTCTGACGGGGAATGCTGATAATGTGGGAGGCTATGCATGTGTGGGGGCAGGAGGTATATGGGAAATTTCTGTACCTTCCCCTCAATTTTGCTGAATCTAAAACTGGTCTAAAAAATAAAGTCTATTTTCATATGAAAAGATGCTCAATGTCACTAATCATCAGAAATGCACATTAAAACCACAATTAGATACAACCTAGAATGGCTATCATCAATAAATGAAAAAACAACAAATGTTGGTGAGGATGTGGAGAAAAGAGAACCCTCATGAACTGTTAGTGGGACTGCAAATTGGTGCAGCCACTATGGAAAATAGTTTGGAGGTCCTCAAAAAATTAAAACTAGATTTACCTTATGACTAAGCAATTCCAATTCTGGATATTTACCTGAAGAAATCCAAAACACTAATTTGAAAAGATATAAGCATCCTTATTTCACTGCCAAGGTATGGAAGCAACTGAAATGTCCTCAGTAGACAATTGGATAAAGAAGATATGGTACATATATACAATGGACTATTAGCCATAAAAACAAAAATGAAATCTTACCATTTGTGACAACGTGGATGGACCTAGAGGATATTATGCTAAGTGAAATAAGTCAGAGAGAGCTAAATATCATATGATCTCACTTATATGTTGTGGAATCTAAAGAACAAAACAAACAAACAAAAAAAACAGAAACAGACTTATAGATCAGAGAACAAACTGATGGTTACCAGCTGGGAGGGAGATTGGGAGGCTCGGCAAAAAAGGTGAAGGGATTAAGAAGTCCAAGTGGGTACTTACAAAATAGTCACAGAGATGTAAAGTACAGTAGGGAATATAGTCAACAATATAGTAATAACTATGTATAAAGCCAGGTGGGTATTGAACTTATCAGGGGGATCACTTCATACATTATATAAATGTCTAACCACTACCTATACATCTGAAATTAATATGAAACAATATTGAATGCCCACTATAATTGAAATAAATAAATAAATATTTTTAAAAAGATTCATGCAAAAGTCCTATTGCAGTTAATATATTTTTAGGTTTAGACTGAAGGGTCACTGAAAGGCACACATAAAGTCACTTTATGTGGGCTTAAAAATGTAAGATCAAATAATGGCATCAAACAAACTAATCTAATTATGAGGTGTTTGTTGTTTCCTTAAATAGATTAAGCGATTATGTAAATCCAATCAAATGACTTGAACTTGTATTTACACCTACTATAACGTAGTCTTCCATTAGTAGTGTACTATAATATGTTAAAATTGTTCATTCTTTGGAAATTCTACAAAGGAGCTTAAGAATAAGATTCAGTCCTCCACATTTTCTAGAAAATAAAGACGCTCGTTGGTGGTCAATATGATGCCAAGTTACATCCTCAGTGAATACTGTCCTATAAAGCAACCAACCTGGCTAACTTTGACAACTTTTCCTGTAAAACTGTTATCATAAGAACATTTAAATGGTCATTTGTTGGAATTTAGAGAATGTAGGTTCCTATCCACCTTCTCTTCCTAAGATTACTTGACATCTTGAAATTGTTCTCTCATTTTTGAGAGGATTTGAAAACCAGGTGTCTCCTATGTAGTTGGGTGGTTTTCCTAATTCTGTATTGCCTAATCGGGTAGTCACATGCAGACACTGAACCCTTGATATGTGACTAGTCTGAATTGGGCTGTGTTGTAAGTGTGAAATGCATGAGGAATGTCAAAAACTTAGGACATTTAATCTAGGAATAAAATTATGATAATCATTGCAGAAAATACTGAAATTAGAAAAAAATAAAATTATAAAACCAACAACAAAAAAACTGGCTCTTGGAATAGATCAATTAAATTTATAACTGCCTAGGAAGACTCATCCAACAACAGGAGGGGTGGTGTTCAAATCAAGAATATAAGATCAAGAATAAGAAGGCAAATGTGAAGGTTCCTTAGACATTAATAAAGAAGTAAGAGGATTTTATTAACAATTGTATGCCTATGCATTTGGCAATTTAGATGTTGGATAAAAAATTGGATATAAATTCAATGCCCATTCATTATGTTTAAATACCTATTAACAAACAAAAAAAGGGAGTGACATTTCATAATCTTATAAAATTATCCAGAAAAAATATAGCATATATTATACTCAATGGAGAACTTGAAAGCTTTCTCCACAGAATATGGAATGAAATGAGAATGTCTGCTATTACCACTTATATATACAACACTATTATGGATGCCCTATTCAATACAATTAGACAAGAAAAAGAAAAATATCTTATAAGAGTTGGGAAGAAATAAAGCTATCATAATTTGCATGATTAGCATAAATGATTGTATGGTTACAAAATTTCCCAAAATCTATAATTAGTGAAGTAAGGAAGAAATGTAACCAACTATATTTCTATAAACAACAATAAAAAGTGGGAAAGGAAATTTAAAATGCATTTAATAAATGCACAAACATCAAATACCTAAAAATAAATCTAATGAAAGATCTACAATTTCATGCATATTACCTATTAACCACTCTTGAAAGAAATTAAAGAACTATGAGTACTGTAACTGAAGATATCCAATATTTGTGGATTGAAAGACATAATATGGTAAATATGTCCATTCTCCCCAAATAGATTTATAGAGTAAATACCATTCAAATAAGTAGTCAACAAGTGGTGTGTGTGCGTGTGTGTGAGTGTGTGTGTGTGTGAGAGAGAGAGAGAGATTGAGAAGTTTATTTTTAATGTGTGGCTGGGGATCTTAGATATTTTATGCTCTAGAGTCTAGACAATAAGGGACAGACAGACCACACTAAAGACGTATTAGTATTATGGGTTTTGTCACCTCAATTCTTTCCATACCTAAATAGCACAAATAAAACTGCTTCCATATTGTGGGGGACATTTGTGAAAAAGAGATACATTGTAGTAGGAACAGAGTATAAAGATCTCTCTAAAAAGGTCCATGTCAGCTTTTCTCTCCTTTCAGGAGTGAGCTTGAGCTAATTTAGGATGTGGTAACCCAGGCAGCTGCAGTGGACTTACATTCTCAATAACTCACAATTTTATTCATTGCTCGTTACCTATTGGATGAAACTGTTTATAGCTCTTTTTTAATCTCAGAGAAAACTTAAAACTTAAAGACAACTACCCACATTCCTCTACGTCACAAGGGGTCTTTCCCTCCCCCTTGTGCTAAATTGGGATTAAGAAGTACCTCAGAAATACTAACACTTTAAACTGAATTATTTCAAATTGGATCCCTAATGTGCTGGTGAGCAGGACTAACTTCCCAGACATATTAGGAAATATACCAGGATGCACTATGTTCTGAGGATACAGAAAATAGCATCTGAAGATGTTTTAAAAAACTTTCCAATGTTCATTTGAAATGCAGTTCTGAGAGAGCTTGGAGCTGCTGCCTTCAGGCTCTTGCTATGCAGCATATTGAGAATGCCAGGCTGGTAACTGGCTCTAGGGTCTGAGTCAGTTCCAAATCTTCCCGTCAAAAGTGGCTCATGTTAGGGTATAAATGATAAATGTCTAACTATTACATTGTTTTGTACACCTGAAGCTAATAAAAACAAATAAACAACTCCACAAAACAACAACAACATAGGCTCATATCTGGGGGGGGGGGGAGGGAAGAAGTACAAACTTCCAGCTATAAAATAAACAAGCCACAGGAATGTAGTGCACAGTACAGGGAGTACAGTATAGTCAATAATATCGTAATAACTTTGTATGGTGACAGTTACTAGACGTGTTGTGGTGAACACTCGAATCACAATGTTGAATACTAGAAACTAATGTAATATTGTATGCCAACTGTACTTTACAATATTTTCCAAAAAAAAAATAAATAAAAAGTTGACTTGAAAACAAAAAAGTGGCTCATATAAGCTGAAAAGCAGATGACCAGGTGAGCGTGACTTGAGCTGTGTTTCCTAAGTGTTCACATCTCTTTATAGTTGGCCAGGGAGTCCTAAAAGCAGTTTTATAAGTTGTTCACCTTCTGCTAAAAAGACTCACCAACTCTTCCCAGCAACCACACTGATGTCAACCTGGAATTCAGTGGTAGTTTCTAGTAGCAAAATCCGACAGCGCCTCTCAAGATGTTCAGGTTTCAGAATGTGGGGGATCCTGTTATCTGTCGTGTTAAAACCCATGTTGCACTTCAGATGGATGTGTTGCTGTTTCTGCCCTGGCTTTTGATGGCACCCTCACCCTCACTCCCCATCCCGACCCTGTCATGTGAGATGAACTGAAGGTTTGTTTTAACCCACTGGTGTGAACTGATCTTCCAAGAGACTCTCTAGGCATAATAGATTATTAGTGTTCTTTTGAAAATATTTTATTTGGTCCATCTGTTTTTTATTTCCAAAGTGTCTGACATTTGTGTTATAAGTATTTCCTTGGCCTAACAAACAAGACCTTTTTTCAACATTCCACTTTCAGAGTTAGGTTCATATGAGTAGATATGTCCTGTTTTATAGCAGGCCCACTGTTGGCCATAGGAGGGACTCAAGCTTTTTTAATCTGTGTTTTTCGGGAGCTTTTTCCTGTGGAAAGATGTTGGTGAAGGAATCTCAGGTTCGAGATTCCTTCTTTGTTTTCTGCTTCAGTTATAACACCTGCTTTGTTTTCTTCTTCAGTTATAACAGCAGAATCTTTTTCCTTATTTGAGATATTATGAACTTTTCATTTCTCTATGTATGTATTCATCTTTCCTACTAACCTGTAATCTCCAGATTCTAGGGGTTTTGTCTTACCTTAAAAGACTGGGTTTCAGGGAGGGAAATCAAGACGTCACTAGTACTTAGTAAAACATAGTAAGAATAACAGCGTCTTACTTACTCTATTTATTTTTTTGAGGGAGAGATGAGATCAAAGCCTGGTATAGGACGTTGAAGTGCTGTCTGAAGTAATTGCAAATCCAGGAAATAACAGTGTAAGTGCTGGACAAGACCCAATAAGAGAGAACGCCATTTACTACCACTCACTACGGGGGACATCCTGCACACATAACCATTTAATTTTTACTAAAACATGAGAACACTAGAAACTTCTTCCTCTAGATGCTTATGTAGATGACATGTAACATGTTGACAAATGTTTGAGGCAATTTTCCAGAATTAATTTTTCAAAAAGACCTCAAATGCATACCTATATGTGCCTTAACAGTACACATATTATATCCTTAGTCTCCTTAGGATACAGTTTTTGAAGTATCTATCACTGCTGGTCAAATGACACTTCTGAACTTATGTTAATTTACAATCTATACATTGAGTAAGAGGCCTGCTACTTTACCTCTTTTTAGGATATGCTGGCTTTTATCATTAGTTTTCCAAATTTTTGATAATTTTTAAATGGAGAATTTTATTTAGATTTTTACGTTTTGAATGTTTCGCAAGGTTAGATTATCTTTGTATGTTTATAGAAAAGGGACTAAATCTCAAACATTAGATAATATAGTGAAACATCTTATATGGAAGCATCGGTGATTTGCTAAACAGTGACAGTGTCAAAACAATACAAGTAGCATCACACCGCTGGTAAAAATAATTTTCTATAGCATGTATAAGATGGCAAATATAGTGAATAATACTGTGTTGCATATTTGAAAGTTTCTTGCATCTTACCCCAAAACACATCTACATTCTGTTAGTCAGTCCCCACATATTGTTTTCTACAGGGTTGTAAACCTAATCAGCCATTTTGACATCTTTTGGTGTAATCTAATCAGCCATTCCCACTTCCTTTGAAGACATTAGCCAATCGCAGGAAGAGGCTGTGGCCTGAGGTGAATGGAATCCCATAAAAGGTACATTTCTCCAGAGACTACTTCTTCTTCAGGGTAGTCTGACTGAGTTTGCAGCTCCCAGCAGAGTGGAGAGCTCTTGCTGACCCTGATATCAGCTGGTCTTCCAGAACGTCCAGAGGTGAGACCACTCAGAATAGGCTCTGGTGAGTTTGGAATTTAGAGCAAATAGCTTCATGTCTACTTTCTCTTATACAGATACATACTTTCAATTTACCTGTTAGCATGCTTGGGTCTTGTCCAAGCGAACAAGTGGCTTTCCTAGTTAATTAATACGTAAATATTGATAACTCCTAATTATCAATACTTAAATTATCTGTGACTAGAACATTGGTAATATATTGATATTGTTAGGTGTTTGATTATTTTTATGTTATTACATTATGTTTTGCTATATTTGTTAGATTTTAAAAGAGATTTCCATAGTTTTTATACAATTATCAAAGTCATAAACCACCTAGAATGTTCAACATCATGTAGGTACGTAATAATAGTCTTTACACACATCAACATAAAAGTAAAATGAATTGCATTAATTAGAAAACCCTTATAAAGATACTATTTGCTAGGCCTTTAAAACCTTCAGTTTGCAGACTTGATTTGAAAACTGTACAAAAGATATGAGACCAATGGTAAGGACTCCGTAGATGTGGCACTGGTCACAATGGGGGAATATCAAAATAAAGATGAACCAGTCATGCTTCCCTGAACTGCATGTCTGGACTTTCTAGTGTAGAGAGGACACCCAGTGTTCTCATTTTTTCTTTTTTTTTTCTTTTTTAAACAATTGATTACTTGTTGCTGATTATAATTGTAGCTTGAACATTCACCCAAAATGTGAAGGTGCTGTGATAATCTGAACTGATTTGGAAAAAATTGTTTTCCTGAACTAGAAATAACAGATGATTTTTATAATTTATTGTTGGAAAGGAGTTTTGCTATTAAAGTTAGAATCATAAATTCAACTGTTTCTAGTTTTAGGAGTGGAAAGATAAAGTTGACCCAGCTTAAACTAATGAGCCTAAGTTAACCTAATCAGTTTTACGGTTTGATTTGTCAGTTCAGAGGCAAAAAACAGAGACCATTCACATAGATATGGGTGTGTGTGTGTGTGTGTGTGTGCGCATGCGCGTGCGTCTTACAGTCAGAGAGTCATGGAGAGAGAGAGAGAGAGAGAGAGAGAGAGAGAGAGAGAGAGAGAGAGAGAGAGAGAGAGAGAGAGAGATCAATCAGCTAAAAAAGTAACTCTGGAATCATTCTAGCTTTTATCCTCTTCTCCAGTCATTCTTCTCATCTAACTCAGTTAGGTGTGATTTGTTTATTTTAACCAAAAAAGATGCCGAGGGCTCTGTTGTCTCATTTTCTCATTTCTATCATAGCCTAAACCCAATCTGTCCTGATTTACCAAGGTTTGTACGGGGGTCAGCTAATAAGTAGATTATGGACCTACTTAATAGGAAGGTGGAGCTCAAAAGACAAGCCAAAGACGTTCTTCCCTCCTCTGGAAAGAATGGCATTCTTTTTCTCCCTCCCTCATTTCTCTCACTTTTTTTTTTTTTTTTTAAATTTTCAGAAACATGGATTCAGACACCTTGCAAGCCTTCCAGAAAGAACTCACCTGCTCCATCTGCATGGACTTCTTCCTAGACCCTGTCACCATAGACTGTGGGCACAGCTTTTGCCGTCCCTGCCTGTGCCTGTGCTGGGAGGAAGGCCAAACTCCAATGTGCTGCCCTGAGTGCAGGGGAGGATCAGAGAAGCCAGATTTCAAAACCAACATCGTACTCAAGAACCTGGCTTCCCTTGCCAGACGGACCAGAGCTTCCTACGTCAACAGCTCTGAGGAGCACATCTGTGTGGCACACAAAAAAGCCAAGAGGCTCTTCTGTGACGTTGAAAACAGCCTGCTCTGTGGGCTCTGCTCTCAATCCGCAGAGCATGTGGCTCACAGCCACAGCCCAATGCAATGGGCTGCGGAGGAATACAGGGTAGGTGACGCCTCCAATGCGATGGGAAAGCCGTAGGTTCCTAAATCAGAGCTAGATGAGGATGATAAGGAAGTTATGAGAATGGAGATGGGGAAGTGGTGATTTTTCCATGTAAATGTCAAGATATAAGTGTATCCTCACAATGCTGTCGACCCATTGAGATCATATTATGGGAGCTGTGATGAGCTGTTACTAAGGGAGGTTTCCTTAGAAACATTGTCCAAATATGTAGAATCGGTGTGATTGTGGGGCAGGTGTCTGCACCAGGAATGCCGGCTTGTGATGCAAGTTTGACTTGTGCATAGTCAGGTTATGTAAAAATCGGGGTGTACATTTCTCAGGAATGGATAATATGATCAGGAAGGTCCCCCTAAATGTTCTACTGATGTTTCTGTCACTTAATGCACCAAATATTAGAATCAAAGTATATTAATGTGAAAAAATCAGACCTCTTCATTTTAACTCAAGGTGGCTGTTTTCAATGACTGCCTCTTATCATAAAATAAGGGATGAAATTTACAAAATCATCTTCTGTGTCGCAGAAGCTCTTGGTTATTTTGCAGGAGAATCTTCTAAAGAGAATGGACTCCTTATGGAATATGACTCAAGAAATGCAAACCAGTCTGAAGCAGGAAACAAGCAAAACCCAGTCATTACAGGTAAGAAGCAACATGTTCTGTTTATTTGTATGCAGATTGATGGCTTAGACTTTTAGCTAAATTCAAGTTGCTGGTTAAAGGGTAATGGTTTCTGTCCAGGAAAATGTAGTGGTTTCAGGTGATGTATCAGTACTCACAAATACACTGGCCAATAGAAGTCAGTGCAAGGAATGCTGATCCAGCTGACCCTTGAACAACGAGGGGAATTAGGGCCCCACAGACTTGCAGTCAAATGCCCAGTTATAACTGGCTCTCCCCAAAAGTTCTCATCCCTTGGTACCTGCAGGGCATTGGCTCCAGTACCTCAATGCAGCCCAAATCCAGGGATGTTCAAGTCCCGTGTATAAAACAGTATAGGATAAATGCATATATCGACTCTGCATGTGGGATCCTTAACCTCGGATCAAAAGTAGTGTCTTTGATGTGCCATTGGTTGAATCATGGATAGGAATCCCTGAGGTACAGATGGCTGACTGTATATTTATACTGAAATAAAACAAAGTATTATTGGACTCTCGCAGTTGAAACGCATGTGGTGCCAGGGAGAACATGTGTGTGGCATAATCCAGGCTTGATACGTGTTCCTAGTTCAACTTTCAGGGTTTGGATACATCTTTTCAGAAACTGAGTATAAGACAATATTGCACTAAGTTTGGCTGTGTAGGAAAGGAGAGAAATAAAGTAGTACCCAGAGGAAAAGTAGAGAATGTTGCAAAAATCTGTAATCTGTAATATGGTGTATACATACATATTTTAAGTATGTAGAAAAATCCGGGAAAGGAACAAAAGGAAAAGAAGATTACAGTAACAGAAAATAATTGAAGGTGTAAGAACCCCAAAGAGCATCACAGATAGAGAGAGCCTGGGACCCCTTCGGGGGCTCAGTTTAACATGAAAACACACCAGGACATAGAGAAAGCATGGACAGAAGGCCAGCAAACACTCAAGACATTTTGAGGGTTGAGGTAGAAGATTTGTCCAGTAAGTTCTTGATGAAGCTAAGGAAATATTTGATGTTTGAAGATTTCTGCTGAGAGTGAGGATATGTAACCCCGTTCACCCCCTACTTCTGCAGGAGTATGTGGCCTTAAGGAAGGTGATGATCAAAGCTGAATATCAGAAGATGCATCTGTTTCTCTGTGAGGACCAGCACCTCCATCTGGACACAATGGAGAGAGAAGCCAAGGACATTTTCCAACAACTCAAGGAAAGTGAACTCAGGATGATGCAACAGAAAGAAAGCCTGAAAGTAATGTACAGAGAGCTGACTGAGATGTGCCACAAGCCTGACATGGAGCTTCTCCAGGTGAGAATGGAGGGTCCATCCTCACAGACAGGAATCCTTTTGGGAGCAAGGTGGCCATGACATTCAAATGTTACCTACACACAGCATTACTCTCAGCTAAGTGATGATGCCCCCTGACTCATATCATTACGTTTGTACAATCACTTATTTCCTAGTATCCTGGTCATCTTTGGGAGATTTCTGTCCTTGGTAGCTAAGACAGGACAGAATTATTTCAGTGTAATCAGGAGTACCATCCACACAGACAGATTATTCAAAATCAGGAAACCTCTGTGGCCATGGGAATGTTAATTTTGTGAGGGTCATTCTCAGTTTGTGTTCCTCTGATTCATTGTCCCACTCTGTTATCTCTACAAATGCAACTTGTTGCAGACACACTGGGGTTTTACCCATTGCCTAAGGAAGATTTGTGCACTCTTCAATTATTTTATATGGTTTCCTATTTTGCTTTAATTGTATCATAAATGGTCAGGTCTCTCTATGGGAATAAGATGGAACAATGAGTGACACTGGAAACCTAGTTCTTGTTGAATGACTTCACACCCCTGCCTGACTTCCTTTCACAATATACCCTGAGGAAGCCCCCCTCGTGTTTTAGTTTAAGTTCTGTTATTTAGATAGCCTGTGATTATTCTGTAAAGGGAATAGGAAAAAAAAATACATTATCAAAACCAATTCTAACATGTAACATGACAGAACAATCATGATTACTCTTTTATTTTATTTTATTTTATTTTATTTTATTTTATTTTATTTTATTTTATTTTATTTTATTTTATTTTATTTTATTTTTTGCAGGACATGGGAAATGTATTGGAAAGGTGAGTTTACACTAAGGATTTCTGACTTCTGAGCCAGTCATTGTCTGTCGGTGAGGCATGTTTTAAGTTATTAACATTGTCATCTGTGGCTATTTTCCATTTTCTTTCAAAAAAGGCCCTGAGGCCTTCTCCTGGGTCTCAGAAGTTTCCTTTTTATGTGGCTGAATACAAATATACCTAAAACCCATCTGACATTCTGGGCTTTGTTCCAGCCAGTCAGCCCCATCCTCTCCAGCCTTATCACAATAAACATTCTGAAGGGATCTTTCTGAGGTATATCAGACGAGGCACCTTCACTATAGAGTGGAAGGTAAAAAAGACAGGAAAGAAGGAGCTTTCCTAAGAGTGGGAAGGGAGTGTGTACATTTGTCCCCAGGAGTAGCACTGACTTGGCCTGTTCTATCACAGCAGACCCCACCTTGTAGGCAAGATTTCAGGGGGAATGGCTTCCTGGTCCCACTTCAGAGCAGGGCTGCCAGGCTGGAGTTCATTCCCCTTGCTTGGCAGAAAAGAGCAAAGCAGTCTGGCCCTGGGACTAGACACTGAATGTATCACTGGTGACTACTTGCAGACTCAAGTCTCAATGGCTTTGCCTGAATTTCCTGCTCTCTGTAAGACACTCAGGATTTTTGTATTCCCCGAGGTGGAGGAGATAGTAGGAATGATTCTGTATAGTTTTAGACATGGAATAATACCTGAGAAGAATGGGGAAGTTGGAATTTGGTATAACTTTAGAATAAAGGCAAGGTATCATTTCTTACATCCCCAAGAGGGTAGAATAGAATGTATGTGTACCCAATTAACCCCCAAATGGGAGAATTCTGATGAAATACCTTGGATTAAAAGTTCCTATTTTTGTAACGGTTGTGTGATCATGCTTTGCTGTGGAATGCCTGATGTCATTCTTTATAGGACTGAATTGGTGCAGATGCAAAAGCCTCAGCCAGTGAACCCAGAGCTCACTTTATGGTGTTTCCCTGGAATCCTAGACATGCTGAACAGCTTCAGAGGTACGTGTCAGCCCTTTGGCCTCAGGCCTCAATTCCTTTCTGGTTTTTGGGAATGAGCCTTTCTCCATCTTAGTTTTAGTTTTGCTGATGTGAAGGTGGTACATGACTTTTCAAAATGATCTCTTCTCCCTGTATAGTTATCACAATGATCAAAACTGAACTTTGCAAGTTATAGTACTGAAAATGAAGAGCAAGATACATATTTTTAATTACACCTAACATAGGCATAATAAGAGAAGAGTAATCGGGTTGGTCATGTGATTTTGAAGAGAGAGATTATTTACTTCCCAGAGTAGCCACCAATAGTGTGTTTATTCAGTTTACCCCACTCTTGAAAGTTTAAATATGTGATTGATGGCTTTTAATTGCTTCTATATTCCAACTGTATTTATCATGCTTTGCACAAAGAATATTTATTATTTATAAAATCAGAAAGTTCTGACTGAAATAAAGACCAAAATTTTCAGAAGCAGAACAATTTTAATGCTTTTAGATCAATCTCGAAACAAGTAGAAGGAGAAGGCTCTGAGCATGACCCAAGCATATTAGGCCCACACTAGAGAGCAGGTCTAGACGCAGAGGGCTGAAATCGGGATCAGGCTAATGTGGGGTCCAAACAGGTAGTGTAAAGACAGAACATTCTCTTCAGAAACTTCTACTCTACGCATAATGAAGATTTCCGTCAGGTATCTTAACACTTGAAAATGAGACACGTACAGCTTATATCCCAGTAAATACCCACATAATAGCAAAGTGCTGTCTATTTATTAAACAACACCAAGGATAATCAACACAAGAGATTTCTAAAGTAAAATTAGTTTTATGTGTGTCCTGAAACATACTTCCTGAAGGTTGACATTAAATCACTGCTTCACACTGTTCAAGATACGTTCTTTTTTGTTTGTTTCCTTTTCTTTTTCTGTATAAGTTGAAGGATTTATGTGTTCTGCAAAGGTAGTAATAACTTCTGTTCTTCATAGATGTCAGTCAGGACTCTCTTTGCTGTCTTTATTTTCCTTTTTTTGGAGGAGGGGCAACTGAAGAGACTCTGCCCTTCAGACATGGAAATCCCATCAGTGACCTTATTTTTGCCTCTTTCTGCAGTGAATAATGTTCTGACTCAGGAAACCATCACTCACTATGTGAACCTTCCTGAGGACATCAGAAGTGTGATGTTTGGAGATGACCGTCAGGACACGTCCAGAGAGCCCCAGAGCATGCAGAGCTTTGCGGCATGGGGAGCTCAGACCTTCACCTCTGGTAGGCATTACTGGGAGGTGGACATGCCACACTCCTTGAATTGGATCCTGGGAGTCTGTAAAGATTCCTTGATAAGTGATACCGGTATCACTATTGATTTTGAAGAAGCTTCTCTCCTGTTTTCCTTGAAGATGAACAATCATTATCGTCTCTCCACTAATTCCCTACCCTTAATTCAGTATATGAAAAGGCCTCTGGGTAAGATTGGAGTCTTTCTCGATTATGACAATGGAAGCGTGAGCTTCTATGATGCTGACAAAGGTTCCCTCATATGTAGTTTAGTTTCTTCCTCCTTCTCTTCCCCTCTGAAGCCTTTCCTTTGCCTTGGTTCCCCATGAGAAGTTGTGGTTGACCATTTATTGGATGAACTTCCATGTCTGAGGAAGCTGTTGTCATGTGAGGCAGCAGGACCATGCCTGTCTTTGAGCACATTTCAGCTTAAGGGAGCACACTTATTATATGTTTACAAAATGCATAACCATGCTGAATGTGTAAATGTGTTTATTAAATTTTCTTTTAATAAAAATTGTTTATAATTGAACATAGCCAATAGCTTTTTCTTCTTTTTAAAATAACAGTTGTATTAAGATGAAACTTACAATACATATAGTCACAATTTCCCCCTAAATACTAACATAAAATTGTCATAAAAATTATAATCCGCTTTCGTTCCAAAACATGCTTTTCACTTCAGCATGCTTTTTCTTAGCAATTAGCACACCATATTTCCAATTCTTCAAATCCTTCATTCACATTCAATAACACTTTGCCTCATCTCGCCCAGTACAATGAAAGTGATCTTTCTTTACAAGCACAATTATAAATATGAGCTGCTGGAGTGTAACAGATTCTGCCAAACTCTAGTAGGTTTTTAAAAAATAATCTTGGGTAATACATTTTGTCACATTTCACCTGTCATTAAACACAGAGTAGACAGATTAGTAAAAGACTCAGATTAGTAAACACTGAAAAGACAGATTAGTAAAAGACAGAATTGACTGTAAGGGAAAATGTTTAAAAATTTAAATTTTAAGGCAGAAAATTCTTTGAAAGGGTTACAATATACATAATGTAGAATCTTAAAATTACCTTTGTTTTTTGACATACATGTTAATTGAAGCTCGTTTGGAATTTATATTGAGTAAATGAGCAGACAAGTTATGCAGAACATATTGACAATATTTTTTTAAATGCAATTATTATAATACACAGCCCAAATATCTTTCAATGGATGATTGGATAAAACTGTGGTACATTACATGATGGAATAGTACTCTGACAAAAAGGTGAAATATTGCCATTTTCAACAAATTGGATGGATCTTGAGAGTATTATGCTAAATAAAATAAGTGAGATGGAAAAGGACAAGAACCTTATGGTTTCACTCATAAAAAGGATATGAAACAAAAAGTAGCAATGCAGAAAAACCAAAATGAACTCATAGATATAGACAATGGAATAGTAGCTACCAGAAGGGAAGTATGGTGGGAGAATAAAGAAGGCAAAGAGGGTCAAATACATGTTGATCGAAGGAGACTAGACTTTGGGTGGTGAGCATACAATACCATACAGATGTCACATTGTAAAGGTCTACCCGAAATTTATATGATGCATTAACCAATATTCTCCCAATAAATTTAATCAGTATACAATGATTGTAATATGCAAATACACACATATGTAGTCTCTATGCTAATAGAGTCTCTAAACACCCTGCTTCCTCACACACAGGTGACTTTTTCTCAACCAGAGAAAAATCTGAAGGGTTTTAAACTGAACAAGTGCCGCTAATGTCCTAGCCAATGTTTTAACTGCTGAGGACAAACACAACAGTGAATACAAGAGACACTTCCTTTATTTCTGGTATTTTATAGTGTTGTAAAAGTAAAGGAACACATATTCTGGGTTCTTAAAACAAAAGCCTGCCGTGGGCCTGAGGGTCAGCAGAGACTTTAATGTCAAATCGGTTTTTAACCCGGAAGGTGAATATATGTGCAGAACGGACTAAATCAAGAGGAAGGAGTAGAAGTTGGACACTGACATGGCCATGCTAGATGAACAGGTTTGATTATGACATGCAAACTGTTTTCCTGCATTCGGACCACAAAGTAGGAATCGCAGTCATACCTGTTTTAGTGACTCCAGCAAGCTCACAAAACAGGCACACAACCACAGCATATATTCCAAATAATGAACCACAACATGTGATTGTAATGTCAAGAAAATGGAAAGAACAAGTCTGCGTTTCACACGATCGTTATATTGAATAAAAATAAAAAGAGGTTACATTAAAGTAGAAGCATAAAAGACAATAAAATATCATTGATTGGCTTCAACAGAGAAAGTCTCTTGACATAACCCTGCTCATGTGTGGCCAGTGTAAATGAGAGACCTGACAGGGAAGTTGAATATGCCATGGGGGTATGCTGAAATGAGGGAACACTCTGCAAGATCTACAAAACTCAAACTTCCATTGTCAGCATAAAGGCACACACCAACCCTGCCCAGAGGTTTCTCTACAAACTGACGAGTCATTGGGGCGGTGGTCCAGAGAGTGTAATGATTATCCTCCTTCAGATATAAAAGGAGAAATGTGTCTCGAGACCCAATCAGTGTGCCATTCTTCCTTAGACGGGACTCCTTACAGACCCCTACAGCCCAGTCCCAAGAGTCATCCATGTGCAGCTCCCAATAATGTTTGCCAGAGGTGAAGACCTGGGCTCCCCACACAGCATAACAGTTACATGTTCCAGGATCCTGAGATGCATGAAGACTGTCACACATAAACCTCAAACCTCTCATATCGTCAAACAGCCTGATGTTGCGATTATTTCATTAGTGAAGGAAATTTCCACTGTGGATAGAAGAGAACATTCCAGTCAAAATCAATGTTAAAAATAAAATTGTCTATGAGAGAAGCACTTCTTAGTGTCTCACTAGGAAAAAAAGAAATCCAGGGTTAGAAGGGCAGTTCTGATTGGAAATATTGGACTCAGATGAAGCCAGCATATCTGTTGAAGAAAAAAAGACTTGATGTCAATGGAACAAAAAGTTCCTAAAAAACTCAGAAAAAAGGAGAGGGAAATCATTTCTACTTGTGGCTGGTTATTTTCTTGATACCTGAAAAGGTGGACACCTGTGCAGTGCCTCCAAGTCCATGGCAATATGATTTACTCCACCACTTCTTCTCAGGGGGGGAAAAAAATTATGCCTTAGACTAAATAAACTGATCACTTTACCAGGATATAATGACATTCCAATTATGTAAACAAATTGACACTGAAGAAGAAAACCTAAACACGCCATCTGAGAAGTGGTTTCCTACTAAGCATTGTCTGCCTTTGATAGCTGCTTCCACCTGAGGACTACACTTCGTCTTTCTGCTAAACTAACCCACCAGGTTTAGGTTTACCATGGAGTTCGATATATGGCCTCCTCACCAACTTATTTCATTGCTGTTCATAAATTCTTGGTTTCTGTACTAATTTTTTAATGTGCTTTTTCTGATTATATCATTTAAAACACACATTACACATTCAATTACTCAGAAAATTTAAAGAAAAAATATTTTTTTACATATAACTCACTGCCCTTATTTGATATTGGAATAGCTTGTTAGTATCCAGTTTTCTACGGCACAGTGAGCAACTGACCTTTCATGTGATAATATTTCTGCAGCTCAAGGAGGCCTTTTCTGAAGCATGTCCTTGTTCTCATTTTATAAGTAACTTATCAAATCTATAAGAAATGGATAAAGCGTGAGTCCCATGTATTGTTACAACAGCTTTCACTGTATCTTTTCCCTATTATTGTGGCTTTGTGACTAAGTAGGACCACACAAGCCTTTGCAGGCAGCTCTCCTCCACAAGGTGAAGATTAAGAAAGAGGAAAAGATCACCCATAAAAATCTTGAAGGGGCCTGCCAGGTGTTCCCACCAATGGGGTTGCACTCACCTTGGAAGCGGATGAGCCTCTCCACCAGTCCAGTGATGGATGCAGTCAGCTGTGGCTGCAGAGGCTGCAGCACGTGCAGCTAATTACCCTTTCTGGTACCCAAGGCTTCTCAATCACTCATTGTTTAAGAAAAGTCCTCATTGTTTAAATGACAGATCTTCATCTAAATCCTTTTCTGCACATTCGTGGCATAGGACTGTGTCATTCTTAGGGAATCTCATTTTTCTTCTTGGCCTTTTTCCACTCCCATTTCTCAGACATAGTTGCCTCTGTCACTTGATGTCTGGAAAACCTAGTCTTTGCACTTTCAATTCTTACTGATTTTGAAATCTAAAATCATAAATGACTGGTCTTCTAGAAATAGCTAATTGAACCCAACATACCTCCCTCCACTACAGAGAGGAAAAAGGTTAACTTTTGATCAAGGGGACAGGAAACCATATTCAGTAAAACATGCACGACATGTGCATACAAAAAAATAGTTGAAAGTAATCTGAGAAATTATGTCTGTGCTTTGCGAGAAGTAGCTAAATCTTTCTCATAGCCCTCATGAGCCCCAGTTAGCATCGAAGATGAAATTTACCTTGTCGGTTTCTTGAAAACGCCCCAGGTTTTCTTTCTCTGCCTCTTGCTTCTCTCTGCCCCACAGCAGCTCACACAGGACAGGGCATGGAGCCAATTCACACGTTTTCTTTCATTTATCCACATATTACTTGAGGACACTCTGCTCTTAATAAATAGAAATGTTTGGCCCAAAACCATCCATCTGGACCACGTCCAAGGTCTAGTGACCTCCCTAGCATTTCTGGAATTCTGAGGACTTCCTGTCCTCTTGGTCACTAAGACCTTCCTCATCAGTATCAATTGTGGTTCTGAATCTATAGATTTGAGTCAGGTGCCAACTACTGAAGTCATGTAGATTCAGAGATGAATTATCCCTTTCTCTGAGTTCAAAAATAAAAGTCACACAAAAGTGTTCTTACACATCTCATCCAAGATTTTTACAGATGTTCCTTCCAATAATTCCTGCTTCAGGAAAAGGCCTGATTTCCCCAAACAACATATCCCTGAATGTCTAGGAATTTTATGGCTCTTAAAAACCTCATGACCCTCAAATTCTCAAGTCATATTTTATCAGGATCCAGAGTAACATCCCCCATGAGAAGAAAAAGCAGTCAGCCTAAAAAATTATAACCTAAAAGTACTGAGTGACAGAAAACTGGTTTTCCTAGGGCTCTTTTCTTTGCTGGCTTTCACCCCAGGACCAGTCTCTGAACCACACAGCAGGAGCTCACAGAAAAACTTTAGGAGACCCTCTCTTTCCAGCCACAGGATCAGGAAAGAGGCAACTGCAAACAGGAAAGTGTGGGGGGAAAGGTTCCATTTTTTTCTTGTTTTTCTCCATCCCTGGGCCAGACCTCATCACAAAAAGCACTGTGTGGCCACATTAAAATGGCAGAGCAGTGGGGATGGCAAGTGCACCTATGCCCATGGCGGGTGGTGGGGGCACTGCCTTTAGTATGGAGGAACTGGGAAAGGGGGCACCTTTAGGTCCAAGGGGTCAGATGCCAGGCCATGAAGGAAGATGGGGTCAGGAAGCACAGGATCTTGCCCCATCACAATCCTGCATCATCTGAGGTTACCCCAGGTTTTCAATTCTCCCATCTATTCAGTCCCTGAGGAATCCCCTTTCCTGCCCAGTGCTTTAGGAGCTTTCAAGCCAGAAGTGCCAGGCACTGCCGAGCACTTTTAGAGAAGAACACTGCCCATCTCTGGTGACTCCTGGGTGCTGCCCAAGGTAGGAAAGTCTTTAAATGCATCTCCCAGATGTCAGTGGCTTTTCTTGGGTGGGGACCATCCCCCACTGTACCCCACGTGCCTGAAGCCATTTCCCACAAGAAGTCATTCTGGGAACATACGAGTAGTGACCTACAGCCTTCAAAACTGTCATCATGCCCCCCACCTTACATCTCCACTGTCACCGCCAGTCATTCTTTTCCCCTCTGTGATAGTTAGAGAGACCCTAGCCATGGCCCAGGGCCTAGCATAGTCCTGGGTACAGCGGGTACTGGGGCTTTGGGAAGGTGTGATCCGTCGTCCTGAGTGTGTCCAGAAGATGCAGTAGTTAGGGCGGCTGAGGACAGAACAAGAGAAAAAGAAAATTTTTTTTTTTTTTTTCAAATAGGTAATGTCACAATGGGGAGCTGGGAGCTAATTCTTCCAGTCTCTCTGCTGTAGCTCGGTGAATTGGTAGAGAGAGTGGAGCTGCCACGCACCAGCCTCCATGTCCTGCTCAAATGCCACGCCTTTGATGCCCTGTGTGACTGTGCTTTGTCCCCAGTGGTGGCTGCAGTGTCACCAGCCGCATCCTGGGTCTCCAGATTCCAGAGTTGCTACCCTCCATCCTCCCGCACACACTCTGTCTGGAGGTGAAGTTGGGGGGAAGATGCCATCCAGTGCACCCCAACCTTGCTTGGAGCCCTGAGTCCTCCAGGACCACCTCCCATTCCCCTCAAGCCCAAGCCTCTGTGTGGAGCCAGGAGAGCAAGATCGCGCTCCTTGAAATCTGCAGCGCCTAGGAGCTGAGAGGGGGCGCTAAGGGCACCTGGGCCTCAGCTGTGGGTTTGTTAGGTTTATTATAGTTACCTTCCAGTACTACTGATTTGTATTCAGTACTTAATAGATACAAAAACACAAGGGGTACGTATCAATTGGAAAGAAATAAGTTAATAAACATCAGCGTTCCTTCCTTTAAGAAACATCTTAAAGTTAATAAAAATCTCTGTTCCTTTAAGAAATGAAATATATATACTGGGGGTGCCAAAAAAGGTATACACATGACTTGTATTCATCTTTTGTTATTGGTATATATTGAGTATTACAATTTTAATATAGTTTTTTTCCATTCTTAAAATGTGTATACATTTTTGGACACCCTCTGTATGTAGTCAAGGATATAAATACATAAAGTACACCATAGGAACTATAGTCAATGGTATTGTAATAGCTATGTATGGAGTCCGATGTGGGTTACCATTTTGTGAGGGGTGTAAATGTCTAATGATTCTGTTGTTTTGTCCATCTGAAACTTACAAAAAATGGAAAAATTGCCCTTTATTGTAATGATTTTAATTTAAATATTCACCATAGTTTTTGATCAAAATAAAATCACCCTTAACTCTGCAGCCCAGTCTGTGCCCCTCCTGACTTATCAGTTTCTCCTGGCTCTCAGAGGAACACCTGTGTAGAAGTTGTAGTTTTGCATGCTTGCTTCACTTTATAATTTGCCATCTGTGTCCATAACTGTCAATAATATATTGTAGAATTTTGTAGGTTTTGAAATATAGCATATGAATTTTACTGAGACTTTTAAAAAGTTTAACGTGGAATTTCTGAGATTTATCCAGTTTGTTACATGTAACAGTATTTTATCCATTTTCACTCTATTGTATATTTTATCACAGAAATGTGCTTCAATTGATTTATCCATTCCACCTTTGATGCAATTGAGATTAGTTCTAGGGTTATTTTACTAACTGTTTTTGTGACTTCCAGTAGCATTATAACTGCTATTGTGTGAGTTTCAATACCTTGGAATTTTCAGATTCCTCCATGTCATTAGCAAAACTTCATATAAATATTTTGAAATTCGTATTTCATGGTAGTGATTATTTTAATTTTAGTTCTGTTTACAAATGAGGTTGAGGTTATTTCTCATGTATTTCTCTCTTCCTTGCCTTGAAGTAATTGTTTCAGTCTTTTTTTTCTTAGAAAAAGAACAAAGAGTTCTTAGAACAAAGAGTTCTTTAGATGATTTGGACTCTTATCCTTTACTAGTTTTGTGTTATAGTTTTCTCTGAGAATTTTATTTCCACTGTGGTGTCTTTTGAGAAAAGAAATTTAAAAAAAATTTGCAGTTAAATTCATAAATAGTTCCCTTATTTAACTGTGGTTTTTGTTTCATTAAGTAATCCATTTCTAGCAGTCATAAAAGATACTCCCCTATATTCACATCATTTAGAATGATAAATTTGTTTTTCTTATTGAATGTGCTTGAAAATAAGTTTTGTGAAAATATCACAACATATTTACTGGGAAGCCTGTCTTTTTAACCCATTCACCATGCCTGTGTTTTTAGTCAAAAAGCAGGTATCCATACATCACATGAGTCTAAGTTAGGCTTTCTCTTTGGTTCCTGTGATCTTGTCCATCCAGGTACCAATGTGCCACCTCTTAATATTTACAGTGTCATAAAACCATAACATTTACCACTGATATCTCCTATTTGATGCTTTCACCCATAAAAGAACATTTTTCCACTAACACGGACATTTTAGATAACCAGGTCTATCCATGATGGGCATGCTGTGTTCCAGCCTAAAACCATTAAGTTAGAATCCCACACTCACTATTTGTATAACTCCACCCAGGAGTCACCAGAGATGGGCAGTGTTCTTCTCTAAAAGTGCTCGGCAGTGCCTGGCACTTCTGGCTTGAAAGCTCCTAAAGCACTGGGCAGGGAAGGGGATTCCTCACAGACTAAATGGATGGGAGAATCGAAAACCTGGGGTAACCTCAGATGATGCAGGATTGTGATGGGGCAAGATCCTGTGCTTCCTGACCCCGTCTTCCTTCATGGCCTGGCATCTGACCACTTGGACCTAAAGGTGCCCCCTTTCCCAGTTCCTCCAGACTGAAGGCAGTGCCCCTCCCATGGCCATAGGTGTCTATGCCATCCCCACCGCTCTGCCGTTTTAATGTGGCCACACAGTGCTTTTTGTGGATAATGTGCAAAAGAAATGATTTTCATGCAAAGAAGCTAAAACAAACAATTTTTTTCATTTCATAGTAGTTTTGTATTTAATAACCAAAGAACAAGGTTACATGAAAGTAGAACAAGCTTAAAAGAAAATAAAGTATCATTGGTTTGGTTCAACTGAGACTGGCTCCCTCAGATAACACTTAATGCTCCTCATGTGTGGCCAGTATAAATGAAAGGCCTGACAGGGAAGTTGAATATGCCATGAGGATAAGCCCAAATGAGGGAACACTTTGCAACATCCACAAAACTCAAACTTCCACTGTCAGCATCAAGGCACACACCAACCCTGCCCAGAGGTTTCTCTACAAACTGACGAGTCATTGGGGCGGTGGTCCAGAGAGTGTAATGATTATCCTCCTTCAGACATAAAAGGAGAAATGTATCCTGAGACCCAATCAGTGTGCCATTCTTCCTTAGACGGGACTCCTTACAGACCCCTACAGCCCAGTCCCAAGAGTCATCCATGTGCAGCTCCCAATAATGTTTGCCAGAGGTGAAGACCTGGGCTCCCCATGCAGAATAATAGTTACATGTTCCAGGATCCTGAGATGCATAATGACTGTCACCCCTAAAACTCAGACTTCTCACGTCGTCAAGAAGCCTGATATTGTGATTGGTTATTTCATTGGTGAAGGAAATTTCCACTGTGGAGAGAGGAGAATATTCTAGTCAAAATCATGTTAAAAATGAAATTGTCTATGAGAGAAAGGTTCTCCTTAGTGTCTCACTAGGAAGAAAACAAAAACCCCCAAGGATAGAAGGGCAAGTCTGACTGGAAAATATTGGATTCAAATGATACCAGCATGTCTCCTGAAGAAACACATACCTAATTACAATGGGAAAAACTTCCTAAAAATTCAGAGATCATAAAGGAGAGGGAAGTCATGTGTACTTGAAGCTGGTTATTTTCTTGACACCTGAAAAGCTGGACACCTGTGCCTCCAAATCCATAACAATATAATTTACCTCCACGATCTCTTCTCAGGGGAAAAAATATTACGTCTTAGAACAAATAAATGGGGTTATATTTACCAGGATATGACAATATTCCAGTTAAGTCGACAAATTAACACTGAAGATGAAAACCTAAACACGCCATCTGAGAAGTGCTTTCCTTCTAATCATTGTCTGCCTTTGAAAGCTGGTTCCAAATGAGGACTAGACTTCCGCTTTCTGCTAGACTAACCCTCCAGGTTCAGGTTTACCATGGAGCTCGATATATGGCCTCATCACCAACTTACTTCATTGCTGTTTATAAATTCTTGATTTCCCCAGTAATTTTTATTTGCTTTCTTCTAATTGTGTAATTTGAAAAATACGTTATACATTCTATGACTCAGAAACTTTACAGTAAAACTTTTTTTAAAAATCTAACTTACTGCCCTTAGTTGAAATTGGAATATGTTGAATATCCAGTTTTCTATGGCTCAGTGAGCCACTGACCTTTCATGTGATAATACTTCTATGGCTCAAGCAGACCTTTTCTGAAGTGTGTCTTAACTTTCATTTTATAAGTAACTTATCAAATCTATAAATAATTGATAATCTTGATCCCATGTACTGTTATACCAGCTTTCACTTTATCTTTCCCTATTACCTTGTTTCCCCCAAAATAAGACCTAGACGGACAATCAGCTCTAATGCATCTTTTGGAGCAAAAATTAATATAAGACCAGGTATTCTTATTCTATCATATCATATCATATCATATCATATCATATCATGTCATAGACCCGATCTTATAGTAAAATGAGACCTGGTCTTAATTTTAGCTCCAAGAGACTGATTGTCTGGCAAGGTCTTATTTTTGGGGAAACACCGCATAGTGAGTCTGTGACTAAGTAGGACCACACATGCCTCTTTGCAGGCTGTTCTTCTCTACATGATGAACAGTAAGAAAGAGGACAAGATCACCCATAAAAATCACTCTTGAAGGGCCCTGCCAGGTGTTCCCACCAATGTGCGACACTCACCTCGGAAGCGGTTGAGCCTGTCCACCAGTCCAGTGATGGGCCGCGCAGGCAGTTGTGGCTGCAGAGGCTGCAGCACGTCCAGCTGCACCCGCTCACTCCTACAGGGAGGAAGATGCAATTATGCTTTCTGGTGCCCAAGGCTTCTCAACCACACATTGTTTAAGAAAAGTCGTCATCGTTTAATTGAACGTTCTTCATTTAAATCCTTTTCTGCACAATCGTGGGATAGAACTGTGCCATTCTTAGGGAATCTCTCTCACTTTTCTTCTTGGCCTGCTTCCACCCCCATTTCTCAGAGGTAATTGCCTCTGTCACCTGTTGTCTAGGAAAACCTCCTCTTTGCACTTTCAGTTCTCACTGATTTTGAAATCTAAAATCATAAATGACTGCTCTTCTGGAAACTGCTGATTGAGCCCAACTATACATAGCTCCCTCTACCACAGAAAGGAAAAAGGCAAACTTCTCATCAAAGGGACAGGAAATCATATTCAGTAAAACATGCACATGTGGATGCAAAAATAATTGGGCATAATCAAAGAAATTATGTCTGCACTTTGGTAGAAGTAGCTCAATCTCTCATAGCCCTCATGAGCCACAGTTAGCACTGAAGATGAAACTTACCTTGTCAGTTTGTCTCCTAATTCCTGTAAGGAAAGAAAAGAGAAACTTAAAATTCATCAAAAATAGTGTATTCTGCCAACCAGTCTTAGGGTTTGGGAACTTCAGAAAAGTACTAATCACCACCACCCAAGCTGTCCTGTAAATTCATTTTCCTTTTACTCCCTAAGGATAATCTTGGCACAATACATTGTCAGAATCTAAATTCTTGATGAACTAGAACCCTGAGGGCGAGCAGAGAGGACAAGTGTGTGACTGCGCATAGCTGCCACCCTCAGCTCTCTGTGGACTTTGTCCATCCTAAGGTTTGTCCCCAAAGGGTACATGCCCCAAATTCATGGCAAATGAAACCAAGGTCATCCCAACAGGACAAGGAAATATACTGGAGTTTTTACCACATGTCTCCACATTTCCCAATTATGGACCAAAATTGAACGTCTATGATTAAACTGTTCCTTTCTAGTGTTCAGTGAAGGAAGCTGCCAAAGGAGATTTTGAGCAGGGAAATATTCCCTGGGGAATCTCCATGATCGCAGTCCTATAAAGCCTGCTTGTTCATGGTTAGGTCAGGAGTTGCAGCTAATTTCCAATTGGAAGAGACCCCCCCCCCCACCTCTACCATAGATGCAGGAGGTGCAGAAATATATCTTTGTTACCAAATAATGGAAGTCAAAGGTGTGGGCTTCTGATAACATAAAATATTTCTAGACAGGTGCTCAGTTCCTACCTGGAGCAGCTCTGCATCTGGTCTATGGCACATGGCCACGAGCTCCTCATACATTGCTCTTAGGCTTATCTTCTTCTCAACCATTTCAGCTTGACGTTTCTTGAGTTGTTTAAACATCTCTGAGCCTTCCTTTTCTAGGCTCTTTAAATGTTGCTTTTCTTCCTGATGGAGAACGTCACGCAGTGCATGATAAGCAGATCTTGTGAAGTGCTCATGTCGATACACATAACTCTGCAGGGAGATGGATTTCCTAGATCACATGCTCAGGCCAACCTATTCTCCTTCACTTAAACAGCATCTAGTTTGCTGATTCTTGTTGTCTACCAGTAAGCTACGTATATTTTAAATTCATGTCCTCCTACTTATCAGACACCACAAACTCATTCCTTTCCTTTATTTATATTCCATTCTTAACTATACCAACAGCCCATCCCACTCTTCTCTCAAACCACTTCTACCCGCTTCATGAATCTTGAAACTGTAGAAAAGCTGCTCATTGATTATTTCTTTCACACTCATCCTCTCAAATCTGAAAAACTACAAGCAAACAGTATATGCGATATTCTGATCTCTGGGTTAGTGAATCCGTCTCTAGTGTCAAACCTCTCCACTCCACCCGCTGACCTCTCCCTCTTAGCAGCAATGTTGCATTTTACTCAGGCTAGAAACCATCAGAAAAGATATGCCTGAAATTCTCACCATCTTCCCTCAAACTGATGTCCATCCTCCCAGCCCTTTTTCTGCCCTCCTTTCTGTATGGAATGTGCTTCCATTCTCCATAAGGCCACTGGCTCCTGTATTGTTTACAAGGACTTTACTCCTCATTCCATCGCATATTCCTCCCAACAGTTATAGATTCACTCTCTTACTCTCCAAACCCAGTCTTTTTCTTTGTTCAATTTTGTCATTATTTTTAACATGTTACATTTTTTCCTACTTGAAGCAATATTGTTCACTTTCTCTTCCTGCAGTATTAGTTCCAATCATCACAGAAATAAATCTTAAATTGCTGGTCAAAGTTCCTTTTTATCCCCCTGGGCTCATTGTACTAGTCAGACTTAAATACCTGCAGTTCTCAGTGATACCCTCTTTAGTTTCTAGAATGTATGACATACAGCAATGTCGGTCTGAAATACTGTGGAATTTTTAACATCTACTTGTCCTTCAGAACTGGGATTGATTTTACACCTAAGAAATTTTGCCCATGACTCTGAATAATGATTACTGAGCTGTCCAAATCACACTATGTACCTCCTTCTGAAACTGGTTACATATTTCTGATGGTTCTTTTTCAAAGTGACTGAAACATTAGTCTAAAAATCCTAAAAGTCTTGCTACCATAAGCTGAAAACAGAAGTTTCTTGTTTAACCTTCTCACAAAACTTTATGACACATGATGCTTTCAGCTCAAATTGTTAATGGATAAGTTTCTAGCATGTCAGTGTCAACCTGATTCAGAGCAAAATACAGTCTCATACTTACCATCCACTGGTCAGATATCCTGCCATCTTTATTGAGATTTCTTTGGATTTCTTGGATCTTCTCCCATAAGGATGTCATTTGGTTTGACAGCTTCTTCTGGAAAATAACTAAATTTTAGTATCAGAGAAGCAAATATATTTAGGTTTCAGACCCCAAATGATGGATGCTAGATAAAAGTATTTTAGGGAGAGTTGAAGGATCATCACATTAACCTATTCACCCTCATTAATGATCACTTTCTGAAGATTTTGACAAGGATCACAAATGTAGTCATTTGTCTAGGGATACTCAGTAAAATTCTGATTTTACTTAGCATGACTGCTTTTCAGATTTTGTGATATCTTGCATAGAATTTGGATGCTTGTATATTATAATTCCAATTTACTTTACCCTACTTCTTTGCCCAGTGTTAGTAAATATGTACATCACAGAGACCCTTATTTTCTTCACAGCTTGATCATTGTATCTGGCATTGGGTAAAGAGGATTTAATCATCACGATCCTCACATCCTTATCATCTCTTTGCTGTACCATCCCCTCCAGCTTTCTAAGTGCTCTCAGAGGCATCACTTACCCGGGATTCCTCAGCAGCCTCTTCAATGGAGCAGTGTCTGTGAGCCTCGTGCTCCTGAGAGCTGGAGCAGAGCAAACAGAGCAGGCTCCTATTGTCTTCACAGAAGATCTGCTTTGTCTCCTTGTGTAATGCACACATATGTTCCTCAGAGCTCAGGAATTGCCGGAGACTGGCCTTTCTGGCAATGGACACCAGATTTTTCAGAAGAATATTGGTTTTGAGCTTTGTCTGCTGTGGTGGTTCCCTGCACAGAGGACAATGAGCAGGGCTCTCAGCTTTCTCCCAGGAAACACAGAGACATGGCAAACAGAAGCTGTGCCCACATCCCAGGGTGACTGGGTTTATAAGGTAATTCACGCAGATGAGGCAGGTGAGTTCTTCCTGGAAAGCTTGTAAGATGTCTGAGTCCATTTTTCTGAGGGAAGAAAATCAGGCATTTATACCTCTGACCTGAATACACAAAGGTCTAAGCAAAATTTGACACAGATTGTGACACAATAACATTGTGTCTGGAGGAGAACAAGATTGATATTGCCCAAGATATAAATGGAAAACCAAGACGTAGGAGAACTCTCAATCTCTGTAGAGATCTTTCTTGGCTTTCCAACCAACACTATCCAGTTCCTGCCCTGTTTTCTCCTGCATAAATGAGAACCTTAGTTTTGCTGAGATCTTAATTTGTGCAGATAGATTGAGTTTCAGGAGTTTGACCCAACTTATAGCTCTAGGTGGTAGTTCTGAAAGTTCTAAAAATTAATCATAATGCTCAAAGTCAATCACTGATGTAGCATAGGATGTTTAAATAAGCTTCTACTTTCCTTATTTCATGTAGTTGTGGAGCATTTTGTTGTTGTTTTGATATCCTTTTTCACCTCAATCAGAATCTACATCCCAAAACTGTATTTTTTTTTTTTACAAAACACTATATGTATGCATGAAGAGTTAATAAAGAGGAAACTAAACATTGTCAAATTGTTTCAAAATTTAACCAGAATCTTTGTACATGATTATACCAATGTGCTGAATTTGCCCTCCTCTCTTTATTATCTATACTTCTTTAATGAATGAAATCAAATTAAAGAGTGGCTATATCTTCCAATTCTTTAAAATGATTACGAAGAACTCCTTCACCTTTTGACAAGATATAATGCTCCTAATCAGCACCAAAAAAACATTATGGTTTTTAAAATTTATTTGGCTAAACAAAACAAAACAAAATAAAATGGGTTATCTTATCTATACAAGCTAAATACAGATGCCCCTCAAATTTATCATATTTCTGTATGGCCACCAATATCTCTTTTCTAGCTGTCCAATCATTTCAAAGCTTCTTTAAAATTTAAGTAAAAAAATTCATGTTTTTTCAAAGAAATATTTACTTCATTTTCAAACAATAATTTCCCAAATCATTGAATGCTTATCTAGGTATATATTAGAAATGTCATCTCTCTTGTGTATACAGGCAACTGATTAACTAAAATGAACTACCATATTATTTCCAATATACATACACACCAGATGTGAAAACAAAACAGGAATGGAATCATTTTCACTAAGTTGCAAATGATGTAATTTCACAAAACAACCACAGTTTGCGGATAAATTAAAATTAGAAAATGTTTTTGTTATCTGTTAAGAAAGTTACAGGAACTCCTCTGTGTTCAACTGTGTACTCACCTAAGGAGCATATCCACGGTCTCTCCAAGGCTTGCAGTGGAAGTAATAACACAAAGAAGTCAGCTCAGAGATCAAGCCTTCCACGTGTCGTAAAGGTAGCTTTCAAAAGTCTCCCCAGCCAGGTGAGTTCCAAACACTGTTCTGGAGAAGAATGAGTTTGGCTCCCTGAATCTCCTTATATGGAGTCTCTAAAAGACCACACCCATTTCTTCCAAGAGATTACATTTCAGAAGTCTTCAGATAGGTTTAATAATGGATGATTGGGTTTCTTCAAACTAAAGGAAAGGGTTAATGTAACAACTTTGCTAATCCTAAATAAACCTCTACAAACATAATCTAATCAAGGGGTAGTGATTTTACAACTGACCAACCCTCACATGCCCCTTTATATCTAAATTTCTCAAAATCAAAGACTTCTGTTTTTAACTTACAGAAAGAGACAAAAGATTATGTAACAAGTTAGGAATTTTAGAAAATGTCTGAATGTGTGGAAATATTTTACCTGAAGTTAGTTTAATTATGTCCTGCCACGTAGGAAGTGCTTTATTTTATTTGTTGGTATATTTTTGTATTTTAATGTAAGACTTTAATGTAAAAACACGTTGGCCACCACTCTTGAGCAGAAATTCGTTCCACCCCTCACAGTCCAGATCAAGCCCCCCAAAGCCTCCCAGCAACAGCAGGACAGGCGATTCTCTGCCTGGACCTCCCCAACCCAGCTCTGGGGGACAGTAGAGAATGGCCCTAGTTCAGAGAACCCCACCCTCTCTGAGTCAATTTATAACTAGCATTGAAACAAAGCAGAAACAATAATAAAATATTACAAAAGACATTTTTTAAAGAGTAACTCATATCCCCACTCTGTCACAACTTGATAGTTAAATCTGTATATCTCCCTTTCACTTTCCCACCAAACACTCAGCTTGGGAATGCAGAGGCTTTGGAAAGAGTAGAAATCGTGACCTGGCCTTTAAATCTTTCAAAACATATGTACAACAAATATCTATTTCAACTGGATGATGCTTGTAAATGTTTACAACCATGCTTTTTAAAAAACATCTTGACTCCAAAAGCAAAACTACTCTCATTTGGTCCAAGTATTGTGAAAGATACCCCAAGAACTTCATTTTCTAATTTTTAACCAATTTTTCTAGCACCCTTCTTTCCGCAGTGAAGTATGGAAATGCAGGTTATTTAATACAGTAATATGTCTTTTTCCAAAACATTCATAAAACGTTTCTAGGAGTAATAACATTAAAGTGATTTCGTTATATAATTTTGATACTCTGTATTTTACAAAATGGTGGATGCCCCAAAACTGGGACCCTGGAAACATGTGCACATTTTTGTTTTCAGGGACATGCTAGATTTTTAGCTTGCCTAACACACCCCCACACTAATCTCTGAGGAGGGTTACAGAGGACCCCCTTATGTGTTTGTTTAATTAGCAGCCTGCCCTCAGGCAACAGCTATGAAGATAAGCTACTTTGAGCTCTGTAGTTTAAAATAATGATAAGGGATTTTACTTACATCTGCAAAACCACTTCATAGTAGCAGTTAAAGTATATTGAATAACTGGGAGAAGGTGTGTGTATGCTATAAAATGGCTGCCACCTCATTTCAGTCCTGGTAGTTATGCCTAGTCATGTTGTCAGTCAAAAATCCACCATGAGGTTCTATGCCATCATATTTTGTTGCGTCCTGCGCAACACAGGCTGTGGGGAGGCGAGAAGAGGCGGCTTTGGGTTAAGCTTTAAGAAAGAAGCAGACACTCAATGCGGTTAAATCTCAGCGGGCCAAGGGTCTCGCAGCCTCGAAAGACTGGAGTCCCGAATCAGACCGACTGACGGATTTTATTGATCACATACAAGAAAGTGGCATTGTTTTAGACACGGTCTGTGAAACTCATCCACTACGTCAGAAAATTACCTCAAACCGAAATTATTTGTCCCAAAACAGCCGAAGCATATAGTAGCATGATGACTAAGGTGCTGTATGCACCTCCCTGGGGGGCAAAGTCTCTCATGTTGAAACAGTTCTATAGAGTTGAGCAGAAAGAGCTTGATCTTATCGCTCCAAAGACCTCTCTCACAATTAGGTGAGAGGGAGCAGCAAGAGTCAGCAGCAGCTTTTCTCAAGCATAGGGAAAAGGGAGGCAAGGCCCTTCCCAGATCTCATAAGGCAGCTCATCGGGGTCTCTGTAGGGTCCCGCCTGGCTTGAGTTGTCCCCCCCCCCCCCCCCCCCCGTGGGGAATCTT
The DNA here is from genome assembly GCF_057876585.1 of Rhinolophus sinicus. Taxonomy (NCBI): domain Eukaryota; kingdom Metazoa; phylum Chordata; class Mammalia; order Chiroptera; family Rhinolophidae; genus Rhinolophus; species Rhinolophus sinicus. The sequence goes on from NC_142514.1 coordinate 127,301,121, forward strand.
ACTCGTCATTGGCTGCAGACCCTCTTTTGGAGACCAGACAGAGAAACATAAGCTGTAATAAACTCAGTCCCAGAGAAGCACAGTCCCACAGACTCTTCTTTCCTTAAGGAAAGGTATGGGGGACAGATGGCTAGGCTGTTGTGTGACTACAATATTTATTTATTTTAAAACTTAAATTTTTTATTAGTTTCAGGTGTACAAAACAATGTAATAGTTAGACATTTACACGCTGCACCAAGTGATAACCTCCCTCCCCCACTCTACTACCCCTCTGACATCATATATAGCTGCTACAATTCTATTGACTCTATTCCCTATGCTATACTCCACATCCTGTGACTATATGTAAGTTAAATTACAGTTGACATTCATTATTATTCAGCTTCAGCTTCAGGTCTACAGTGCAGTGGTCAGGCATCTACACTGTCCATGAAGTGGTCTCCCTAATAAGACAAGTGTCTATGACATGGAAACAACTGATATGGCCATCAGTAGACGACTGGAATAAGAAACTGTGGCATATTTATAAATGGAATATTACTCAGCCATAAAGAAGAATGAAATCTTGCCATTTGCAATTATATGGATGGACCTAGAGAACATTATGCTAAGTGAAATAAGTCAAACTGAGAAAGGCAAATACCAGATGATCTCACTTATATGTGGAATCTAAATAATAGAATAAAAGAGCAAACTAATCAGAAACAGCCTCAGAGATAAGGTATAGAGAAAAAACAGGGTTGCTAGATGGGAGATGGACGAGGATGAGGGAGAAGGTGAGGGGATTAGAAAGCATAAATTGGTAACCACAACATTGCCACGGGGATACAAAAGACAGTTAGGAGAATATAATCAATAATGTTGTAAAGATTTTGTATGCCATTATATTTAAATACAAAAATTGGTCTCCTTGTTCCATTCTAGATTTACCATGCAGGACCATCTACAGAGTGAATACACTGGATATGCCTTCTCTAATCCAATGGATTGATTATTACAGTAAACATTTCTGATTGTATTGGCAATAAATTGAAATTTTAGCCTCTACGATCACTTACTGTGAACTTGACTGACATCAGTGAATTTTATTATTAATTTGATATCAGACAGTACTGTGAATAGTCTTCCAGTAATTTTTATCATGTAGAAGCCTTTGTTTTAAAATATTAATGAAATCCATTAGTTAAAAACATACAAAATATGAAATAAACTAGTGATTGCAGAATATTGTCACATATCAGGCTGATAATATGTAGTATATTTTATTAAATGTTTCACCGTATTTCAGAACATTTAAGTTATTTCTTATTTATGTATTCATTCATTCATTCATTCATTCATTCATTCATTCATTCAGCTCATCTGTAGATGAGGAAATTGCCAAAAGAATGTTATCTTTCATAACACAAAGTTAACATGCTCCCACATCCAGTTCCCAGTATTGCCTACCTTTTTCCAACTCTAAGCCCCTCCCTTTTAAAGGTGATCACATCTAGGTGATTAACATACCCTGATACTAATTATCATTTCTTAAAATTTATATAACTAAAATCACATAGCATATACTCTTTCATGTGTGATTTCTTTTGTTTAAAAGTATGTTGGTGAGATTCATCCCCTCTGTTGCATATAGCAATTGTTTTTAGTATTTTGTTTCACAGTATTCTGTCACATCAGTATACCACAATTTACTTATTCCACTGTGAGTGAATGACTTCACTTCCAACTGGGTAAGCATAAATACTGCTGCCATTAATTCTGCACATCCTTTTCTTTTTTTTTTTGATCATATGTATGTATTGCTATTGGGTGTGTAACTAGGAGTGAAATCATTGGATCATAATGCATAACTAATGCTTAAAAAAATGTTTGCAGGCTGGCCCGATGGCTCAGGTGGTTAGAGCTCCGTGCTCCTAACTCCGAAGGCTGCAGGTACGATTCCCACATGGGCCAGTGGGCTCTCAACCACAAGGTTGCCAATTCAATTCCTGCAAGGGATGGTGGGCTGCGCCCCCTGCACTAGTAATGGCAACTGTACCTGGAGCTGAGCTGCACCCTCCACAACTAAGACTGAAAGGACAACAACTTGAAGCTGAATGGTACTCTCCACAAATAAGATTGAAAGGACAACAACTTGACTTGGAAAAAAGTCCTGGAGGTACACACTGTTCCCTAATAAAATCCTGTAAAAAAAAAAAATGTTTACCAAATGACTATGCCAGTTTACATATACACTTTCAAGTGATAGATCATTCTTTTGTTTCCTCCATTCTTTTGCTAACACTGGCCTTTATTTGTTTTAACACTTGTGTCATTTTTGTGGTTGATATGGTGGTTTTAATTTACATATACCTGATGACAAATGCAGTTGAACACCTCTTCATAGGCTTATCAGCCTTTTGGACACCACTTTTTGGAGAAATGCCCTTTCAGATCACACCTTCCAACATTATTTTTTACCATGTTGAGCTTGTATTTTTCTTATTGACTTTTGGAATTCTTCTTGTCTCCTCTAGAGTCATTTGTCAGATGCAAACATGTCAAATATCTCCTCCCATTATTGCTTTGCATTTTCAATGGTGTCTTAATACACAGAAGTTATTCATTTTAATGCATTCCAATTTACTTTCCTTTATGTTTAGTAACTTATGTGCCGTACTTAGGAAAACTTTCAGTTTTAACTTATATGCCATACTTAGGAAAGCTTTCAGAGAGCACATTACAGATTTATTTATTTATTCATTCAGATTATATGTATAGTGCTTTATGTTCTAAGTACTGCATTGAGTAGTGGAAATATAGTAGTAACTAAGACAGATACCTTGCTTACTCTCAGAATTTTCAGTTTAGTAGTAATAACTATCTACAAATTTGATGAAAGTTTGTTGAATATTATGATTAAATAGTATACTATGCTCAGAGAGTTTGTAATAAGGAACTACCCTGGTCTGTGGAGAATTCCCTTAAAAAAACTTTTATTTGAGCTGAGATGTGAATGACCAGATTTAGAGAAATAGGAAGTCTGTCAGACATGGGGATCTACCCAAGTAGGTCACACTTGAAGAGAAAACTAAGTACCATTCCTTTTCTTTATTAAACTGAGAAATATACCCCTTTATTCTTCTACCCAATCTGATTCAAATATGCAAGTAAAACATTGCTTACAATGTGGAGGAACCTTGAAAATATTCTGCTAAGTGAAAGAAACCAGGCACAAAAACCCACAAGTTGTAAGATTCCATTTATTTGAAATGTATATAATAAACAAATTCATAAAGACAAAAAGTAGATTAGGGGTTGACAAGGGAAAGAGGAAGGGTGAATGGAAAGTAAATGTTAATAGGTATTGGTTTCTTTAGGGGGTGATGGAAATGTTCTGGAATTAGATAGTTATGATTGTTGCACAACTCTTTGGATAATACTAAAAATCACTAAATTACATACGCTATAGGGGTGACTTTTATGGTATGTAAGTTTTATCTCAATAAAAGTGTTATAAAAAAAAGAAATTCCCTTGATTATGTTCTAGGAAGTGCTGCATTATAAACAATTTTTATTAAAAGATAATTTATCAAGCACATTTATATTCAGCATGGTTATGCATTTTGTAAACATATAATAACTGTGCTCCCTTAAGCTGCAATGTGCTCAAAGACAGGCATGGTCCCGCTGCCTCACATGGCAATAGCTTCCTCAGACATGGAAGTTCATCCAATAAATGGTCAACCACAACTTCTCATGGGGAACCAAGGCAAAGGAAAGGCTTCAGAGGGGAAGAGAAGGAGGAAGAAACTAAACTACATATGAGGGAACCTTTGTCAGCATCATAGAAGCTCACGCTTCCATTGTCATAATCGAGAAAGACTCCAATCTTACCCAGAGGCCTTTTCATATACTGAATTAAGGGTAGGGAATTAGTGGAGAGACGATAATGATTGTTCATCTTCAAGGAAAACAGGAGAGAAGCTTCTTCAAAATCAATAGTGATACCGGTATTACTTATCAAAGAATCTTTACAGACTCCCAGGATCCAGTTCAAGGAGTGTGGCATGTCCACCTCCCAGTAATGCCTACCAGAGGTGAAGGTCTGAGCTCCCCATGCCGCAAAGCTCTGCATGCTCTGGGGCTCTCTGGACGTGCCCTGACGGTCATCTCCAAACATCACACTTCTGATGTCCTCAGGAAGGTTCACATAGTGAGTGATGGTTTCCTGAGTCAGAACATTATGCACTGCAGAAAGAGGCAAAAATAAGGTCACCGATGGGATTTCCATGTCCTGAAGGGCAGAGTCTCATCAGTTGCCCCTCCTCCAAAAAAAAGAAAATAAAGACAGCAAAGAGAGTCTGGACTGACATCTATGAAGAACAGAAGTTATCACTACCTTTGCAGCTCACATAAATCCTTCAACTTATACAGAAAAAGAAAAGGAAACAAACAAAAAAAGACCGTATCTTGAAGAGTGTGAAGCAGTGATTTAATGTCAACCTTCAGGAAGTATGTTTCAGGACACACATAAAACTAACTTTACTTTAGAAATCTCTTGTGTTGATTATCCTTGATATTGTTTAATAAATAGACAGCACTTTGCTATTATCTGGGTATTTACTGGGATATAAGCTGTACGTGCCTCATTTTCAAGTGTTAAAATACCTGACGGAAATCCTCATTATGCGTAGAGTAGAAGTTTCTGAAGAGAATGTTCTGTCTTTACATTACCTGTTTGGACCCCACATTAGCCTGATCCTGATTTCAGCCCTCTGCGTCTAGACCTGCTCTCTAGCGTGGGCCTAATATGCTTGGGTCATGCTCAGAGCTTTCTCCCTCTACTTGTTTTGAGATTGATCTAAAAGCATTAAAATTGTTCTGCTTCTGAAAATTTTGGTCCTTTTTCTGGTCACAACTTTCTGATTTTATAAATAATAAATATTGTTTGTGCAAACTATGATAAATGCAGTTGGAATATAGAAGCAATTAAAAGCCATCAATCACATATTTAAACTTTCAAGAGTGAATAAACATACACTATTGGTGGCTACTCTGGGAAGTAAATATTCTCTCTCTTCAAAATCACATGACCAACCCGATTACTCTTCTTTTATTCTGCCTATGTTAGGTGTAATTAAAAATATGTATCTTGCTCTTCATTTTCAGTACACTATAACTTGCAAAGTTCAGTATTGATCATTGTGATAACTATACAGGGAGAAGCGATCATTTTGGAAAGTCATGTACCACCTTCACATCAGCAAAACTAAAACTAAGATGGAGAAAGGCTCATTCCCAAAAACCAGAAAGGAATTGAGGCCTGAGGCCAAAGGGCTGACACGTACCTGTGAAGCTGTTCAGCATGTCTAGGATTCCAGGGAAGCACCATGAAGTAAGCTCTGGGTTCACTGGCTGAGGCTTTTGCATCTGCACCAATTCAGTCCTATAAAGAATGACATCAGGCATTCCACAGCAAAGCATGATCACACAACCGTTACAAAAATAGGAACTTTTAATCCAAGGTATTTCATCAGAATTCGCCCATTTGGGGGTTAATTGGGTACACATACATTCTATTCTACCCTCTTGGGGGTGTAAGAAATGATACCTTGCCTTTATTCTAAAGCTATACCAAATTCCAACTTCCCCATTCTTCTCAGATATTATTCCATGTCTAAAACTATTCAGAATCATTCCTACTATCTCCTCCACCTCGGGGAATACAAAACTCCTGGGTGTCTTACAGAGAGCAGGAAATTCAGGCAAAGCCACTGAGGCTTGAGTCCGCAAGTAGTCACCAGTGATACATTCAGTGTCTAGTCCCAGCGTCAGACTGCTTTGCTCTTTTCTGCCAAGCAAGAGGAACGAACTCCAGCCTGGCAGCCCTGCTCTGAAGTGGGACCAGGAAGCCATTCCCCCTGAAATCTTGCCTACAAGGGTGGTCTTCAGTGATAGAACAGGCCAAGTCAGTGCTACTCCTGAGGACAAATGCACACACTCCCTTCCCACTCTTAGGAAAGCTCCTTCTTTCCTGTCTTTTTCACCTTCCACTCTGTAGTGTAGGTGCCTCGTCTGATATACCTTAGAAAGATCCCTTCAGAATGTTTATTGTGATAAGGCTGGAGAGGATGGGGCTGACTGGCTGGAACAAAGCCCAGAATGTCAGATGGGTTTTAGGTGTATTTGTATTCAGCCACATAAAAAGAAAACTTCTGAGACCCAGGAGAAGGCCTCAGGGCCTGTTTTGAAAGAAAATGGAAAATAGCCACAGATGACAATGCTAATCGCTCAAAACATGCCTCATCGACAGACAATGACTAGCTCTGGAGTCAGAAATCCTTAGTGTAAACTCACCTTTCCAATACGTTGCCCAAGTCCCCCCCAAAAATAAAATAAAATAAAATATAAAATAAAATAAAATAAAATAAAATAAAAGAGTAATCATGATTGTTCTGTCTTGTTATACATTAGAATTGGTTTTGATAATGTATTTTTTCCCTATTCCCTTTAAAGAATAATCACAGGGTATCTTAATAACAGAACTTAAACTAAAACACGAGGGTGGCTTCCTCAGGGTACATTGTGGAAGGAAGGAAGTCAGGCAGGGGTGTGAAGTCATTCAACAAGAACTAGGTTTCCAGTGTCACTCATTGTTCCATCTTATTCCTATGGAGAGACCTGACCATTTATGATACAATTAAAGCAAAACAATAAACCATATAAAAATAATTAAAGACTGCACAAATCTTGCCTATGGGCAAAATCCCAATGTATCTGTAGCAAGTTGCTTTTGTGGAGATAACAGACTGGGACAGTGGATCAGAGGAACACAAAGTGAGAATGACCCTCACAAAATTGACGTTCTCATGGCCACAGAGATTTCCTGATTTTGAATAAACTGTCTGGGTAGATGGTACTCCTGATTATACTGAAATAATTCTGTCCTGTCTTAGCTACCGAGGACAGAAATCTCCCAAAGATGACCAGGATACTAGGAAATAAGTGATTGGACAAACGCAATGATATGAGTCAAGGGGCATCATCACTTAGCTGAGAGTAATGCTGTGTGCAGGTAACATTTGAATGTCATGGCCACCTTGCTCCCAAAAGGGTTCCTGTCTGTGAGGATGGACTCTCCATTCTCACCTGGAGAAGCTCCATGTCAGGCTTGTGGCACATCTCAGTCAGCTCTCTGTACATTTCTTTCAGGCTTTCTTTCTGTTGCATCATCCTGAGTTCACTTTCCTTGAGTTGTTGGAAAATCTCCTTGGCTTCTCTCTCCATTGTGTCCAGATGGAGGTGCTGGTCCTCACAGAGAAACAGATGCATCTTCTGATATTCAGCTTTGATCATCACCTTCCTTAAAGCCACATACTTCTGCAGAAGTAGGGGGTGAACGGGGTTACATATCCTCACTCTCAGCAGAAATCTTCAAACATCAAATATTTCCTTAGCTTCATGAAGAACTTACTGGACAAATCTTCTACCTCAACCCTCAAAATGTCTTGTGTGTTTGCTGGCCTTCTGTCCATGCTTTCTCTATGTCCTGGTGTGTTTTCATGTTAAACTGAGCCCCCGAAGGGGTCCCAGGCTCTCTCTATCTGTGATGTTTCTTTGCGGTTCTTACACCTTCAATTATTTTCTGTTATTGTAATATTCTTTATCTTTTGCTTCTTAGCCCAATTTTTCTACATATTTAAAAATATTTATGTATACACCATATTACACAGATTTTTGCACATTCTCTACTTTCCCTCTGGGTACTACTTTATTTCTCTCCTTTTCTTCACAGCCAAACTTAGTGCAATATTGTCTCATACTCAGTTTCTGAAAAGATGTATCCAAACCCTGAAAGTTGAACTAGGAACACGTATCAAGCCTGGATTATGCCACACACATGTTGTCCCTTGCACAACATGTGTTTCAACTGCGAGAGTCCACTAATACTTTGTTTTGTTTCAGTATAAATATCCAGTCAGTCCGCTGTACCTGAGGGATTCCTATCCATGATTCAACCAATGGCACATCAAAGACAGTACTTTTGATCTGACGTTAAGGATCCCACATGCAGAGTCGATATATGCATTTATCCTATACTGTTTTATACACGGGACTTGAACATCCCTGGATTTGGGCTGCATTGAGGTACTGGAACCAATGCCCTGCAGGTACCAAGGGATGAGAACTTTTGGGGAGAGCCAGTTATAACTGGACATTTGACTGCAAGTCTGTGGGGCCCTAATTCCCCTCGTTGTTCAAGGGTCAGCTGGATCAGCATTCCTTGCACTGACTTCTATTGGCCAGTGTATTTGTGAGTACTGATACATCACCTGAAACCACTACATTTTCCTGGACAGAAACCATTATCCTTTAACCAGCAACTTGAATATAGCTAAAAATCTAAGCCAGCATTCATCAATCTGCATACAAATAAACAGAACATGTTGCTTCTTACCTCTAATGACTGGGTTTTGCTTGTGTCCTTCTTCAGACTGGTTTGCATTTCTTGAGTCATATTCCGTAAGGAGTCCATTCTCTTTAGAAGATTCTCCTGCAAAATAACCATGAGCTTCTGCGACACAGAAGATGATTTTGTAAATTTTATCCCTTATTTTATGGTAAGAGGCAGTCATTGAAAACAGCCACCTTGAGTTAAAATGAAGAGGTCTAATTTTTTCACATTAATATAATTTGATTCTAATGTTTGGTACATCAGGCAACAGAAACATCAGTAGAACATTTAGGGGGACCTTCCTGATCATATTATCCATTCCTGAGAAACATACACCCAGATTTTCACATACCCTGACTATGAAGAAGTCAAACTTGCATCAGAAGCCGGCATTCCTGGTGCAGACACCTGCCCCACAATCACACCGATTCTACATATTTGGACAATGTTTCTAAGGAAACCTCCCTTAGTAACGGATCATGACAGCTCCCATAATAGGGTCCCAATGGGTCGACAGCATTGTGAGGACACACTTATATCTTGACATTTACATGGAAAAATCACCACTTCCCCATCTCCATTCTCATAACTTCCTTATCATCCTCATCTAGCTCTGATTTAGGAGCCTACGGCTTTCCCATCGCATTGGAGGCGTCACCTACCCTGCATTCCTCCGCAGCCCATTGCATTGGGCTGTGGCTGTGAGCCACATGCTCTGGGGATTGAGAGCAGAGCCCACAGAGCAGGCTGTTTTCAACGTCACAGAAGAGCCTCTTGGCTTTTTTGTGTGCCACACAGATGTGCTCCTCAGAGCTGTTGACATAGGAAGCTCTGGCCTGTCTGGCAAGGGAAGCCAGGCTCTTGAGTACGACGTTGGTTTTGAAATCTGGCTTCTCTGATCCTCCCCTGCACTCAGGGCAGCACATTGGAGTTTGGCCTTCCTCCCAGCACAGGCACAGGCAGGGACGGCAAAAGCTGTGCCCACAGTCTATGGTGATGGGGTCTAGGAAGAAGTCCATGCAGATGGAGCAGGTGAGTTCTTTCTGGAAGGCATGCAAGGTGTCTGAATCCATGTTTCTGAAAATTAAAAAAAAAAAAAAAAAAAGTGAGAGAAATGAGGGAGGGAGAAAAAGAATGCCATTCTTTCCAGAGGAGGGAAGAACGTCTTTGGCTTGTCTTTTGAGCTCCACCTTCCTATTAAGTAGGTACGTAATCTACTTATTAGCTGACCCCCCCAGACAAACCTACACTTGGTAAATCAGGACAGGTTGGGTTTAGGCTATGATAGACATGAGAAAATGAGACAACAGAGCCCTCGGCATCTTTTTTGGTTAAGGTAAACAAATCAGACCTAACTGAGTTAGATGAGAAGAATGACTGGAGAAGAGGGTAAAGCTAGAATGATTCCAGAGTTACTTTTTTAGCTGATTGATCTCTCTCTCTCCAAGACTCTGTGACTTTAACACGCACATACACACACAGCATATCTATGTGAATGGTCTGTGTTTTTTGCCTCTGAACTGACAAATCAAACCGTAAAACTGATTAGGTTAACTTAGGCTCATTAATTTAAGCTGGGTCAACTTTATCTTTCCACTCCTAAAACTAGAAACAGTTGAATTTATGATTCTAACTTTAATAGCAAAACTCCTTTCAAGCAATAAATTACAAAAATCATGTTATTTCTAGTTCAGGAAAACAATTTTTTCCAAATCAGTTCAGATGATCACAGCACCTTCACATTTTGGGTGAATGTTCAAGCTACAATTATAATCAGCAACAAGTAATCAATTGTTTAAAAATGAGAACACTGTGTGTCCTCTCTACACTAAAAAGTCCAGACATGCAGTTCACGGAAGCATGACTGGTTCATCTTTATTTTGATATTCCCCCATTGTGACCAGTGCCACATCTAGGGAGTCCTTACCATTGGTCTCATCTCTTTTGTACAGTTTTCAAATCAAGTCTGCAAACTGAAGGTTTTAAAGGCCTAGCCAATAGGATCTTTATAAGGGTTTTCTAATTAATGCAATTCATTTTACTTTTATGTTGATGTGTGTAAAGACTATTATTACGTACCTACATGATGTTGAACATTCTAGGTGGTTTATGATTTTGATAATTGCATAAAAACTATGGAAATCTCTTTTAAAATCTAACAAATCTAACAAAACATAATGTAATAACATAAAAATAATCAAACACTTAACAAATATCAATATATTACCAATGTTCTAGTCACAGATATTTTAAGTATTGATAACTAGGAGTTATCAATATTTACGTATTAATTAACTAGGAAAGCCACTTGTTTGCTTGGACAAGACCCAAGCATGCTAACAGGTAAATTGAAAGTATGTATCTGTATAAGAGAAAGTAGACATGAAGCTATTTGCTCTGAATTCCAAACTCATCAGAGCCTATTCTGAGTGGCCTCACCTCTGGACGTTCTGGAAGACAAGCTGATATCGGTCAGCAAGAGCTCTCCACTCTGCTGGGAGCTGCAAACTCAGTCAGACTACCCTGAAGAAGAAGTAGTCTCTGGAGAAATGTACCTTTTATGGGATTCCATTCACCTCAGGCCACAGCCTCTTCCTGCGATTGGCTAATGTCTTCAAAGGAAGTGGGAATGGCTGATTAGATTACACAGAAAGATGTCAAAATGGCTGATTAGGTTTACAACCCTGTAGAAAACAATATGTGGGGGCTGACTAACAGAATGTAGATATATTTTGGGGTAAGATGCAAGAAACTTTCAAATATGCAACACAGTATTATTCACTATATTCACCATCTTATACATGCTATAGAAAAGTATTTTTACCGGTGGTGTGATGCTACTTGTATTGTTTTGACACTATCACTGTTTAGCAAATCACCGATGCTTCCATATAAGATGTTTCACTATATTATCTAATGTTTGAGATTTAGTCCCTTTTCTATAAACATACAAAGATAATCTAACCTTGAGAAACATTCAAAACATAAAAATCTAAATAAAATTCTCCATTTAAAAATTATCAAAAATTGGAAAACCAATGATAAAAGCCAGTATATCCTAAAAAGAGGTAAAGTAGGAGTCCTCTTACTCAATCTATAGATTGTAAATTAACATAAGCTTCAAAAGTGTCATTTGACCAGCAGTGATACTTCAAAAACTGTATCCTAAGGAGACTAGGGATACAGTATGTGTACTGTTAAGGCACATATAGTTATGCATTTGAGGACTTTTTGAAAAATTAATTCTGGAAAATTGCCTCAAACATTTGTCAACATGTTACATGTCATCTACATAAGCATCTAGAGGAAGAAGTTTCTAGTGTTCTCATGTTTTAGTAAAAATTAAATGGTTATGTGTGCAGGATGCCCCCCGTAGTGAGTGCTAGTAAATGGTGTTCTCTCTTATTGGGTCTTGTCCAGCACTTACTTACACTATTATTTCCTGGATTTGCAATTACTTCACACAGCACTTCAAAGTCCTATACCAGGCTTATTTGAATGGTGTTTACTCTATAGATGTATTTGGCTATGCTAGCAGAAAATGGGGGCTAGCAAGAAGATGGTAGCTGAGCTAGCAAGAGCAGATTGCAGTTAACACGGTAGAGTGTGGATTGCGAATTGCAGAGGTCGATGCAGCAAGAATACAGTGGTATTCCCCTATCTATGGCTCCGTGGGTGTTCCTTTTTGGCCTCACCATATCCTGTGTTCTTATGTGGGGAGTGGGAGCAGAGACCCTGCATGCCACCACGCATGACACTGCTCATATTTTTTTTTTTCTTTTTTAGTGGAGAACATTTCTCTTATAAGACAATTACAAATATATATTTTCTGATATAAATAAAAACCTGAGTTCTGTCAGAAAATTGTCCTTTAGGTTGAGGTGTTTTATAGGCACTAGTATGTATATGTTTTATTATAAGAACTACTTTTTCTGTCTCTGAACTTTTGAAAGTTCAAAATATTTTATGAAAAAGAGTTTGAATGACTTTGAAGATAAATTTTCTATTCAACAGTGGCACCATCTTTGGAGACTGAGTTACAGGTATGAAACTATGAAAGCATATGGATCATTGAATCAGTATTGTGAAGCAAAAATTAGTTACAGTGACTTAGAAAATTTCCCACATCACAGAGCATAACGAATTTATAGATCAAAAGTTTGGAGTGGGTTAATGAACTCTGAAGCATAGTCTAAACCTCCTACACCTATGAAAAACAAAAAAGAATAAAAACATTTTTTATGAAATGGGTCAGACCGAGATATGTCTGCACGGCATAGGGGCTCTTTAAACTCTGGGTCAATACATTATAAAGATTAATGTATTCTGTGACCTGCTCCTCATGACCTCTTAATTTACTTTTGTTCGATAATCCTCTTGACTCTGCATCTAAGCTTATCATAACACCCCCCTCCCTTTTTTTGCCTCTCCCAAATAGATTTATTTCCATCTTAAGGTTGTGGCTGTACTTCAAGAGGCATAGTGGTCTTACCAGTATGCATTTTCATACTATATTTCTTTGTGGCTTTATTTTTTGTCTCTATTCCTTATATTTTTTTCTCCTAACTTGAACACACACACACACACACACACACACACACACACACAAACACACACACACCTCTAGAGGAGGGAGGTGGAGATTAATTATTAATATTGAACTTATTGATTTAAAAAAGCCTTTGTTAGTTATGGTAATACTTTGTTATATTCATTGCAAATATTTTTCCCAGCATGCTGTTTTCTTCTGTTTACAAATCATTTACTTTGTGATCTTTCCAATTTTTAGGTTTAGTAGGTCCTAATTTATCTAGCCTTATTAAAGCACACTCTCATTTTCCTGTGATTTTTATGGTGGTATCCTTCACATTTAACTGTTTATTCCATGTGAAATTTATTTTGAGATTTGAATATTCTGGATTGAATATAAATTGAATTAAATTCAAATTATCTGATTAAAGTATATTTAATTAAAATATAAATATGTATTTTGGAATGAATATAAATTTAAATTATTTGAAAATTTTACTATTTGGCATTTGGATTTGATTTCTTTACAAATACCCCTAAACCATTTATTGAAAACCCAGAAGGGTCTGATTTACTCAAATAATTGTAGTAAACAATGTATAAATTGAAATAGGAGAAATAATGATTAGCCCTAATAACCAGATTAAATTCCATCTCTACTGGTCTCTATAACCTTTCCAGTTTTTCAAATTGGTCTGTTCTATAAACTTTCCTATGAGGCATACAGTACTGTCCCTGAGATAGAAAAATAAGTTTTATATATATATATATATATATATATATATATATATATACTTTTCTTTATATAAAATTCTTATTCGATACTTCATTATTATAAATATATATTTACGATATTCCATTTATAGTTGGACTGTCAGAAAAGAGAATATCTTTAATATTTATATTGGGAGACATGTTCATAGGAGCAAAATACAGAAAACATTCAAACATCCACCAGCAGAAAAATGAACACATACATTGTTATGTGCCTGGTATCCCTCGGATTAGTTCCATTTACTATTCATTGACTCTTCTTTATAAGTGGATCTGGACACTTTAAATATGTTTTCCTTGCCAAAAGGCATGATGCTAAACTTTGTAAGAGGCATTGGAAAAACATTGCAAGGTGTTTTCCTTTCTTGTTTCCAGGTGCTCACTTAGCAGGCTCCTGCATGCAAATGATTGCTCTACCCTCTAGCCCCTGGAGTACACAAGGCTTCACAGTGCCCCCATCCCGAAGCACAGGCTGCTGCTATAGCACCTGGTTCTTGCAGTTCACGGTGGCCAGCAGAACCAGCAGCCAGAAGCCTTTTCCAAAGCTGCCCTTGGCTGGTTTTGTAGTTGAGTGCCTCCGGCAAGACACTTCCCTATGAACACAGCTTCCCACAATGGTCTAGAGTGCAGGTTTCTGGGGAGTTCTAAAGTATAGATTTGCAGCAACTTCTGCTAGTGCAGCACCACAGGGACTTCTCCACCGTTCAGTGAGGTCCATGGTGGAGTTGGTGGCGGAGAAGGGGGACACTCTTTATGGTCAGCCCTAGGGACAGTGACCACCCCTTCTATCTGCTATTCTTTTGAGTTCTGTTTACCTTTTACTAGATAGCATCTCATTGCTCCAATAATCACTCATTATATGAACTTTCCCTATTCATGTTTCTGTGTGGTTTCTCTGCCTTGACTGGACACTGACTCATAAATATTATATTCATGCAAGTGAATGCTTTGTATCAATGAAATCTAGTAAACTCCAGCCACAGTGATGCATGGATCAACCTTCAAAGGTGAGTGACAAATATCCAGTCCTAGAAAAATACACATGGTATGATTTTATTTATAAAAAAGTTCACAAAGTACACAGAGCCAAAACATGCCAGGGATCTAGCCATGTGTGGTAAAATTATAAATAATAGGAAAGATTGACATAAAATTCAAGAAAGTGAGTATGTCTGGCAAACAAGAAAGGCACACTGGTCAACAGTTCCTGGAGGATCCAAAGATATTGGTCACATTTCTTTTCTCCATACTGCTTGTTGGTGTGTGTGTGTAGGGGTGGGGGCATTATAAATAGTCATTTCTTCATTATTTTTCACTGTACATACATGTTATATATACCCCTTGGTATAAATATTTGCTAATTTGAAAGAATTAATTATCTTTATGGCACAGAGGGACTATATCTACTAGCAGTTTGCACAGACCAGAGTTGTCCAAGTAGTGTCCTAAGATAGTATCCTCTCAGCCTTGGGGGCCAGGAAGGGGCTTGAGGCCCCTGGCCCTTGCCAGGAGTAGGTTTGGAAATGCTAAATTAAACTCGATTCCCTGGTAATGCCACATAAGAGTTTTAATATATTAGGCTGTCTTTAATTTTAACACGTAGTTCAACTTCAGAATAACCTTTTGTAATTATAGAATAGAAATCACCTCTCTTTTTTGAGAAGAAAAAAATAGTAAGATACACACAACTTCAATTTTTAGTTTATCAATACACCCATGATGATTCTTTCTGAGTCATCAGAAAGAAGCACCAACTCAATATGGGTTCTCTACAAAAACGCCTTATGCTACTTCTCTCAGAGACCCTGCTGCAGCCTGCACCGTGAAGGCTGCGATAGAAATCTGTCTCTTCACTTCTCTCCAGGCCTTGGAAGGATCCTCTTTGCTTTCAATATCAAATAGAGCATCATAAATTCCTGGAAATGACTCCCCCACGTACTTGTTGTGGCTACTTGGAGCATAGATGACATGCCTGTTGATAAAAATAGTTTGCTGTTTATTAGTCGCCCAATGATATATACAAGAGAAAAAAAGCACACTACAATTCCTGGATTGCATAATTCTAATTGTATCATTTGAATAAGCCCCTTGTCAACTAAATTTCCGAGTTCAATCATCTACAAAGACTAATCTATGAAATTTGTATAAGTTAATTATTTTTTTACTTTAAACAGATGACAGTGTTCATAATAATAGAAATAACAACAATGATAGCAATAACTTTTCACCTACTATGGATCATGCTTGGTATTATAGAATTTACCTACAACTTTTCTAATCCTTAAAAATAAACTCAACAAAGCTGCTATCAGTATTTCAAAGAGGAGGAAATTAAGGTCTGAGAGATTAAGTGTTTAAGTGATCAGTCTCACGCACACTGCAAATAAGTGCTGACTTTTCACGATAATACTCTATCCAGAAATGTAGAAAAATTGTGATGACTTAAGTCTTGTTTGTGACCAGACAATTTTGGTTTTCTCTACTTTAAAAAAGAAGCCCCGCAAACACGTTAGAATGTCCCACTGAAAGCATGAAGAATCATTTAAAACAGATCAGTCATGTTCTGTCTGACCTAGGCAGAAGATGATGTTTTATTGAAAGAGCTATGCCAGTTTCTGTAATAGCCCCGGTAGGCAAGAACAAGTTCCAATGCAAAAAGGTAAAGAAGGGAAGAGGCACAATCATGCCACCATTGGCAAACCAGTCACCCTGTTTGGATGATGCCCTTACTTCCAATTCTGATCCTTTAATAATCCCCAAACAGAAAGATGGGGCCATTTCTGGCCAGTCAATGATCTAATTCTTTCTGCAATACTTAGACCAACCTGGGGACAGTTGGTGTTTATCAGAAATAATTACAAGTAAATTAGAAAAAACAAACAAACAAAAAAAACTAAATTACATCATTAGGAGAGTGAGTCAATTATTATATATTATATATGTATAAATATATATCTATCTATATACACAAACACAAATATATTTAAAATGAGAATGGGGCTAAAATTATATACACTAAAATATAAAAATGATTTATAAATAACTAATGAAATTGGGGAGATTTTTATTTTCTATTTGTGACTCTTTGGATCCTCTAAATTTCCTGCAATGGAAATATGTTCTTTTATAATCAGAAACAAGAAAGATATGTGGCAATCATATTACATTTTATGAAGAAACAAAATATTTATCATTTACAACATATATTTTGAAATTTTCTACTTGCTTTCAAGAATTAAATTATGATATTTTTTCCACAGTGAAAGAAAGAGAAATATTATAATAAGGAGTCTTTTTTCTTTTCCTTACCTATAGAAAGGCCTGTCTGGTAACCCTAAAGGATCAATAAATGCTCGTTCCAGAAACATCAGTTGATCATTCATAATTCTCAACAATATTGGGCTACAAAGGGAAATACAGTTGTAACATCATGAAAATGTATGCACTACTGAGCAAAATAAAAATTTAGAACAAAACTAAACAATGCTAATATGTTTTAAATCACTATACTATGAAAATTAAGAACAAAACATACATAGTTACACTTTATAAAGTACTATTCTACTGAGACTTATAAAACCACAGAAACAGTTATATGTGACAATGGAAAAAACAGTAATTTTTATTTATATTGAAATAATAATAAACCCAGGTATTTAAATATACAAAAGACTTTTTTCATCTTAAGTATCTTATTAATCTACCCATAGAAGTAATTTCAATATTGAAATGGGACAGTCTATAAATGTTTAGTAGGGTGCCTGGAAAATTATACATACTAATCAAATGACAGCTAATAGTTTCTTTATTGTTATTAAAAATAAACCTATAGTGAACAAAAGAGATAGTATTTATTTTATCCTTTCAATAGTATTTGAATGCCTGCTATGTATAAGACACTTCCTGCTTTCACAGAGATCACATTCCATAGTGGTGGGGGGATTGATATCACTGAAAATTTATCAATAAGCCTTGAATAGTTTAACAAAGAGTTTTTAAATTCAACATATCCATTATCAAATAATTTAATGAAATAAATAATCATTACAATAGGGAATAATAAACACTTTAATAATTTATCTCTTAAGTTTGTTATAATTTAGTTTTAACAATAACAGATATTTACTGACTGGTTCCTATATGCTAATTACTGTTCTGAATGTTTATAAATGTTATTTTTACTCTTCAGAAAAACCTACGAGTTAGGCAGGATATTAGCCCCATTCCAGAGATGAGATTATTTAATTAAACTCACTACGTAATGGTTCTTAAAACTTTAGCAATATGTATTGATATTTTTCAAAAGGTTAAAACATTTCACAGTGCTATCAAAAAAGCAAGAGAGCGTCAGCTTCAGTGCACAGCCTGTAGCAATAGGTACAACCAAGTTTTAAATTGTTATTAATTTGATATGAAAATAGTATTATTTTCTTTTGTATTTTTGAACTATTGATGAATTTGAATATTTTTATATCCATTCTGTACTCATGGTATCCTTTTTTAGATTTGTTTATCTTGTCCATTGCCAATATTTCCAATTTTGTTCTTTTGGATTTTCTTATCAATTTTCAAAAAAATATTTTTATAATGTCTATATTACCCTTTTCCAAATTTGCTGAAAAAATAGCTTCTGAATCTTTTTTTTTTTTTTTTGGAAAGAAGTTTTAGGGAGGGTGCCATGAGCTCTCGCTCTGGGTCCTCTCAGCACTAATGAGGAGACAGGCCACCCCTTCGTGACCTCACAAGAGGTTTCCCAGTCTTTTCTCTTTACTTTTGATGATTATTTATATATTATTAACCATTGCACCGTTCTCAACTGTGATTGTATTGTCATTTCTTTGTTGCTTCTAAACTTGGATTTTCACTTCCAAGAAATTTCAATTTTTAGTAAAGAATTTTTTATACCCACTGCTTATTTGCATACAATGTGAAGTGAAATTCTGAACTCATTTGTATAAGCTAAAAGAGCTTATACAACATTATTTTTGAATACATCTTTCTTTCCCCATTGATTTTTGATATATCCTTCATTACAAATACATCCATATATATCACTAGTCTAATTTTTGACTGCTCTGATCTTTCTATGTATTCTTGCATCAATACCCAAGGATTTGCTATTTTTTCGTCATAATATGATTAATATACAGTCGATGTTAGCCCTTAAAATTTTACTTTTAAAAAAATGTTCTTAATAAATTTCCTCACATTACTTTTCTTCCATCTAAAATTTTTGTTTGAATTATGTTTTACTTTTGTGATTTTACACAGAATTAATTCTAAATGCTTAACATTTGGGAGAAAGAAGGTGTGCTCTGGAAATAGGAGAGTTTGGTTGAAATAAATGGACAGATACAGAAAGAGCAAGAGCGAGCTGGAGAAAGCTTCGGTCACACAGTGGAGGACCTTCAATGCCAAGGTGGGGTTTCGTACTAATGAGGTGGTAGTAAAGTAGGCACCAGCATTTCTCAGCAGCACAGCTGCCACTCAGAATGTCAGAAATAGGTCTTTGAGAGATATGGCAGCTCTACATCAGATGTGTTGGAGTGGAGAGACAGAAGCAGCAAAAAACATGCCAAAGATATTTCAGCAACAAAGATATCAATTAGTATCTATTTTTAATTGTATCTATTATATGTATAATTTATAAATGTATAACATACTTGTTTTTGTCCAAGTCTTGGAGCCTCTCACTGAACTTAGAAGCAATTTCTGTAAAATTCTTCACTGCAGAAAACAGTGAATCTGAAAGAGAAATCAGGAGCTAATGGTATTGTTCTATAGCTTAGCAAGGGGAACAATATAGAAAACTGTTCTCCTTTGTATTTTACAAGGTATTTGTACTTTGTATATTACAGGATAAGCATCATTGAAATGGAAAATACATTTGTAGATGTAAACAAAATATTTGATCATATGGAACAGCAATAAATAATAAATGAATGTAAGGGAGGTCATTATATTTTAGAGATTAATAGAAACATACAGATAATGAATTTTGAAAGAAGTGTAGCATACCAAATGACACACTGTATGTTTCCATTTCTTGTGGATGTTTCATTGAAATATTGTAGATTTTGTCAGCATACTTTCTTAACACTGCAGCATAATCTCGACAGTCAAAAGGGAGCACTATGGAATTGGCTAGTTCAAATATCATCCCTCCTCGAACCTGGGCCACAGCATGGTGATACTTAAAAGTTGGATCATAAAACTTTTCCACCAACTCATATGTTTCATAGACACTGTGATACAGTGGATAGCTGCTGAGTTTGTTTATTGCCTACAAAAGAAAAAATAAAAATATATATATATCTTGAAAGATAGCTTATAATACAATAAATAGTGCCATATTTACTATTAATATCAATGAGGCTATTTTGGTCAGAAATGAGTAAAAGAAAGTACTTGAGTATCACTTACTAAAGGGTTAATAAACTATTAAAACCCATTCCAGGTTTTCACTAATGAAAACATATGTGTATATAACATAAATGGTATTATAAAAATTATCTTGGAAAGAGCTAACCATTTTGCCTTTAAGAATACAGGAGATGTGGAAATGTTTTTGAAACAAGGAAAAGATAATGTGCATTTCAATAAAAACTTAAGAAGACAGGACCTTTATAGGCAAGTACATAAGTATTATACAGTATTACATAGGGTAATGCTGCAAAGTGTTTAATGACTGAAATTCCATGAATAATTCTCTGACAAGTAGTGTGCTAAAGAGTGAAGAGTCTGAGCAGTGAAGGGTTTAGCAGTGGATCCAAAATCTCACTAAGGAGAGAGAAGTACTCAGACAGGTGTAAAAAACCAAGAACATACACAAAAGGCAAGAGCAAAGGACTTTTCAAATGGTGAATTGTTGATTTATGCCTTCTGACGATTTTTTAGCTGCTTATTTTTTTACTGATATAAAAGAACAGTTTATACAGCGGTATGCTGAAGAGACTGGGACACTGGAATGAGCCTGACAGAGTACGAATCCAGGCTCAGGACTTATTACCAAATACATTTGGATGGTTATTAACCCAAAGTTTATTAACCTTTTTCTGCTATAATTTTCTCATCAGTAAAATGTAGATAATATTAGCATCTACTCTCATCACCAAACTCCATCTAACTTTGCTTAACTTTCTACCCCAATGAGAGGAGATTAAAGATTTCCTGTCTGGGGTGAGTAATTAGCCTAAGAAATGACCTATAGATTCTCAATGTTGGTTGTCTCCCAGTGAAGCAACTAGAAGAGGCATTCTGGGTCGTTCTCCTGGAAAGCTTCCCATTCGCCAGGGGCCCTTCTTGCACACAGGGCTTCAATCATCTTTTTAGGGTCTCACTCCTAAATGACACATATTGCTTAAGATGACCAGGCATTGAAAGGAACCTGTTAACTTCAAACATATTGATAAAGCACACAGACTAAAAATAAAATCAACTCAGAGTAAGGAGGTACTTCAGGGAATGGAGGGACACTTAACAAATAAGATTTCAATAATAAAAAAAAGTGAATGACAGAGTTGAGGAAATATATTCCAGTAAGTAGAAAAAAGACAGAGAAAACAAAAGAGAAAAGATAAAACAGAAAAGAAAATCCAAAACTAATTTCCAAATGCTAAATAATAGTTCAAAAAAGAGGAAGGAGGGAAGAAATAATCAATGAGAGAAACATTTCCTTCAACTGCAAGACAGGTTTTCAGAGTAAAGGGCCCAGTTTGTTGTACATCCTAGTGTATGGAAAAATGGCATAACCAAGGCACATGTGTATACCAAGGACAACTGAGTCTTAAAGAGAAGATACTAAACTATTCCTTTAAAAAAAAAATCAGAGAAAGGAACTGGGATCAAATGGTACCAAATTTCTCAAAAGTAATCCTGAAGGCTGGAAAACAATGAGGCCATGACATCAAAATTCTGAGGATACAGGATTTTCAACCAAAAGTTTAGTGCCCAGCCAAACGATCCAAAGAATTGTGTGTGGAATAAATGACATTTTCAGATATGCAAGGTCTTTAGCTTTCATACACCCTTTTCAAGGAGTTACTGAAGGATATGCTCCAAAAAAAGTAGAGTAAGCAAGAAAAAGGAAGACACAAAATCCAGGAAACAGAAGATCCAAAACAGGAGAGAAATGAAGGTACGCTCAGATTTCTCAGTGAACAAATTTCACAGGCAAGAGGTGTGCTGCAGGAAGAGAACAACCAGAGAAACCAGAGGAATCAGAGAAGAGCCCCATGGGGGAAAATTAAATCTACCAGATCAACTGATATGTTTGCATAGACTAAGAGTTTGTGGTGAATTAGTTGTGGATACATGGAGAGAAAAAAAAAGTGTTCTAATCAACATGTGTAGTGCAACTATACACTGAAAAAATGTGATGAGGCTAAGTATCTGGGGGTTGGGAGAAGAAGCAATATAATAGAGCTGAATGCTTATCTTCCCTAGTAAGAAATAAATGGACAATACATAAAACTAATTAGTAAAGAAATAGCAGCATAAGCATATTATTTATAAACATGCAGATAGCTATCAGAAGAAGCCAACAGAAAAGTTGAAAGAACTTTAATCTGCTAAACAGAATCAAAAGTGGGACAAGTATGAAAGTGGGATGAGGAACCATGTTTTTCATTATAAACTCTTCTAGTACTATATGATATTTTGTGAACTATGTACCTGTTACTTTGATAAAAGTAAAGAACTATACAATTGTCTATCATCAGCAGCAACAATAATAGGAAAGAATCATGACTTGTATATGTGTTCATTGTTTATTATGTCATTTGTTATTATAACTTTCATGTTTAATAATTGGAGATATAATGAGATAAAAATCCAAATATTTGCAAGTCATGATACTGATTAATTTTGAATGACAATGGGTAAAAAGGAGTCCAAGACAATTCCTACATTTCTAGCTTGAATAACTGGGTGAAAACAATGCCACCATATGAAACAGAAAATATGTTTAAGGGAGTACATGGAAGTTCTCGTTACAAGGCTCAGGATACCAGACGCAGGAACTATCCCTTGTAGCAGTAGCACCATCTAACCAATTGAGACTTCTTCTTCCTTCTACTTCAAATTCCTCTATTGCTTTAATACTTAAATCACTTTTTTTTATTCAAAGTAATTTATTTAGTTAAAATGTATTTTTAAATAATCTTGAAGTACTTATCAATAGACTTACCCAATTTTTAGTATACCGTGCTCTGCCTGAAGCAATTCCAAGTCTTTGGAAGAACACCTCAAAATCATTACCAGATCCCAATTTGCTAATCCTTTTAGAAATAAAATTCAGGATTATTTGATTAATTTCTTCATCAAGTACAGATTAAAAGGTTAATTAAATTAAGCTCCATTCTTACTATTATGAATATAATATTTAGATGTATTGTCTTAGACAAGCAACAACAACAAAACATGTGAGAGCTATCAGTTCTGATCACAAAATAGCTATTATAAGGCTATTCTATGTGTTCTATGTATGGTGACCATTGTTCCTTTGGGTTCCTGGACCCAATTCCATCTTGTGGAGTGGGGGGAGAGGGGGTGTTTTCTCAACAGCAAGCAATTCTGGGGGAAACCAGCTGGGTGTCTTACAATTCCACTCAATTCTGACACTATCTACCTGGAGATGGCACTAGATTTCACAGGTTAAGGGATCAGTCGCACAAGGCTGCCCTGCCTCCCTGTGCTTCACCAACACGCTACAAATTGGAGGTTCCCATGACCCTCTCCTTGGGTTAAATTAATTTGCTACAGTGGCTCACAGAACTCAGAGAAACATTTTATTTACGAGATCACTACAGGGAAGAAGTGCATAAGGCAAGGTTTGGGGATACTACACAGAAGTTCTATGCCCTTTCCATTTACACCTCTCTCCCTGAAACTCCACATATTTACCAACCTGAAGCTCTCTGAACCTCATCCTTTGGGTTTTTGTGGAGGCTTCATTACATAGGCATAATTAATTAAATTATTGGCCACTGGTGATTAATTGAACCTCCAGCCACTCTCCCCTCCCTCAAGGTTGGGGGTGGGATTGAAAGTTGGAGGCCAGCCTGGTGGCTCAGGTGGTTGGAGCTCCATGCTCCAATGCCAAGGTCACCGGTTCAATTCCCACATGGGCCAGTGAGCTGCGCCCTCTACAGCTAAGATTGTGAACTCCTCTCCCTGGAGCTGGGATGCTGTGAGCAGCCGGAGGTTGGTGTGAGCTGCCACCGGCTGCTGTGTGCTGCCGTGGGCTACCATGTGCCATCATGAGTGGCCAGCAGCCAGCGTGAGTGGCAGGCAAGCCAGCGAGAGCTGCCATGAGCTGCTGTGAGCCAATTGCCTGAGCCCAGGGCAGCACAAGGCTCTTAATACCAGCACGGGCCAAGGAGCTGGGTCCTACACAACTAGACTGAGAAACAACGGCTTGAACCGGAGTGGGGAAGGGCAGGGAGGCAGAAGAAAGGAGGGGGGGGAAAGAAAGTTGGGGGTGGTTCTCTTGGCAACCAGTCCCCATTCTTAGGTGCTTTCCAAAGGGAAATCATTAACATAACAAGAAACACCTTTGTCACTCTCGAAATGCCAAGGGTTTTAGGAGCTCCGTGCCAGAAATTGGGACAAAGAATAAATATATATATTTCTTATCATAAATCACAATTGTATAGGTCACTTTTTTAAAAAGATTCATGAAGTTGGAAAATATTTTCCTTCAGCTATATTTGTTGTACATGATGCAGTTAAAAGAAGTGTAGATTTTTCAGATAATTCAGACATAAATCCTACCCTTATAATTTTAAATTATTCCTATTTGTTGATATCTATAATCTTAAACTACTAAGACATTTATTCCTTTTCCCTTGCTTGTGAACGTACAACTGTGGACCCTGAGAAGACAGATTAATTTGAAGTGAACCCCAAGAAGGAATTTATCTGCTGAGATGGACTCCCCATGGTCAACCAAGGGTGCACATTTTATAAAAATTATTAAAGAGCCTAGTGGCCACTTGCTGACAGTGGCTTCTCACATACTCTGTATAATGGGAAGAACCTCAAGGCTGAACTTTTGCTTCCTGCATTATACACCACTTGTTTACTCCTTCTGAGTCAATCACTGTAGGGAAACTCCGGTTCCTCTTTCTACCAATGACTGAGACTTGCTCTGTCCAATCAGAATTGCACAATTTGGATACTTCATTTACATAAAACAGACCTAACTGTGAACCTAGGTGGGAACTTTCACTGCAAAAGGTGGCCTGCCCTTTTTCTCAGGGGAACACAATTTAGGTTGCTACCTAAATATGTGTTTTCTGGGCTGCATCTCCTTTTTGCTCAAATAAATGCTTTTTATTCTCTATTATAGCCTAAAATTAATTTTTGTTTACACAACCAAAAACTGAAATAATGCTGTGGGGACAGAGTCCCAGAGAGCAGTTTCCAGGCTCTCGGCCTCACATGGGGAGGTGCTGGCTCAGGTAGTGAATGACCATCAACTGTGATTAGTTGGCCATCAGCTGTAACCAGTTGGCCAATTGGCTACTGATGTAACTGCGGGGCTGCGTTGATTGGTTGATTGGTAGGCAGGCAGAGAAGTGAATGGCGGACTGCAGATTGTGTGGCTACTACTGTGTGTGTCTCGCCAGGCCTCCAGAGAGAATATAGTGATGTGATTCCCCTATCTATGGCTCCGTGGGTGTTTTTGGCCTAGCCATATCCTGCGTTCTTATGTGGGAAGCCGGACCAGAGGCCCCGCAGGCTGCCCCTCACGATAAATGCCTATACTTTTTTTAGCATAACTAAAATATTTGTTGATTGTATAATGTTCAGAAAAGAGAAAATTTATAGAGTGGCTAGGGGACAGAAATGTGAGGGGGAATTAATTTCCACCACTATGACCTTTGATTTGTGTACCATGTGTATATATTACCTATTCAGAAGAGAAGCATTTTTTTATGGCGTACAGATTGAACTTCAAATACATGGTAATATTTTATTTGTTAACCTCAGCATTGCTTTTCCTTTGTCAGATGTTAGAGAATTTTGAAAAATTAATTTGTTATTATTATGATTGAAAGAAAATACCCTTTTATTTTCAACACAAGCCCACACTGAATTCAGTAGAGTTTTGTCTGTGCTTGTTTGTCTGTTTACCTGGGCATGCCAGTGAACTCTGGTGAAGGATTTTTTTCACTCCAGCTCTCATAGAGAGATCTGCCTTCAAAGCCTTCATCAGGGCTTTGGAGCTACACAAATTAAAAGAAAAAAAAAAAAAAAAAAAAAAAGTGAATACTTACAAATCAGATGTTTTAAAAATCAAAATTTCCATTAATCAGGGGGAAAAAAAGCTAAACTATATTCAGCAAACAAGGGGTGCAATTCATACATCAGCAATCATTAAGAATTATAATAATGAGTTTCTGACAATGTGGCAAAATGCTCACGTTATTATGTATAAGTGCAACTACTATAAAAAAATACATGGAAAAGAAGGTTACACCAAATTATACCAAGATATTGTATTCAAAGGAACGGTCATATTATAAATTTTTTTGGTCTATTTTTCTGAATTAAGGGCGGCTACTCTCAAAAACACATATTTCTTCTCCTTTTATAAAAAAGAAATTGAAAGGAAGCAAGCTGGTTAAGGAAGATATTCCTTTTAATATTCTTTCCTAAGGTTGCTAAAATCATTAAATACTACATAATATGAGAATGCATTAACATTTTATTTAATTAATTGAGTACTCACTGTGATTGCATTAAACATTGTACTTTAAATACATTTTCTGGCTTTACAGATGAGAAAACTAAAGGAGTAAAATATGAGCTATTATTGAATTCAGAGGATTAGATGTTATGCCAAAAACATTTAGCAAACAAGCTTTAATTAATGTTCCACAGTTATTCACAGGTTATTGAATGGTATACATTTTTAAAAATTTTATATTTAATAAGAATCTTACGTTCTATTTTTCAACAAATTCAATTTTTAAAACTTTATAGAATACCTATGCTGTTCATGACTTCTTGTGAATGCCAGGGATACAAAGCTCAGTAAGACACACTTTGTACTCTCCACTAGTGGGAACTATAAATAAAAAATATGGAATTCAATGTGCTTGGTGCTATAACAGAGGTATGTGCAAAGGTCTATGGGGACACAAATATACTGGGGTGCCAAAAAAATGTATACACATGACTTGTATTCATCTTTTGTTGTCGTTATATTGAGTATTACAATTTTAATACAGTTTTTTCCTTTCTTAAAATGTGTATACATTTTTTGGCACCCTCTGTGTTTGCATACGCATGGGGAGAGAGGAGTTATGCCAACATCTTAAGTTGGAAAATATGAATAAATACAGCAACAAAGAAATTTCACTTAAGCTTATAAATTTACACAAAATTTTCCTAGATGGGATAGTACCACTACATTAATTCTAAGAAATGCAAATTTTGAATAGTATAGAAATATATTACTAAATTCTCACTTTATCAATAAAAGTTGAAATGCTACAAATTACTCTCCCAAAACAGAATAAAACAAACCAAAAACTGGTAAGCATCACATAATTTCGAATCTGACCCAGAGAGTAAGTAGTGTTTTCGCAAATGTTCCAGGATGTCAGCAACCCAGTTAGTAAACAAAAATAACAGCCAACCTTCCTTAGCATTTACCTTAAATTACATGTATGGTGGGAATTCTCTGAAATACCATGTTTCAGATGTTTAAATTTTTATGCATTTCATGGAAATTGATAAAACTGCAGGCAAATAAAGGCATACCTAGGTAATGACATAAATAGATTTTTTTCAAATTATTTTTTTCTATTCTTATAGAAATTTTAAGATTAAATTCCATGCTTTTGAAACCAAAGCTTGGTGTTGTTTAAGTCTTATTTAAAATACCTATCTGAACTGAAACATTATATTTTTCTTGGTAATTACATTTGAATCAGTAATTCTATTAAATAGACAAGTCTTTTTTTCCTTTCCAATACAAACCAGGTAATTAGTAGTAACACAAAAATCTGCCAGGCCAAAAATTTGTTCATTATGATGAACTTGAGGCACAGCGGATTTATGGGGCAGGAGAACTAAAGTGAAGAATTGCCTGTCACTCCTATAAGAATTCAGGCACCATCTCTCTGCCAAGTTCAGTATCTTGTGCTGCTGTCAGAATTAAGATAACTTTAGCTGTCAGCCCAGAGCAGTGGAGCTCAGCAGATTGGAGCCCAAGGCAAGCAGTCAGGAAGACAGGTAGATGGTCTCACCTAGGCTTTGCCCCAAATTGATTTGCCCCTAGCAATCAGTCCTTGGTGTGTTTTCACTCATACACTTTCTCAATCAGTTAGAAACTTTAACTCTTCCTGAATCCTCAGTTGATTGGTATCATTATATTAAGGAGTATAAACCAGTTTTAAGATTAAGGTGTTAAACCACAGGACCAAGTCCAGGTTCAGCTACTGTACATGTTGTGTGACTTTGGTGGCTACTGCTTTTTAAGCTCAGTTTTCTCATTTACAAATGGGGATGGTAGATACATGCCACCCAAAGGCTGCCTCGGGGTTGTGTGGTGGAAAATGGGGTAATGTGTGTCAACAGTTTATTGGATATAATGTTCTGTGGAGCAAATATCTGCTATCTGAAAAAAAAAGACAAGTTATAAAACAACACAGATGCTTAACATAATAATGGTACCTCAAGATAACATCACTTGTAGAACTCAGGTTTTCTACAATTATATCTCATTACTTTTACCTCCTTTGTTAGGTTGTATACCAGGCTGTACATCAGTGGAGTACAATCAACTCTCAGAGTGTAGTTTCCTGAAAGATAAAGAGAGGATGCTTTATTTTTTATTTCATTTCTTTATTTTATTCTCTCATTCAAAGACCATTCCTAACTCCTTAGCCAAAATGATCCTTTGAAAAGCTAAGTCCCATAAACTCATCACTCAATAAAATCCGTCATCCTCACCATGGCCTCCAGTGCCAGACACAAAACCACCTTAGATCACCTCTCCAAATCTTCACCTCCCACTCTGGCCCCCCAGAATCCTTCTCAGGGTCTCTGTGCATAGCACTCCCCAAGCCTAGCACAGTGTTCTGCATTATATCTGCATGACCTACTCCCTCACTTCACTTAGACCTCTGGCCTAATGTCATGTTTTCTGAGAGGTTTTCCCTGAATGAAAAAGGCAAGGTGCAGAACCATTTCTCTGTAATATGATACCAATAATGGTACATGCATAAGGTACTGAGAGACAGTAGAACACAGTGGTTAGAAGGATAAAGTTGAAAGAGGCCAGTCTGAGTTAAGTCTCAGCTCAATCCTTTAAAATCTGGGTAACCTTGGGAAAGTTACTTAATCCCTCTCAATTTTAGTTCCCTCTTCTATACAGGAGAGATATAACACTTACCTCACAGTGTTATTGTGAATATTAAGTAAACTTTTACATGTAAAGCACCTAAGACAGCTACACTATTGGTGATTTGTATGAGCTAAATTCTATGTATGAATGTCAACATGATGGAAAAAACCCAAACCGAGGACAATAGTACCTTTGAAGAGAGGGCTAAATTTGAGAGTGGTATTAGTAGGGAGCTTTGTTTTATTGGTAAATTTTGCATTTTAACGTGAGAAAGCTAGTTTTCATTTATTGTATTATTTGAGAAATGAACATTTAATAAAATTTTAACTATACAACAAAGTGAGATAAGTGGTGTCCCAATCTTAGAGTAATGTTTGTATCATTTATTCTTGATCTCGAAAACAATGGGAAGACAATGGAACATTTTAAGGCAGGGAAATGACATGATCAGCAAAATCCAACGATTCAGAAACATCCATTGAAAAAGGACAAATGGGATGATGATAAAAAAACAATTTTAAAAACATACATTAAAAACCAAATCTTAAAAAAACTAGCAAGAAAGAGAACATTATTCTACTTTTGAAGAATATATGGAGTATTTATTCTGTGCGGCAAAGTGTTTCATCGTATTAAGTGTTTTTAAGGAAGGGTAATAATAATCCAAGCTGACTTTTTTGAACATTTATTCTGTGCAAGGTATAGGTCTGGGAGTTTTGCTAATATTATCTACTTTTGCCCTTACAAGAGTCTTTGAGATATGTGTTCTTAGTAATTCTATTTAGAGGTGAGAAAACTGAGACACGAAAAGTACCAATCTGAAGTCACACAACAAGAAGTGGCAGTAACAGGAAGAAGGCCAGGCCCTTAGCCACAAACCTAAGGAGGAAAGGATAACTGAAATGCACTGCGTAAACTAACTTAGGGGATGATGTAGTTCAGACACGTGGACAAAAATGAAAATGTAAATGTCAACATGTGACAATCAAAAGGCAATGTCTCAATTATTGTTAACATGGCAAATTTGCTAATACACTAAAGACAAGATTCTAAAATTCTACCCTTAGGTCATTTATTCACTCATTTGTAGCACCATGCAACAAATATTTAGTTAATGAGATGTTAGGAATCCAGGAGTTATCAAGCAAGATCCTGTTTGTTCTTTGCAGAGGGAGATAGTCTAGTAAGGGAGGCAATTTTTTAAAACAATTATTTAATGGCAGTGATGAGTGCTACAAAAATACGGCTCCTCTGAAAAAACAACCTTTCAGGAGACACTGTAAGGAGAAGAATTGAACAGGTAGAGAGGGTGCTGAACAGTAATCCAAGTATAGAGGACACGAGCTGCAAGGGCTGGGAAGTTGCACATGGTCAGGAATAGAAAGATTTGTAGGTGTGCAGTGTAGTGATAATGTACTGTTTGATCTCCTTGCAAACAAACCTGAGAATGTCCTTTCATTCACATCTCTCGTTATCAAAAGCAAATCTATTCTTAAAGGTCTGTCTCAAATGTCTATCTAATCTCTCAAGCATTTCCTGAAGTTGCTATTATTCTCTCCTCTGAATTCTCAGACCCAGTCTGATTATATCCTTCTTATAGTTCCTGAACGTATTCAGTCAGACCCTAGACTGATTTAATTTTTTCATCTCTACAAGACTGTTCTTACTAACCTGATTTCTTTGAAATCCTGGAAAGTATACTGAATAGAGAGGGGCTCAGTAAACACCTATTTGTTGAATTGAAAAAAAGAATTCAAGAACAAAAACACTTGGTGAAAGACGAATCTTGAACATTGGCATTTTTTCAAAATTTCCACATATGATATGATGATGAAACTGGGGTGAAATTTAAATTATGCTTTTTTGCTACCGCCATTCTAAAATCACAGAAATCTTTAGTTCCATGATTTACTGTGTTTCCCCAAAAATGAGACCTAGCTGGATCATCAGCTCTAATGCGTCTTTTGGAGCAAAAATTAGTATACGACTTGGTCTTATTTTACTATAGGGCCAGGTATAATATAATAATATAATGTAATATAATGTAATATAATACTGGGTATAATATAACATAATATAATATGATATAATAATACCGGGTCTTATATTAATTTTTGCTCCAAAAGACGCATTAGAACTGATGGTCTGGCTAGGTCTTATTTTCGGGGAAACATGGTACTTCTTCATTTAACGGGTATTTGCTGAATTCCTACCATATACAAGGTAATCTGCCAGATGAAATGAATCATAGAGTGCTGCTTTTCCAAATTAACACTCTAGGGCTCACAGCTGCTGTCAGCTAGGAGCAGCAGTCTGGCAAAGGGGCAGCAGATTTCCTAACCACATGTTAATGAAACCGCCTTCCTTGTTAGAACATAATTTATTAACTAAGTCTGTTGCTACTACCATGATCGCATCTTTTCCTATAAGACCAATGATACTCACCTTCTATAGAAGAATCAGCATTAATATAGGCCACACCACGCTCTTGAAGGAGTCTGGAATTCTCCTATAATATGAAAGAAAGAAAACCATAAACATGTAGCCCTAACCTCCCCCTGAAAAAATGCATATCTACATTAAATGTAGATTTCTGAATTAAGCTGGCCCAAATTTACCACAAATTTGACAAATAAGATTCTCAAAAGAATTTGAAAGAAGTTCAGTAAAGATCATTGGTAAGAATAGCAATCAAAACACTTTTAGGATCAAAATTTAAAATACAACTGTCTACATTCTTAATCTGGTAAATGGAAAAGGAGTTGATTTCTTAATCAATCTATAGTTTATCCTTCAAGAAATTCACTTAGCAAACATGAACGACCTGACATCCTTTCAGTGATAATCTTCCCATGAATATCTCATTATTTAAGTAGAGAATCTTGCCTGATTCACAGGGAATGAGCTATCTCAAATTTACAGGTTAAAAATAATGGGAATTTCAATCATGTCTATATCCTGAAAACATGAAGTTAGTTCCTCTGTAGGATGGTACCACCTACTGGTCAACATTGATCATTGCAGTTTTAAAACTAAAAAGGAAGTGTAGCAAAAATTTGAGATAATCAAGTGGACTCTGAATCTCTCAAACGTGCGATTTCCTAAGCATCCTGACTGTAAGAAAGAAAATGCAACTTTAGGTGATGAAAATAGTTGGAAAAAGACAAAATCACAGCCTCAACATATTTAGGCTCTTCCTGATGCCAGCATACATCTTTCCTGTCTACAGAAGCACTACTTCCCCCACACCACCCCCAAGAAAATTGAAATTTACAAGCTTCTCATAATTTCTGGAGTATAATAGGAGTCAAATAAATATTTACAGCATGGCTGGAAGTTAATGGTATAAATATCAACTTCGTATATATTTACAGCTAGCTAATGCCTCTATTACACAAAGCCAACAATTCATGCAGGTAGAATTACTTTCCAAGGGACATGGTAAATATTCTGCGGTGGGACTTTCTGTCTCACTTTTAGCATAATTTAATTTAGAGTAGGTCATTATGATATAAGAAGATAATTGTGAAAAATAAACCTTACTGCACGAGCTCAAGGGGTATTTAAATGTGGTTAGCTAATTTAGGAGCTAATCTGGAAAGGGTAACAGAAACTTGGTATCTTATTTTGATGTTTCATTTCTAGTGAATTTATTTACTTACTATCACACTCCCAGAAAATGAAGAAAAATTATTTTGATAATTGACACTAACTGGCTCTAAAAATTTCAAATGGAACTTGGTTCTTTAGTGTCAAAGATATTTTTACTTCTGATTTTTGAACAAGGATATGTTGCTTCAGATTGTCTGGGGAAAAGTTTGAATATTTTCTCACTGGATTCACTTGTTATTTTTATATCCTTGAGAATTGAATATGAACTGCTTTATTATTATGAAACTACATATTGTAGCAAATTACCAACTAACCTCTGCCCACTCAGTAGAACCAAGTAGACCAAATTCTTCTGCATCCCAGCTTGCAAACAAAATTGTTCTTCTAGGCCTCCATCCTAAAATATATGTGCATACATATGAATGCTGGGAAAGTGCATAATATATCCAAGACACTGCCAAGCCAAACAGGAAAAACAACAAAAACAAATTCATTGATTTTTTTTTTTTTTTAGGAAGTGTGAAATGTGGTGAGAATCTTTACATATATAATTTCCTTTTGTAAGATTTTAAAGCTGATCTGTTAATGCCAAATAGCACATTTGTATTGAAAAGGGAAAAATACAGACATAAGTAAAAATCCTGTGAGGTCATAAAATATCCTAATTATATCCTAGTTTTATAATGATTGGCTATGCATAAGAAACGACCTGTGGTCTGCAGCTGCTTAAAGTAGAAAAAGAAAGTGCTAGATGTGGTCTTGTTCTGAGCAGATAAAACTGAAAGAAAATCCTTTACAACTCTGTCATGTTGTTCTGGCATCACATGACTGTGCCATGTCAGCTGTTTGATGATTTTGTTCTACTCTCTGCCAGAATTAGTCAACAGAAGCTCAGTTATCAATGCCAATATCTGCTGCTGCTGAAAACTACATAATTAAATAGGGAGGTCTTATGGCTCGGAGTCATAAACACTGACCTTGGAGTTAAAGACAGATCTTATATCAAATCCTGGTTTTTTCACTTACTAGCAGTATGACTAAGGGAAAGTCATCCAAATTTACTAAGACTGCATTTCTTCATCTATACACCAGGAATAACAGAGTAAAGATGAAGATACCACTTAATTGCTAGAAGGATTAAATGGAATGATATTTATATATACGAGTATAGTACCTAATAAGTGCTCCAAAAATTGTAAATTGCAATTATTTTAGTCACTATTTCATTTGCATTTGTTATGAATGTGTACCCCTATGCTGAGTCCAGTGTTTCATTTTTGTCGTTTGTTAATAGTATTATTCAAATTTCCTATTATTACTCCTCATAATTGCATTCTTTTGGCATGCTCTAGAACTATCACAATATGTTTTTGTATTTACCACCGGGACTCTGCTTACAAAATCATGAAAGTGTTTGTAATAATATTAAACACTATCTAATTCATGAACTATGTAAATTCAGGTCTCCATAGTTCTATTTTCTTAAAATATAAGATAGCTGTATGGAAAAAAAAAATTGAGCAGCTTTACATTTTATTTTATAAAGAGACATCATGGTTTTGTGGGCTGGTAGTCAGAAATTTGAGTTTAAGCCCTGGTTCTCTGACTCTGCCACACACACTAGTTATACAACCTAGTTATATAACCTTACATAATCAATTACTTGATTATGTAAACCTTGGTTAGCTTATTTGTAAAATGGAAACAGAAATAACTAGGTAAACTTCTCCCTGGTTTCTATGAGTTCAAAATAGAGAGCACATGTGAAAACTGTTTTTATGAGAAAATAAGTACCATGCAAACTTACATATTTTTACCCATTTTTATTATTGCTAAAAAAATATGGAACATTACACAGCCCCGAGACACCATGTTTACAGGGCCATAAACAGAGTAAACTTTCTTCTCTCAGTGTATAGTAATTATTTTAAAAAGCAACCATTTCAACTAAATTTTATTTTGGTTTTTATACGAAGATTCTAAAATTAACTGAAGTAATGGTGCTAAGAGTATAAACCTAAATTCTGGAGAGCAAATCAAAGCTGGAGGTGTGAGAATGCAGATACTGAATTTTTGGCAGTATCCTATTAGGCAAGCAAACTAGTAGATTTCTGAATAAGCTTTGATCTCCTCAGCTACTTAGTACACTTGACCTGAGGTATGAGGCTGGGAGAACTTGAGGAACTTCTGCTCAGTTTTCAGACCAGGAAGCTTTGGCTTATGACCTAATCCTAGTGTACTCTCTAGTGAAGAAATCTGTCTCCACCTTCTTAGTCGCTGAGTGCAACCACTCACAGAATAATTCCTTTATTTCAGATTATAGTTTAATATACAAATATCAATAATGTAATTATTATATAAATACATGCAAAAACAAATAAGCGCCATAATTAACTAATCACAGAAGTCGTACAGCCACTGTTTATTGAAAGCTACTCTGTGCTACTGCTAAGTGCTTAGACAATATAGTCTGTATGTACCCTCTCAGGGCACCCTACACAAACCTAGGAGGTGGCATTTTTACACTCATTTTATAGAGGATTGAACTGAGACTTAGAGAGGCTTTTTACTCTCTGTTTAAATTACCTTCTTTTTTCAGCATTCCGAAACTCCTCACAATTTCATGAACAACAGCTGCTCCACTCTGAGGGTCAATGCCACCAAACACCCATGAGTCACGGTGACCTCCAAGAATGACATACCTGTCTAGAAGGCATCGTTGCAAAATTACTTGTCATTTCAGGTCAGTAACATGGCAAATCGCAAATGACTCAATAGCATCTAAACACAGAGCACTCACAACGCAAAGAAAGGTAACAAAGCTCCTATAGACTTGTGGAAATATATTACATACTTTGTTCTAAGGTTGATGTACAAAGAAAATATGAATGTGATAAGCAAATGGAAACTTCAGTGTATTGCAGTAATTATAAGTATATATGTAATGATAACTATAAAATTATCCTTATTCACATCTTTATATAACTCTTTATTACTCCTCTCTTACCAACTTACTACTTTGTTTCCAGTACTTTTAGAGTAAGAGAACACAGTGGCCATATAATAAATTTTATACTTCCTAATTCTATTCAATTATCAAGACACAGGTCAAAGATTTCTCTTTCTATGAACCATTCCTATTTTCTATAGAGAAAGGGAATTGCTCCTCTACCCAGCTCTCAGGGCAATCTTTTCATACCTGATAAAGCATTTACCAAATACTTACATGTGTGGTTTCCCTCCCAAACCGTGAACTCCTTGTCCCTGGTCTGTGTCTTTTTTTACCCCTCTATCCTCCATGCTTAGCCCAGAGCTGGCATGATAGGTATTCAATAAGATTCAATAAATAGCCAGTTACATATCACTTAGTATTCATTGGAAGCATATCAACATTCTTCATCGCAGAACAAAACCAGTGGGTGCTTGTAAGAAAAATATGCAATTAAACTGGATCAGTTTTAGTCAGAAATATATAACCAAATAATTTCTAAGGAACTGGAACATATCCTCAGGTCGTCTGGAATCCTATGGGAATTGTGTGTCTATATACTATTTCATCAACTTCAATGGAAAATAAAGCTGTGTAAAAAATTCATTAATTCAAGGTCACTTGAATTTTCTAAGAGTACTATCTTTTACGTATATTTGTAGTTATCATGAAGCTATTTCCCTATGCAAAATATGTGATAAACACATCCAGACAACTCAGAGCACCTAAAATCCATCTCTCCCTGCCCTTTTTCCCTCGATCCTCTAAGTAAAGCATGCAGTTTATTACTAACCTTGGTTATCTGACCCACCTACTCCCACCATTTACTTCTCTTTTCTTCACTACACATATCATAATACAAAATTACCTCATATTTATGTTTTTTGTATTATGTAAGTTCCACTAGGGGGGGAAGTTGCTTTGCTTTGATAATCCCAGAGCTCAGAGCAGGACCTGGAACAGAAAAGCTGCTCATTCGGTATTTGCTGAGCAAATGATTAATTTACCTGGTTCCACTGCTCCTCTGAGAGTTCCAACCACATTGTAAATTCTTGTCACTTTATTGTTGGAGTGGATGTGCATCTTGACTTTTCTAACGCAAACATAAAGCACACATTTGAAAAATACTGCTTAACAGATCACCACCCACATTGTTTAAATCTTATGTCATTGTTTAAAAGATTTCTAAAGGTACACAGGCAAAAATTACATTGGCCGACTATCCAAATATAATGGTGTAAGTGCAATCTCCTCTTCAGGCTGTGATTTTGTTTTCTGTTGGTTCTAGGTAGGTTTTACTTTTTCAGTCATCCTCTATAATTGCTTTTTTATTTAAAAAAAAAAAGTTTATTCCCTTAGAAAGAGTTAAAATAAAAATAATCAAGTCTTAACTGTGTAGAAAAGTTTCCAGTAAAGCCAGGTCCGATATTGTAGGGCACTTTGAGACTTCCTTTCCAGCTATCTGGTGGTGCTGATCCACCCATTTTTCTGTTGAACACAAAAAGTATTATTAGCTGAAGGAAAACTTTGAAGTTATAAGTTCAAGTGTCAACGAACTTGCTTTCTTGGGTGTCTGTTCCTAAGAGCTTCTATGAGTCAGGGATCGTGCAAAGTGCTTTGCCTATGACATGCCATTTAAATCCTTACTATAACTCTTAAGAAGTCAGATCTATCATCCTCACATCCCAGATGAGGTGCATGAGGCGTAGAGAGATTAAATAACATAGCCAAGTCATGTAGCCAATAAGTGGTATAGCTGAGATTCAAATATGTGTTAAGAATTCAGACTCTGTTACCAGTTTCCGATAGTAAACCATGTGAAAAGTGCTCTCTAGCGCATGCTCTGAAGAGAGCTTGATGTCAAACTCTTTGGGACTTTCAATTATGTTATTTCTCCCACTGATAAATGTATTCAAAATATGTATACGGTCATCCTTTACAAAGCACTTTCACACTCACAGATTAGGGAGAAAGGAAAGATTTCACTTCATTCAGCAGCCCCAAAAGCTTCATGCTATTTTGATGTTTAAAGTCAGAAAGGTAGAAAGATTCCGGCAGACCAGCCAGCACATGCCACCAGCCCTGCTTATCTCTCATCAGGGGACTGAGAAAGAAATTTGATAATGGAATGGTGGGGTTCTTGCAGTCCTACTGTGCTGTATTAAGAACATGGATTAATTTTTTTTTCTTGATTTGTGCATGGAAACCAAAGGTACTTTTGCTAAATACCAGCAGATAAAGGAATGTGGTTCAAGACAAACCTAAGAAAGTGGAAAACATCAGTTTGTCTTTTATACCATTATCTCTGGTCACGTATAGGGTTTGCAGTGTAGCACACTCTGCAGTTTTTTCCTCTTTCTGTGCCAGCTCACAAGTGCTTGTTCCCTGCCTACATATTTGAGGAAATGCGAACAGCTCAACTTGACCTAGAATCTACTGCAAACCCAGTACTAAAACAATTGAGAAGATGATCTTCTCATGAAAAAACTAATTATAAATAATATTCTGCTTTTAAATGTTCTATCATAGAGTAAATGCTTACTTTCCCTTCTCTTATCTCACTAGGAAGTTTACCTAATAAACCTAATTCAAAGTACTACAGCATCAAATTTATTTATCTACTCACAATGACATTTCGCACAAAAAGGATCAAGTAACATGAATGGGCATTTTACACGAAAAAAAAAAAAAGCATAATCAATAGTCAAAACAGCAAAGAATTAAGTATGCAAAAAAGTTACAAAAGGTAAGTGAAGAAGAATCTATATATGCTAGATTATACATAAAATAGTTCTATAATATACACTACTAACTGAATGCCTTTGGGGTGGAAATGAGTAAGAGGGAAAGTTGCTACTGCATAACCCTTTGAATTTTGAACTGTGTAAGTGTATTTCCTTTTATGTAATTGTAATTACACTAAATATTGTTTTGCAATCTTCTTTTTTCACTAAATAGTATAGCATATGCATGTTTCCATATCATTAAATATTTTTGTATAACGGGTATTCTAATGGCTTCAACCACTATCACAGCTGGTTATGTATTTGACTACTTATCAATTATTGAAGATTTGTGTAGTTTATAGTTTTCCACTGTTAGAAGTAATACTAAAATCACTTTCATCTTTTAAATATCACGAATGTTTAGACTTTATTTATGAACATGTTTAGACAAATGTGTAATCTATGGTGCCTCAAAACTGAATCCTAACCCATGTGGTAAAGCTAAGAGCCCCCCACCCCCTAAAAAAAGACCAGGGTACCATTCCTTAATCTGCTCTTAAGTTGGAGAGATCCCTCCAACACTGATATCAGTCTCCTCACGTGTAAAATTGAGGTCACTGCACTAGGTTATAAAAAGTTTTCTTGTAGATACTAACATAAAATGATCGAGAATGTCTTGAACTCAGGAAGAGAAGGGACTAGCTGGCCAGACACTGTGGTCTCTAGCAACTCTTTCAGAGAAGGCAGTGTTCTCTCCCCTCCTAGGGGATAATGGTGAAGAAAGGGCATGCAGATGGCAGAAAGCAGGGCAGGAAAGGGGGAAGGGTTCCAATGTCAGGTTCAGCAATAACACGTTTGGAGAGGTTTCAATAATGAAAGCAGAGAGGGGAGAGGAATAGAAATGAAAACAACATGGAAGTTGCTCTCTCAGTGTGTTATTCCAGCTCTTCCAAGAAGTGGACAGTAAGAGGATTAGATGAGTAAGAGACTAACTAGTGGAAAGGTCTGTGAGGAAAATAGTAAGGGAGGTAGCAAAGGCTGAGAAAGCCACCAGACTGCAATGCAGGTCTGATACATGGGGCAGAGAAAGGGAAGAAAGAAAAGAGTGTTGGGTGGCAGCATCTAGTTGAACAAGGCTATCGGGGAATCCTGAACCAAAATGTCCCATCAGACGAATCCTACGCCTCCCAGTAACAGACCTGGTTTAGTATCTCTAACACATTCCATCACTGATTGGGAGCATTTGTGGGAAGTGTGGCCTTGACACAAATAGGGTGATGCATTTCAAATCAAAGTGGCTGGACCAATTGATCAATTATGCTCCCTGCAGTTGGAGATCTGAAAGACACATTTTCATGGCTATCACACACGAGATACCAATATATAAAGTAAATTCCAAACAGAACCACTATGCTATAAAATGGTGATAAAATAGGATGCTTCTCCCATCTCGGGAGATTTTCTGTATCAAATATTGGAGATAAAAGCATAAAAGTTGAAGATTGTCAAAAAAGAGAATTATGCCATGTATTTGTTTCTTACAAACTTACTCTAGGAGCTTCTGTGCATCATAGTATCCAATTGGGTGAACGGGAATACTTGGAAGACCAACAGCCTCTGGGATTTCACGTCTGTAAGCATATTCTGAAAAAAGTTGAACATACTTCTAATAAAAATTCAGTCCTTTTCCAAAGGTTCTCTGTAAGTCATGTTAAACATATTCTCATATCGCATCAACTAGAATTCTTAAAATAAAAAAATAGACAATTTCAAATGTTAGTGAGAATGTGGAGCAACTAGAACACTCATACATGGCTTGTGATAGTGTAAAATTATACAGTCACGTTGGATAACTTTTGAAAAGCAATGCTAAACAGACATGCGCACTGTGGCAGAGCAATTCCACTCGTAGGTATTTACCCAAAAAGGATGAAAACATACCATATGACCACAGAGACCTGTGCAAAATTCCTCATGACAGCCGTATTTGTATTAGCCAAATACTGGACATGGTCCAGGTGTCTGTCATCGGGAGACTGAATAAATAATCTGTAGTATAGTCCCACAATAGAATGCTACTCAGGAATTAAAAGGAACAAATTGCTAATAAACACAATAACATGGATAAATCTCAATCCTTTATACTGTGTGAATGCAGCAAAGCACAAAAGAATACAGACTGTCTCACTGCATTTGTATGAAGTTCAAAATGAGACAAACTAATCAGTGATGCTAGACATCAGAAAGTGGTTGCTTCTGAGGAGTGCAGTGAAAATGGATCAGAAAGCATCACAAAAGAACTTTCTGGACTCATGGAAAGACCTGTATCTTATTTTGAGTGACACAGATGTATGGAATTTTAAAAATTTATTGAACTGACCTCTTAAGAGCTGTGCATTTTATTGCATGTAAACTCTATCTCAGGATAAAAACCTGTATTCTGTCATGTCTTCAGATTTAAGAATAAAGGTGATTTTTCCGTTTTTCTCCAAATTTTTAAATTATCTACTGAGAGCTTTTTTAAATATATGATTACAGAACTTTTTTCTTTTTATGGGTAAAATAACAATAACATGTTGTGTGGAATTTGTTTTAAAATTCTCTAGAGTACTAACAATAAATAAATAAATAAATAAATAAATAAATAGGTGGAGGGATGAAACAAAATTGTCAAAATGTTGATAATTACTTCTATTATGTATTGTATGTTATCTATTATATATTATATGTTATGTATTATATATAATATATTGTTTATGTTAGAAGTATTTCATGATAGAAAGTAAATTTAAAAGAAAGAAAAAAGAATAAGGTATAAAAGGGAATTCAATAAATGTAAACCCCATAGGGATAACATGACTTTTCCTCCTCATTTTATGTTCATAATTTTAGCTTTGAATAACTAACAGAGCTAGGGAGAAGTTGTATTTTTTTTTAACTTGGAAATAAAAAGGTGAAGTAAGTAAAGTTCAAGTATATTTATGGGATTTTTATTATAGGATAGTATGTATTGCTTACACAAATAATCTATGACAATGTACTATGTTCCAAAAATTTTTACAAAGCCAAAGTACATAAACTTTTGCAGAATCTACAATTTGATTTAAAAAAAAAAGGATGAAAAATAATTATAGAAACGCCACAAATACTTTGGCAACTTATTTTGTCCAAGTTATATATCTCAGTTAGTTTTAAACCACACAAACCAAATGATCACAGATTTTTGTAAATGTCATCAAATAGCTGAGAACATTCACAATAAATTAGCTCCCTTTGTTAATTATCTACAGTTTTACAAGGGAGTATTTCAGCACAAGACAAGCATGTGGACTCTGGAGAGAGACTAAGGGAATTTGAAGCCCAACTCCTCGTTTAGTGGCGTGATATTCTGAGACAGATTGCTTCCTTCTCCTAACCTCACATTCCTTCGGTCAAATAGAGATAATAATAGTTAATGCATTGAGGAGCTGGCATTTAGGAAATACTACCTGAAAGTTATCACTATTGTCTTTATATAGCAAAGATGCAATAAGCATTTTCAGGGCTCTGTTCTAAATGTGCTATTTCAGGGGTTTACAGAACTTCTATTCTACTGTCCCTTATCCACAACTGGGAAATCTAAGAACTGTGAAAAACATA
Organism: Rhinolophus sinicus; assembly: GCF_057876585.1. Taxonomy (NCBI): domain Eukaryota; kingdom Metazoa; phylum Chordata; class Mammalia; order Chiroptera; family Rhinolophidae; genus Rhinolophus; species Rhinolophus sinicus. Next base: position 127,343,189 of record NC_142514.1, read on the forward strand.
AGTTTGGAGGGAATTTACTTGGCAACAAAACCTAATCTGACATAAATTCATTTGACAGCAAAATCTGACTTAAGCTGACATAAAGCTATTTATATTACTTCTTTACCTCAGCTTAGTATGATTATTCATACATTTTGCTGTAAAAACATTTATATGCTTGCTTCCTGTATTCTATCCCACCTCCTGTGTATTATGCAATATATGGTATATGCACCATATTACTTTTAAATATCGGAAAATGTCAGAATTCCAACATTTACCAGGCCCAAGGGTTCCAAATAAGGGACTTGAACCAGTAATTTTTAGAGTTCAAAACTCTTGAATTTATTTCTTAGATGCAAAGACAATAAGAAAAAGACAAACTTTGTTGTCAAAGGAAGTCCTTTAATAAAATCACTTAAAAATGTTAAGTTTCCTGCGATAATTAAGACCTGATCACTCACCATTTGCTGGGTAACCAGGTGTGAGAGGGTCCCCTGCACCATTAAGACTTAAAATATTTCCTCGCTGGACACCGCCTCCAGGAAGATTCCAACCATCTGGATAGGACTCCACCCCAGGAACAAAGTAATCAGCAGGGTCTGAGTACAGAATGACTCCTTTGGCTCCCGCCAGCTGGGCGTTTTTAACCTGAAAAACAGTGTCTTTCTTATTTTAGGTTCGTTGTTCCAAATTTGTACCTGTCAATTTTCAAAATTGCACATAAATAAATAACCAAACTTTGTATCTTCAATCTTTATTATTAGACCTACGACAAAGGACATCTCACAGAGAACTGGCTTTTTCTTTTTCCTACTATAAGCTCTAAAGAATTTCCAGGGCTGGTTCAACCCTCAGAGCAGCGGTATTTGGAAAATGTACACATTAGTGGTAGTGCTTACTTGCTGGTTCCTTCCACTAGTCTAGAAGCATAATAAGCAAGCAGACTCCACAGGCCAGACTCCCATTTCTTCTGTGGTTGAAAGGGAATATTTTTGAAATTTAATTTCACAAAGAAAAAACAAACAAACAAACAAAAAAACAATATATATATATATATATATATATATATATATATATATATATATAAACAAATCAGGGGAAACTAACTTTAAAAACTGCTATGTAGGTATAAATTGGTTTCTTTTATTGCCTATAATAACAATTTATATTAAAATTTAGTTACACAAGGATTTTCAAAGATAATATTTAAAACAAAGCTACTGAAGGTTAACTACAAATCCAATGCATGCTTCTTTTTAGACCATTGGCATAATTTGTAGGTATGGAAAGAAATCTGCTCTATTCTCCCTGAACTTCTGCCTGGCCATAGTCCAATGAGCCAATTTGAAACCCCAGTCTCTAGCCTGGTAGATGTGTCCTCCCTGTAAGGTGGGCATGTTACAAAATATGAGAGAATCACGGTCCTCAGAAAGTTTCAAGGATATGGTTCTACACAAATAAGATACAATATAACTTTATATTTGTGGAGAATGATAAAAAATGATTTTTACCTTATTTCCTCTGAAAATTTTCCCATATCTGGCAATCACAATCTTGCCAGAGCAATTGATTTTCATGTCCCGCTCTAGTTTAAAGAAGTCTTCAGTCCGTGCATAGTTAGCATACACTAGATCGCCCTGTTGAGATCATAAACGATTTAGTACAAGTAAGATGAGATAAAAGAGGTTTTTCTGCAGGATGACTATTTTACATCTTTGAAAGAGGGAAGAGACAAGAGTGTGCAAGAGGATCAGAAAAAACATTAGCCTCAGATAAGAGATTCAAGGGAGACATGGACTTGAATTGAGAAGGCAATTAGCTGGATTAGAGACAGGAATTCAAGTTTTGTTTATATCTGTCTCCTCTACAGTTGCTATAAAGCTATAGAAGCATTCCCCGGGGGCAGGGAGGAAGTATATGAATATCCACATTGCTGCATGCAATTGGAAGGTGTCCAGGTCCCCTAGGTTAAGAAGCCCTTGAAGAGAGCGTTATTCTCTTTGAAGTACATTCAGAAATAGTTGCTTAGTGGGTCTTTACAACCACTAGGTAAGGAAAAAAGGTCAGGTAACATCACTTGTTTACAGGTCTGGTTTTATATCATTACTCTGATTATGTGCAAGTCTTATAATATCTCCGAGTTTCAATACAGTCATAGCCGCATAACAACCCACTGGGTCAGCTGAGGGTGTCCTTGAGCTGGCAGTGAGGTGAATCTTCTCCTTCTGCTTAATCCAGCTTCCTTCCCCTTCTTGCCACAAATATTGATCCAAAGAGAACACTCCTTAATTAACATTTAGCACTCTAAATTCCATTTCAGTTTCTGTTACCTAGGATCTGAGTATGCTTGAAAATCTTTTATTAATGACTATCATATAACCCTTAATTAAGAGCATATATATAAGGTCTGACAATTAAGTTCATGTACTCATCCTAGAAAAAGTGCTATATACCTCATTGTTGAATATCACTAGTCACTTTTGAAGTACTCCCCTTGGGAAGCTATGCACTGACGGATGCACTGACGCCAGCGTCTAGTCCACCCTTCAAAGCAATTTTGGAACTATTTTTCTGGAATGGCCATCAGAGCTGTTGTCTTATTACCCTTGATGTCCTGAATGTCATCAAAATGTCTTCCTTTCAACATTTCCTTTATCTTCGGGTAAAGAAAGATGTCACTGGGGGCCAGATCAGGTGAGGGAGGGGGTATTCCAATAGTTCTTTGTTTACTGGGTAAAAACTCCCTCACAGGCAGTGCCGTGTGAGCTGGTGCATTGTCGTGATGCAAAAGCCATGAATTGTTGGTAAAAAGTTCAGATAGTTTTTATCTAACTTTTTCATGAAGCCTTTTCAGCACCTTCCAAATAGTAAATTTGGTTAACTGTTTGTCCAGTTGATACAAATTCATAATGAATAATCCCTCTGACATCAAAAAAGATTAGCAACATCGTTGCAACAAGTTCGCGAACTTAATTGTCTGACCTCATATATACATTACATTTTTATAAATACTTATATTTTTAATATGGCTGTATGTGTTAAGAAAATTTTTCAGGAGTAAGTTATTGTTATTATTAGTAGTATCAAATTGAGTCTAATAACATCAGTACAAATTTTATAAAGAATACTTTAGCATACAATTTTACTCAAAATATACCTCTTAATGCTATGGGATGTTAAAACATTAGGTCATGGATCTACGACCTAATAAATGAATAGACTATTTCTAGAATGAGATAGCACTCAGCATTAGTTCAATTCACATTTCTTGTTTTTAGACATAAGTTCTGAGAAATCTTGGGATAAGAATGAAAAACTTGTTTTGAAATCTTCACTAAATTATTTAAATTCTTTCAAAGTTAGAACCCAAAAATCATATGCTGATCTATTATCCAAGTTAATTGTAATGATATTGGCTGGAAACTCAATTAGGCTCATCTTTAACTTTGTTCAACTGCAAACCATTTGACTCTCCAAATCATTTGTTACCGAGCTAGTGGAATCTTTCACTTTCATCTCTTTGTTTAGAGCCCGAGAGATATTTTACAACTCAGGGGTGCCCTTCATATTGTTTTAGGATGGGTGGATGATGTCTTTCATTCATAAAATAGGAGAAAAATCACTATAAATAGGAAGGAGGGGACAGAGTACCAGAAGGACCTCACCACAGGTTAGTTCTCAATTTCATGAAAGAGTACACTGAGAAATTGATGGTGCAACTCATTTCTTTAAAATAATCCCATGCCTGCCTTTGGAAAGTCTTCATACACCCTAGTTTGAAGCCCCTGCTCTGGACAATTTCTAATATCCTACAATTTAATTTTTTTTATTGTTTTCCTCTTTTACTACATTTTTCATAGCATGTGCACAACAAATTTATAACAGATACTAAAATAAAATTGTTTCCAAGCTGATTCTAGGATTCATTTGACAAATTTATTGAAGACATATCATTATGTGTCCAGCAGTGTTTTACGACTTAGGGATATCCCTGTCCTTGATGGAACTTAGATTCACATGGAGATAAGATAATAAAGAGTAAAGTTAATAACTAAATTAATAAGTGCTGTAGAAAAAGTCAAAAAGGGTTAAATAGAGTAGGCAGTGAACTGGTACTCAGGTGGGTGCGATTTTAAATAAAAAGAGGAAGTCTATTGAGAAAGTGACATTTGAATCTTTGCTTCAGTAAAAGGATTACTTTTAGTTCTTGTATTTCTTCCGAAAACCAATCAATATTAATGCACAGTTAATGACAGCACTGTATGTCTGATTTATCATTGTTAGTACCCTCTGGAGTTCACTCTTATTCTAACTGTGAATACAGAGTAATTAACCAATTTGATTTCAGTGAATTTTATTTTAGTGAAAGTGTTCTACTTGAAATTTATCCCTATTTAATATCACCAACTTTGGGGAGACTCCTTTTTCAAATATCTGTAAATTGTAGTTATCTTTTAAATAATCTGCAATCCATACAAAACAAATTATGGCAGAGAAGGGATTGGAGAAAACATTAGTTTAAAAATGACAACAGACTTTGAAAATGAAAACAAGTGTGATAGATATGCAAGTTGTCACTGTGAGTTAGAAAAAAAGCTTTGTTTTCAGACAATGACCTTCTTGTAAAATTTACACTGTATCATTGTTCCATGACTAGGAATAAATACAATTTTATACTGTTAGCCTAGAATTTTCTGTTTCTTTCAAGCTTCTCTTTTCCTGATCTTTTTAATAGACAGAATGAGAAGCAAGACCCATGGTTCTCAAAGAATTGGTTCTTACACCCTCAGAATCAACATCACTTCAGACCTTGTTGGAAACTAACTCTCAGGCTTTACCCAGGACCTACTGAAACTCAGGGAGTAGGAAGCTGAATCTGAGTTTTACAAACCCTCTGGATTATTATGATACATGCTGAAGTTTGAGAACCCTTACAGTAGACTATATTTCATGGACATTGTCAAATCACTAATTTCAAATAGGCTAAAGCAAAACCCAGTATTTCATACTCCAGAGGATTCAGATGTAGATCCAAAGATAATTTACAGTGAAATATCTTAAAGATACATACAGACGTACATAATTTTAAAAAGAATTAACACTCCACTGGCTGGGTCACAGGTGATCAAATGAAGCACACCAGCCAGAAAATCTCATCTAATATTTGAACACAAACAACAATCCCTTGCAGAATCACATGCTCCTTCTATCTGCCCATGAATCTGGAATAGTTTAAGCCTACTTGAAAGATGTGAGTTAATAATCTCTACGACTCTCTTATGAGTGGAAAAATTCTGTCAAAGTTCAAAAATTATTTTAGGGATTTAACAAATTATATAGTAAACCCACAAACTAATGTGGGTAAAAGTTTCTCCTTATAACATTCTGTCTTCCCATCCAGAAATATAATTTGTTTCTTTGTACATAATATTTTCACTGCTCAATAAGTTTCAGTGTTCTTTAACTAGTCCATACTTATTTAAATTTAAGATTTTTAAAGTGTATTTTATGTTTTATGGCTATTTAAATTTAAATTTATTTGATATATTTTCTGCTATTATATACTATGTGTCCACATATATATATCTAACTTTCATCTGGTAATATCAATGCTATTTTAAAAATGAAGATGTATTAGATAGTATTTTTGTATATTCTGGTTATACAGACATATCACTTTAAATAATGAAGGAAGGAATTAATCAAGAAGATCCAAAGTGTAAAAACATAGAGAGCAATTAGACAGTGTCAAAATTAAAGATTCATTTTCAATAAAGGACAACATAGGTAATATAAATAAATAGGTGAAAATTAGGAGAAGGTATTTTCAATATTTTAACCTATATAGGATGAATAAAATATTTAAGAAACCCCTAAAGTTAATAAGAAAAAGGCTGGAAATTCAACAGGAAAGGGAAAAAGCTGTAATTAATCATTTCACAGATGGAAAAGAAACAGAGAACTAATAAATATGTTTAGAGATGAGCACCTTGTTTGTTATAAAAAAATTAAATTAAATAATTGAAACAACGATAAAACATATAGATGGGCAAAAATTATAAAGTTATATAATTTGCACTGTTAATAAACATATGAGGAAAAAGTAACACATACAGTGTCAGTGGGAGTAATAAACGGCTACTGCCTGGACATTGTGAAATTAAGTATTCCCTACAAACCAGCAGTCCCACGCCTGGCTTATGCACACAGAGAAACCCTTGTAAGTCTATATGGATACTTGTAAGAGCATATTCACTCCAACACTGTGGTAATTCAGATTTAGAGGCAAACCATGTGTTTATCACTAAGAGAAGGGTTAAGTTATATGCAGTGAGCACATAACATTGGATGATGTGAAAAGTAATGAACTACCTTGACCTAAAGAAATACGGATAGATTTTTAAAAGACTTTTGATTAAAAATAGTAAGAGATCAAATAAGAGCTAAAATACAACACTATTTATGTGAGTCTAAAATACATGAAACACAAAATAAAACCATGTATTTTCAAGAATACATACAAGGTATGACAATTAAGTTCGCGAACTCATCCTAGAAAAAGTGCTACATACCTCATTACTGAATATCACTACGGTCACCTTCGAAGTACTCCCCTTGGGAAGTTATGCAGTGGCGCCAACACCTAGTCTGCCCTTCAGAGCAATTTTGGAACTCTTTTTCTGGAATGGCCAACAGGAATAGCCATCAGAGCTGTCATCTTATTACCCTTGATGTCCTGAATGTCATCAAAATGTCTTCCTTTCCATAGTTCCTTTATCTTTGGGGGAAGACAGAAGTCACTGGGGGCCAGATCAGGTGAGTAGGGAGCGTGTTCCAATACAGTGATTTGTTTACTGGCTAAAACTTCCCTCACAGACAGTGCAGTGTGAGCTGGTGCATTGTCGGGATGCAAGAGCCATGAATTGTTGGCAAAAAGTTCAGGTCGTCTAACTTTTTCAGTCTTTTCAGTGCTTCCAAATAGTAAAGTTGGTTAACTGTTTGCCCAGTTGGTACAAATTAATAATGATATCTGATATCAAAAAAGGTTAGCAAACGCTCTGCAACAAGTTTGCAAACTTAATTGTCATACCTTCATACATTGCTGAAGACATAAATGGCAGGGTGGGGGGGAGGTTCGAGAAAGAGTGGGAAAAGAGGAATGAGACTGAGAGCAGGTATGATAGATGAAAGGAAAGGAAATAAATTAAATTAGGGATTTTACATGGATCCATGATGGTTATGTGCCTTAGCCTGAGCACCTGATATCTAAAATATACTATCTCTTCATTTCCAATTATTATACTCCGTATTTCTATCTCATGTCAATTATGAAATTATTAAATAATTGCAAGCATTCTATTTATGTGCTAATTTTTAGGGAGAATTTTTTCTAATATTATTTCAAGTATAATGTTATTCATTCGGAGTAAATTTCATACAACCAACAGAAAATATTCTTCTATTCTAAATTTGTGAAGTTTTTAAATTAGAAATAAGTTAATAAATCAAATACTTTTGAAAAATAGTAAAAATAACATGATTTTTTACCTTACTTATTAAAATATGTGGCATTGCCTGATATTACAACATCCTTATAAATCTTGATTGGTGAAGACAGATTTTTAAATATCAGTTCAAATTTATATGAAAAGTTTTTACTTAGGATGTTTACAATGATAGCCCAAGCCCTTACCTCTCTTTTGAGTGATATTTCAATATACCCAACTGTCAAATGGCAATTTGTTGTGACTAAATCCTAGGCATCTACATTCAATACGTCTGAAATTCAATTTACTCAATGTGAAATATTATAGTAGGAGAGATAATTTTTTAAAAGATATTAATAAATTATATTCAACTATTTCAAATTTAGCTTTCTTATAAAAAAACTGAAGTATTGTGTAAGAATCTAGGGATTGACTATAAAACTCCAGATGACAGTGGTGCACAGTGCTTTACTGAGTAAACCACATAAAATTTTCTGGGCTGGACCTTCATGTTCTTCATTTGAAAATGGCAATAATGCACTTCTTATTCAAATACTTTGAAAACAAATCAGTGCTATACAACAACAGTAAGATATATAGTATTTTTGTAAAATGGAAATTACTTAGTAAAGTGAAAAGAAACAAATGCTAAAACGTGAATCTCACAGTCTCTATACTTAGTGAAAGGAACTAGACACAAATGATACATGATATACAATTCCATTTATATGAATTTCTAAAATAGACAAAACTAATCAATGGTGGCAAAAAAAAATCAGGAGAATTGTTGTCTTGGGGCGTGTGGAATTAATTGAGAAGGGGCATAAGTGTTCCTTCTGAAGTGATGGTAACATTGTATATGTTGATGGGGTTTGGATGACACAGATACATACATTTCTCAAAAGTCAATAAATGTACATTTTGGATTTCTGCATCTCATTGTTAGTAAATTTTATCTTTAAAATGTTGTGAACACAAAATAATACATTTTTTTCTTACTAATAAATTGTAATTTAGTAAGTGTGGAAAAAAGGTGAATTTGGCTTATATCAATATCCATTTCATTTTTGCCTGTATGTATGAGGCGGTTCTGATTGTTATTCTTATTTTATTGTATTGGATTTTTACCTCTGGCATTCCTTGTGGAGAGAAAGCACTAAAAGGTGGCACAACATCTGAAACATTTTCATATCCCGGAGGAGGTGGTTCAAATAATGATGAGTTCGAAATCTAGAGAAACAAAATACAATAATCAGAAGTAAATCAGGTAAAGTTTGATTACTACCATCAAATAAAGAAAAGTATGTATGATCTTTTTTGTCAGTAGAGGGTTAATCAATCCTTCAGTATTTCTAGAATACATATCAAATACCCAGCACTTCACTAGAAGCTGTGAGGCTTCCGTGAGATGAATAAACTACAGACCCTGAGGGGATCTATAAGCACCAGCTTTTGATTTAGGAGGAAAATTTTATTCCCCAAATAAAAAGTAACATTGTATAGTAATCGTAACCACTTAAAACAATGCTAAGATAATTCCTTAGAGTCATATTAAATAATTAAATATTAAATTCACTTCAATAAAATTTACATTTTAGGGGGATCCACAACTGATAGTACCTAGACACACTAAACAACATTCACTCTGAAAAGAACTAAAAACACTGAGCCAAATATAAAATGTTATATTTTTAAGTGCATCACTGAATTGGGGGGGAAAAAAACGCAAGGAAATAATCAAGAGCCAAAAGAAAAAAGAAAAAAAAAGAAAGAAAGAAAAGAAAAGAAAATGACATGAAAGCAGGAATTCTGAGATTAGCACTAAGATGTGCTTTTGCCTTAGCTGGGTCTTTCAAAGCCTAGGGCTCCCTGGGAGGGGCCCAGGAGTTAAAAGACAAGTACAGACCTGGCCCAAATAATGGAGTCTGACAGGAGACACCTGCATCAAAGCTGGGTCTTTAAAGACCAACCTCCTTTACGGTTAAGGATAAGTTAGAAGTAAACCTGTCCCACAGAAAGTGATGGCTTGTGGGAGAGGGGAAAAAATTGCGCCAGGGAATTCATAATTCTATAATTATGTAGCTACTGATATACAGTACTCAGATCATTTCTACCTTCTTATTATGATTTTTACTCTTCCTTTTTTTCCCTAATGCTTCGTTTTCTCCTTCCCTGTCCCCCTTTTTTGAGGGATGGTTAATTTTAAATGTTTTATTTCTTTTAGTAGTTTGGAAATTGAAAGGTCCAATTCCTGATTAATAAAGTTAGAACAAATATCAAAATGAATGGTGAAACATTAAAAACATTCCCATGAAGTCAAAGATATCTGCTATTGCCCCTTCTTTTCAACATTATGCTACAGGTCCTGGCCAGTGCAGCAGTACAGTGATTATTGGGAGTGGGGGAGTGAATATGGGCTGGCATGTTATTGTCCTAACAAGAGCACTAGTTTGCTACCTCTCCTGAGGCTGACAGAACCTACAATAAAACCAAATCAACTACTACCCTCCAAAAACACTGACATATCCCATATTTCCCATTTTTCTCTTATCCACATAGAGTACAAACTTATCTAAATCACTGGGAAAGATTATGAGAGAAACTATACTAAATTGCAATAAAAATCCATCTAGAAACAAAGTCTTTCAGCGAAAGGAATATTCAAGTTTGTCTCACTTGGTTTGCCTTTACACTAATCTTCAATTTTACAGCACTACCAAGCAAGTGGATTTTAAAGCAAATTTATGAGTTATTCTAAGAACTAGCAAAAGTTTTTCAAGGTCAAGGAAATACCTTTTTGGGGGGTGGCTTTATCAAAGGTAGACTATTATACAAGTGAGCATTGCTTACTTTCCAAAATTCACTAGTATAGCCTCAAATTAGGTATTCTGAGCACAACTAAAACAATTCCGGCTTGCAAATTTTTATTTCCTTGTTATGACAAAAAAGGCAATTTATAGTTCAATCTCTATGGTATGTTATCTCTACATCAACAAAGGTAAAGGAATGTGTCTGGATATATTTAAAATATTTCTGGTAGAAGTTACAAAACCCTAATCATACCTGTTGCCTGTGCCAGGGAGAGCTTGTATGTGTTGTGCAGGAGAGTAGCAGTTTAGTTTACAACATATCTCAGCTGTGAATAGTCACAATAATTAAACTGCACTGGAAGATGAGGCCAGGGTAAGATAGTGCTTGTAGTTGGGATAGAACAATGAACTGTCACAATGTCAAAAGATAATGTAGTTGGGATAGAGCTGAACTGTCACAATGTCAAAAGATAATGCCTGAATCTGAAGCACGACTAATGCAAGCACAAGATTTAAGGAAATAGAGGTAAATAGCAAAAGAATCAACTCATGGTTAAATAGTGTGTGTGTCTCAGTGAAGAAGGAAATAGGAGGAAACAAGTCACCTTGTGGAGAACTGTGATTATGTGCAGGTATAACTTGGATAAAAACAAAAATGAAAGTGAACTAATGAAATAACTTATAAATATTAAGAAGCTTTAGGCAGCTAACACCATTCAGGAAAATCTCCAAAATGAAACTTCTACATGATATGCTTATATTATGTGACAGACTTTAGGAATTGCATAAATGCTTGTAATGGCAAAAATAATGAAATGAAATAATAAAAGCAAAAGCACAGTCAAAATTTGGAGGTAAAATAGGAAAACAGACATAAAAGTTTGCTATTTTCCTCATTGTACATAGATAATCTCCAAATTTGATAGCTCAACATAGAGGTTTAAGTATATGTATATTTTTAACATTATCAATATTGATCAAGCTTGGTCACTGATCAAGATGGATATATTTGAAGCTACATATAATTTAGAAGCCCCAGCTAAGAAAAGGACTGATGGAAGCTATCTAGACTGAAAGGGGATATTTTAGTTAGGTATGGTAGCTCTAAAACCAAGGTATGCTAACCAGGACTAAATATACGTTATATTTTATGAGCTTTCATACTGAATATATTTCACGATAAGAAATACCTCAGCTGCTTGCATTGTCTTCTCTTTCTCATGTGCCTTAACTTGCAAACAAGATTGTCAATTCTTTAGAGTTGGAATCATTTCTATAGACTTTCTCCCCAAACTCTCTTCCTCTGCAAATGCCCATATCCAAGTTCTGGGCATAGAGCTGAACACGTGATCATATGAGATATAATCATTAAGTACCAACAAAAACTTCTGGCTCAAACAGCACACTGGGTCTCTGAATTTCCTAGCAACTCCAAAGCTATGCAGTATCTTTCAGAGTCTGAACCTATCAAAAATGTATCTATTTTAGTTGCTTGGAAGTCTCTAATATGTTTTACTTTAGTATACAATAATAAAAATAAAAAATAGCAACTGTTTTCAAGCATTAATTTCTCAGAATCTTTCCAACATCACATTAAAGCCAAACATTCTAAGAAAATTGATACTGATAATGAGATTCAATAATACTAATTTATATCAATAATTGGAGATGTATAGGACATTCTTTCATAAAAAGGTATCTGAAAAATATAGAGGGGTGAGTTTCTTTTCTATTGTTTTTTTTTTTTTTTTTTTTTTTTACCTCATTTCCATCTTCATCAATTATTGAAATGTAGTTGGGATGAGTCTTATTTGGATAGGACAACAGGACATCATAATGGGCTAACTCAACAGAATCCAGGCCAAATTCTTTCCACTGGGATTGAATTTGTTTTGCAAGCTGAAAGTTTTCTTCTGTTCCTGCTAAATGTGGAATCCGTGTAAAATTACTGGCAAACAAAAATTGAAAGTGGTTAGAAATTAATGTTTAGTCAGCCTTTATCCCAAATCAACAACCAAATAAGACATATTAACATAAAAATACTTTGAAATGTGATACGTGGAAAAAGCAACTTGGTAGGATTGTTGCATCAAATAGATTTTCAAAGTATATTTTGAAGTTTTCATTTTCTAAGTTGTACTCATTCAAGAGAAAAACTGGAGAAATGGATCTTTATAGAGAATTGTTATGTGCAACCCTATGGACGTATCTCTGGACAGAATATGAGGGCTGTGTTGTATTCTTTCCTTAAGACCCATGCCTCTTAGAACTTTTATGGAATTGCTGTTTACTTCACTATATAAAACATGTAAGATTTAAAAAAATATTTTCACACAAAATACCAAGCTGTGACATGCCAAGAGTTACTGATAATTACATTTATTTTTAAATAGTGAAAGTTATCAAGTGAGAAACTTTTTGATTAGCAACCGTTTATAAAATGTCTTCATTAAGGAAGAAATCTGAACATATATATACAAGCTCAGATGGAATGTCTTGAACTCCAACTATCATGCATTGTAATACACTTAAAAATCAATGATGAGAATTAGTTTGATCAGAAATATCTTTCACAAATAAATTAGGCCAAAATTTTGGCTGCTAGAAATATTTTCATGAGTAGACTAATTTTTCATTTAATATGTTTAAATATTGGTGCTTTTAAAAAAACTTTTCCTCCTGGAAATTTGTTATTTCCCTGAAGATTCAGCTCATTGGTATTTTCAACTTAAATCTCTTAAGGGGGAGGAGACGGGGAAGAAAATTCCAAATGACAAAGCATCACATACCATGTAAAGACCTTTATTTCTAGCCCATGAACTTCTTGAACTTCATGAATTTCTGGTTCTAAATATGTAAGTTTTACTAAAATTAACACACTTCCATCTTTATAGCGATTAAAACAAACAAACAAACAAACAAAAAACTAATAGGCAACAAGGCTATGATGATCCCAATTTCAAATGTTTAATTCTGTGTATCTGAATTTTTGATTTGGAGAATCAACTGCCAAGGAAAATGACTCTCAATTTGAAAAAAGAAGAAAAAAAGAGAAAACCCACAATTCCTATGATTCTTTATATTTATAAAGAATTTAAATTGCATTTACAAAAATAGTATTAAAAGCCTCATTCAGTAAATTTTTAAGGGATTAAAACCTTACATAGGATTTATAATACGTATTTGCAAAATATAGTAACAAAAGAACACAATTTTTAAAAGGTAGCTGAGAAGTCTATCCCTTCATCAATGTATACCTGCAAAGGAAACAGAAAAATAGCTAATGTGTTGCTATTCTATTATACAGATCACAAATTGTGACATTACTAAAGTGGACGCAGATTATTGGTATTTCCTGAAGGATTGCTATGGGGAGTCTTGAATCTGCTCAAATAAATAAATAAATAAATAAATTCATTGTCGGACTTTGTTATTATGAGTGATTCTTTATAACAGTTGTGTTATTACCAACTAGGATACAACCAGGTGCTATCAAGGTTGAACCCACTCACCACTCATTTGGAGCAAAGGTGATCCTGAAAAAGATAAATAAATCTGTTTCCAAGGATAAATAAATTAATAGGCATAAAATCATATAAGTGTATAAGAGGTCACTAATTTGTTGTGTGTTCCTGGCCATGTCTCAAATTTCTCATCTGTACATGGGGAGACTATTGCTATCTCACCACTTCACAATTTGAGGCTCAATTAGATAACTGATATTAAACAGTATTTCTGAAATCATTTGTTGTTTTAGTCAATTGAGAAATATATCACAGTGATTTGTTGACCCTACTAGAATACCAACTTTTTTTAAAAAAATAGTAATAATTTAGAAATTATCCAAAATAGCCAACAAGTTGTATTAAAAACAATTGGCTTATGTATCTCTGCCTGGTTAGCGAAGTTTCAATATCGTCCAAGTATCATCACATTATCTCAATTAATAAAGGGAGCTGTTGGCATTCCTATTTTAATACATTTAATCTGGTCTATAAATGATGGACCAGATCTTAAAAGTTAGACGACTTAAAGGCAGCTAATAAAAGGTGGAACTGGTATTCAAATACAGATCACTCTCCTAAAATAATCTTATTCTCCAGAACAGAATGGAAAAGGGCAGCTCTCATAAAGAGATGCCAAATAGTAAACAGATCTGAGGACCAACCAGGTGTTTATAAAACTGAAGGGAAACAGAACACTGTACCCTAAGGGAAACTGAAGACAGCCCCTACTTAATCCTCCTAGGTACAACTGAGAGGCAGGTAATTTAGAAGTAGTCGCGCTGTTAGTAGCAGACCAAAGGGTTATAAAAGATGAGAGATCCAAGTCTTTAATGATCCCTGACCTATGGGTATAATTAACTTGAAAGCTTTCTGATGGACAAATGGCGAAGTGGAAATCTGGAGAGTCCAGAAGGCTCCTGGAGATTCTGCGGTCCTTGGACAGGTGAATGTGGGTTCTCTTAATCTCTTTCTTTTGTGTGTTAATGATGAACATCCTGGGATTCTGAAGCATTAGAGGAATTTGGTAAGGGCCATGGAGAATGAGCAAGAAGCTGACTACTTTGATCTTGCTCAAGCGTCCAGAAAGAGAAATAAAGGCATTCCTTTTTCTTCTTTGCTGGTTAGTCCATGCCACAGGTTAGGAAAGGAAGAAGGGAGTAGAGATAAGAGCTCGGTCTAGGAGTAAATATTAAATCTTGCCAGATCTCCATTTTCATTATTTCGATTATACATAATTATAGTGAAATAATAAGTTGCAAGAGGCAGAGGAGGGATTTCCACAAAGTTTAACCTTAAGAGTCTCTCACTTGAAATGGCTCTTCCAAAGACCTGGGAGGAGCACCAGCACATGTTTATTCATAATTTTAATTATATCATAATTAATAGACGTGTTTATGTGATGATGTGTGTGCACATCTATGCATATATATTTATGTATATGTAAAACTGTCTTTTATATACAATTACAACTTGTATTCACTAAAGAATCCTTCAATCACTATATGGGATTTCAAGTATATTTGGAGACATACATTAAGCCAACTAGTTAAAAAAAAGGACTTTATGCTTTGAATAGCTAAATAGTCTAATCAATTATATATAATCATTCTATACAAGTGTTTTATTTTTAGTTGCTTTGCAAATACTTTTTAAATGTACTCATTTACCTCTTTAGCTCTATACTAGAATTAACTATTCAGGAAATAGGGAGCTAGATTTTTATTTTATTTTATTATTAGCTTCAGGTGTACAAAGCAACATACTCGTTAGACATTAACACGCCTCACAAAGTGATAACCAGGAGCTAGATTTTAAACTATGTCCAGATATATGCTAATTTCATCCTCAACACAAACATGTAATTGTCTTTATTTTACAGATGTGGAAAGGAGGGCTCAGGAAGGTTAAGTATTCACACTTTGCTATCAATAGGCAAAGATAGAATTTAAACTCAAGTATGTCTGACTCTGAAGTCCAGGTTTACTCTTTTGACTAGAATATACTATCTTCCTCTAAAACAGGAGTCAGCAAACAATGTTCCACTGACCAAATCCAGCCCACTTCCTGGTTTTGTACACCCCACCACTAAGAATGGTTATTACATTTTCAATAGGTGAAAAAAATAAAGAGGAATAATATTTTGTGACATATCAGTTACATGAAATTCAACTTTTAGTGCCCACAAATGAAGTTTTATCAGAACTGCCACGCTTATTCATTTATGTATTTTCTATGGCTTCTTTTCTACTATAATAGCAGAGCTGTGTAGTTGTGACAGCAATCAGCCTGATAACAAAGGCAGACCCTTTTCAGAAAGCTTCCTGACTCCTGCTATAAAACGTCGAGAACAACCAAGTTCAGGTGAAATACACAATCTCTCCAGATGAAATTTAATACAAAATCTTCAACAAATAAATTCAAAAAATAAATAAGAGTCAGTTCCTGTGTATAAAATATTGGATCAAAACTTCTGAACAGATTAATGAGTTTCCAACCAATTGTCCATATAAGCTTTCAAGTTTATGCTTACTATAAGAACTTCCGGATGTTCTCAGCTTTCAATTCATCCAAAAATGCCTTCTTCACCTTATGCTGTGGCACAATGTTAGTAGCTTCATTGGAGGATTTTATAAACCATCCTGTAGAATACATACACATATATGAATCAGAAGTGAGGTCATAGACAGGATCTATTTTTCCATTGTGCTGTGTCTATCATATGTAAAAATCATACATTTCCAATGACCTCTGGCATTAACTGAAATTTCCTGAAATTTAATTTTTCTTGCATACTTCCCCCAGGGAAAAATAAATCATACACACAGACTTTTAAATTATGAATCAATAACAATATATTCTTCTCCAACTTCATCGATAAGATTGTTGTGATTCTAAGAAATGTTTTATGATGAAATCAGCACTAAAACACGTTTCAACTAATGGGGATGAACAAGATCTCTTGAAAATTAAGGCAAACGGAGATCTACCATCTGTCTCCTTAAAGCTTCCATCCCCAGTGACTGCTCTCTGCTGAATAAGCATTTGTAATCTATTTTTATAATGAATTAATTATGAATACATTTCAAGTACATAAATTATTTCAAAGAGTTGAAGGAAACTCAGATTTATAATTCGTTCTGGTTCTGAAACTAAAACAATATATGCTGAGATTTCACGTTTCCATTTGAAGTAGGCTTGAGACGTTCAAGTTCAGAAAACTGCTATGAAACTACCATCGGCCCAACATCTCTGGATGACACACAGTGCACACAGGCCAGGAGCAATGGGTAGCCAGATGTCTTAGAGAGGTTAGGCTTTTAAACTGAGGGAAGGCGGGCATCATTACAGGGTTTATTTAAGGAAATATAATCTGGGCATAAAATGGTTACCAAAATCAGCACCCAGCCAGCTTTCATGGGGCCTTCTACTTATTAATCACATGCATACATACACATAAGCATATTGAAATAAATGTTTGGCAGCAAATGGAAATACAGTTTGACCTGTACATAGAACAAAGGTTTAGCCTGTGGGTCCAGGAAGGACACACTGAAGATGAAATGCTTGAACTGAAATCAAGAGAAGGAACAGAATGAAGAGACGGGAGGCATATGGGGGAAGGGAGAGCAGAGACCCTAGTGAAAAATAAACAAACACTAATAAAGAACCAATTCTGTGTCAGCCCCTGAGCAGTGAATATAAGGATGGGGCTGAGGGCAATATTAGGAATAACGAAATGCCCTTTTAAGAGACGCATAACATTTTAATCCCCATGCCAGCTATTTCCCATTCTTACAGTTGATAAAATTGAAACTCAATTTGAAGTGTGTCCTTATTGAGCACTTATCTCATGTAAGCCCCACAACAACTCTAAGCAGTTACTAATACCCACATGTTAGTTATGAGCAAAGTGTGGCTCAGAAGTTTTTTTTTACTGACTCCAAGGTCACGCAGCAAGCAAGAGGAGAGAGGTCTACGCCCTGGTCTTCTAAATCCCAGAAAGGAAATCTAGAATTCAGAGCACTGGCAAACTACCTGGTGATACCTTAGGGACATTACATTAATGTCCAAATAGAAGCATCTCCTCATCAAGAAGAAATAAAGAAAAGTGCCAATACCCCCAATACTGTGCTAGGAACTTTACATGCTACTTCACTTACTATTCCCAATAAATTGCAGATATTATCGTCATCATAAAGATTGGCAAACTGAGGCTAAGAGAGACTGGGTAACTTGTTGAAGGTCACGAAGTGGCAAAGTCAAAATTAGAATTTAAGAGTCTAAGTTTGTCTGTGCCGCCCCTGGTTTTCTTAAAGAGTTAGGTGAAGTCTGCAAATCAGTACACAGGGGACAATGGAAAGGCACTGCTGATAAAGATCTGTTCAGCGCGCTGACACTATCAGACAAGTCCCAAGTGTTCGTCTATTATTTACTCCCAAGGTCGAAAGGCGGAGGAGAGAAAAGGGCTCCCTTGCAGTAGTGAATGCCCAGAAGTCTACCTTGCGTGCATACGTGAAGCAGCCCCAAGCACAGGACCAGATACAGCCCCAAATACGGAATCGTCTTTTCCTGCAAAGCACCCTGGACGACCTGGTTTAATTGCACCAGGGACCCACCGCTCGCCCTAAAACCTACGAATTTTTCCAAGGGTTCAAGCGGGTGGACCTTCCAAAGTCCAGTTTCAGGGTCCCTTCTTTCTAACCCTTAACCTGGGTGACTGTCCTACAATGGCTTGTCCAGAACCCTACCGTGCACCGCCCCCAGCAACCCTCACCTACCTCGCGGGATCCCTACCTACCCCCTAAACAAACCACCGCTCCCGGGACCCCACGTGGCAGCGGGCCCGCGAGTCCTGCCAAGCAATGAACTGCCCGGGAGGCTGCGGGTGTGTGCGGCCAGCGCGCCCCTACCGAGGAGGAAGCCGACGATGAAGAGGCCGGTGGCCAGCCCCAGCGCCCCAGCGCAGAGCCAGCGTGGGCGACGCCAAGCCACAAAGATCGAGTCGGTTTCGTGAAGGGGATTCCACATCTCGGCTACGGGCGGCGGGGCCCTCCCGGGACCTGCGCTTAGGCTGCGGTCCTGCTGCGGGCTAGATGCTTCTGCCCAGAGGGCTAGAATTCACTCCCAGCTCCGACGCCTACTTTCTCCGCCCTAAAACTGTTTCTAGTTTACTCTCAACCAATCCCAGCGAGAGGGAGGCAATAGCAGTCCCCTAAGAAGAAAACCCGGCCCCTTTGGAGGGGCGCTCAAGAAAAGTTTATCTTGAAACGTTCTAGTAGATCTTGTTTATTTAAAAATGAAAGGAGAAAAAAAAAAAAAAAAAAAAAAAGGAGGGAGGGAGCTAGAAGCTGTTCTGCATTCTTCACTCCCAGACCAAAATCTGATTTCGCAAAAAGAGTTAAGGATTGCCCCTGTAACTCAATAGAATGATCCTCTTTTGTCTGCCTAGGAAAATACCTAGGGACCTGGCTCTGGGCTAGTTGCTAGACTAGACTAAATTATCTCTCAAAAACTGTTTTTCATATACCACATATCAGTGAAATCACATGGTTCTCTGCTTTTTCTGTCTGGCTTATTTCGCTCAGCATTACACTCTCAAGATCCATCCATGTTGTCACAAATGTTCCTATATCATCCAAAAACAACAAAAGAACAAGACAAACAAATGAGAAATAGAAACTCATAGACACAGACAATAGTTTAGTGGTTACCAGAGGGTAAGGGGGGTGGGGGGGTGGGAGAAGAGGGTAAAGGGGATCAAATATATGGTGATGGAAGGAGAACTGACTCTGGGTGGTGAACACACAATGGGATTTATAGATGATGTAATACAGAATTGTACACCTGAAATCTATGTAATTTTACTAATAATTGTCACCCCAATAAATTTAAAAAAATAAATTAAGACAAACAAATGAGAAAAAAACCCACTGTTTTTCAGCTCTGAATTCCTATTAAATACCTTATAGCACTATAATGTGTAAAGTCAAGTAGAAAAATGTGGTGTTCAGTTCTGGCATTGTGTTGGATAGTCAAGATGGTGTCAGTGTGAATTACCACTGTGCCCTTTCTCATAATGAATATCACTGACATTAATAAACTTTTAGGGAATCATTTCCTCTTTACATACCAAAACCATTATGAAAGAAGTAATATTGGAACTTTCTGAAGGCCAGTTCTTCAGTTCAATCATTCATTCATTGAAAGTGTATTTATTAAACAGATATTCTGTTCCAGGAATTATGAGTACAAATGTATGTAAAATAAAGTCCCTGACCTCAAACAAGATCACAATATCTGGGAGGATATATGTGAATGCAGTTACAATGTAGTATAATAAATATTATAATCAAGAGAAACAGTATCCAACTGTGTTCGGCATTATTCTTCTTCCACAAGTCCTTATATGGCAAGTCATCTCCCATCTTTCCTCCATAGTTGAAGAAGGACACATAATGTGGTCTAATGGTTTTCAAAGCAAATATGTGCCAGTTTTTTGAGGGGAAGTTAAACATCTACACTGAACCTTAGCTTCCTCACCTGTAAAAGGAGATCATAATAAAAGTGACCACAGAAAACCCTAGTGTGGCTTGCATAAACACCTAGAGATTTTAAATTCTTTGGGGGGATGTCCTGAAAAGTATATGAAATAATTCATGTAAAGCACATAACATAGTGCCTACCATGTGGAATGTGTTTATAATATTAGTTATAAAAGGTATGTCTTCGCCACTAGACTGTAAGCTCCATGAGGGGAAGAGGAATCCTTTCTATAACATCTGACAATGTTCATTCATTCTCTGATACTAATACACTGATCTCTCTTTTTCTTTAATTTTAATTGTTAACTTTTTGTTACAATTTTTGTTCTTTTATTTCCTTTCAGATTTGAAGCTCCTTGGCACCAGGGACCGTATCTTGTTTCTGTTTTTCCAGAGTTACATAATTCTTAGCATGTAGAAACATCCTTTTGAATGAGTAGACTATATCATGCAAAGCAATGAAGCAGTTATGAGGTAAAAGAAATGATTACTGTTTTTGAAGAACTTTAGTCAAAGTGGAAAGACAGGACCTAAATAAAAAGATAATTAACAATACCAGAAAGCAGAGATTATGAGCCAAAAAGAACAGCAACAGCTTGTGTTCAGGAGAGCATTATGGGCTCCTTATACATACCTAATGATCCTTAATAACCTCAATAGCTCTTGCTGGAAGAACAAGCTGAAATATGTCATAGTGCCATATGCACATTCATACACAAAAAAAGTGTGGCACTACTTTGTGGGTAGCTGAATAAGTTAAAATATAACCTGACCATCCTCTTCCTCTTTGAGTGCAGGAAATGGTAGATTCAGAATAGAAAGATTAAATAAAAGAAAGGTAATATACTTGCATCTGTTACTAGCCATCAGCTCTTATAGAATCTCTAGATTGAAAGGTTCCATAGAAGAGGGATTGTGCCTGGTAGAGCACTTGATCCATAATAGCTATACAATAAATACTTTTAAATGAATGAATTGTATAGCAACTATTAGATGATGAAAAATTACTACCTAGTTATAAACTTCTTTTAAACAATAGACTAGTATGGTACAAAATAAAAATATTTAACTTTAGTTCAGTAATGAGAGAAAGTATTATTGTCCTTTATTAATATGTATTCATGAAAGTATTTCATCCAGTGTGAAAAGCATTTCTTAATTATCACTACGGCCAAGAAGTGGGCTGCGTCACAGGAACACCAAAAAAGGGATCCTTTTTTGCTTTGGCTGGCATTTCTGACTTTTGGAACTGTAATGTTTGGTGAGAAGCAGATGCTCAATAGATAGCAGCCATTATGAGCCTCACTTATTCCTGACTAGAATTGAGTACAGTAGCTTCCTCCCCCTTACTCATGATTTGGTTTTCTATGTTTTGCTTTCTGTAGTTTCAGTTACCAGAGGTCGACCATGGTCTGAAAATATTAAATGGAAAATTCCAGAAATAAATAATTTATGAATTTTAAATTGAGTGCCATTCTGAGTAGTGATGAAATCTCGTGACATCCTGTTCCATCCCTCCTGGGACATGAGTCATCCCTTTATTTAGTGTATCCACACTGCAGCTGGCTATGTATAGTGATGCTGGGAATTCAAGTATGCCAAAGAGAAGCCATAAAGTGCTTCCTTTAAGAAAAAAAAGTGATAGTTCTTGACTGAATAAGGAAAGAAGAACAATCCTATGCTGAGGTTGCTAAGATATACAGAAAGAACAAATCTGCTACCTGTGAAATTGTGAAGAAGGAAAAAGAAATTCATGCTAGCTGTCGCACCTCAAACTGCAAAAATTACAGCCACGGTACATGATAAGTACTTAGTTAAGATAGAAAATATATTAAATTTGTGGGTAGAAGACATGACATTGTCATGGCTCAATGATTTTCCTTCTGATGAATCTTCAGACAGCCAATAATCACCTAACGCTATGTCACAATGCCTACGTCAGAGTTGTATAATCTTACATAATCACAAGAAATCTGAGTATATTACAATAAGATATTTTGAGAGAGAGACATACGTATTCACATAACTTTTATTATGGTATATTGTTATAATTGTTCTCTTTTATTATTAGGTGTTATTCTTTTACTGTGCCTAATTTAGAAATTAAACTTTATCATAGGTATGTATATACAGGGTTTGGTACTAATTGCAGTTTCAGGCACCCACTGAGGGATCTTAGAAGGTATACCCTGCAGATAAGGGGGGCTACTGTATATATAAATCAGAAAAAATGACAGT
The DNA here is from genome assembly GCF_057876585.1 of Rhinolophus sinicus. Taxonomy (NCBI): domain Eukaryota; kingdom Metazoa; phylum Chordata; class Mammalia; order Chiroptera; family Rhinolophidae; genus Rhinolophus; species Rhinolophus sinicus. The sequence continues at coordinate 127,365,754 of NC_142514.1, forward strand.
GTTGTTTAAACAGCTTTGGAGAGAGTGTGTATAATCTATCCTTGTTAGGCTGAAATGATTTAAAACAGTCTTGACCAAGAAATCTTGAAATTTTCCTGTGAATTCAGATGGAAGAAAGCTTGAGAGCTCAAACAGATACTTGTCAGATTAGTTTTCCAAGGTCTCCATTCTGTTTTTAATTCCCCAACTCAAAGTATATGTGGATTCCAATGAACTATATAATGATTCTAAATTCCTTAACAAAGCAATGTAGGCCGTCTACATTTTGAAATTTTTCTACCATAATGAATAATTTTTCTACATAATGAATTTATCCTTCATTAATTTCCTTGTCATACACTTTTATGTAATTTATTTAATCTTCCTATTCCTCATTTTACTCATCCATAAAATAGAAATAATAAAAGTTCCTTTTGCTCATAGTGGTTAAAAAGGGTTAGCAATGAAATCTGGCACTTAGATAATTGTGAATGAGTGACAAATGAAGTCATTACAAATTTCAAGAAAAAAATGATATAAAATCTCTATCATTGCTGATCAGATCATTTTAAGTAGAACCACATATATGTACTCAGCAATCTCCTGTTTTAAAACTGATACATTATCATTATGGTAACCTAAAATTAAGTAAAACCCACTCTTATAAAAACAGTAAGTAAATACATTCCAAAGAGTAAAATGAGATACTCTATGCACAATACTAAGATTTCTTTCATAAATTGAAAGAGATTATGTCAGTCAAAATAACAATGGGGACAAGATGAATCTTTCTTTGTACAGACATGAACTAAATCAGAGAGTGTTACAGTCATACCTGGGATTTGCTCAAAAGAAAACAATTACATTTATTTTAGATTTTTTTTTTCCCTTCTTCTGCCTCCCCTCCCCGCCACTCTGGTTCAAGCCGTTGTTTCTTAGTCTAGTTGTGTAGTACACATCTCCCTGGCCCATGCTGGTATTATGAGCCTTGCGGTCCCCAGCTGAGGCAGTCGGTCCCCAGTCGTCGTTCAGCTGTTCACAGTAGCTCATACCTGCGCTTCCGGCTGCCAGCGACTCATACTGGCCACTGGCTGCTCTTAATAGCACACGGTAGCCAGCGGCAGCACTCAGCAGCACCCTCTGACCTCTGGCTGCTCACGGTAGCCCAGCTCCAGGGGAGCCGTTGCTCACAATCTTAGCTGTAGAGGGCACAGCTCACTGGTCCATGTGGGAATTGAACTGGCAACCTCAGAGTTAGGAGCACAGTGCTCCAACCACCTGAGCTACTGGGCCGGCCGTATTTTAGTTATTTTTTTATCCCCAGCCTCTAATACATATTTACTTTTCAATTGTTTTTTAATTTCCTCAAGAAAAAAATAATATTCCTTGACATCTACTTAAAGTATAAATACAGCATTCCTGAACTATCAATTAGACACTAAAGGGTACAACTCAGGAAGACAAGAATTCTAACTTTTCCAAGTGATTTTATATATATTTTTTAAGTTGGAGGGTGGCTGTATGAGCATACATCTTTCAAACACTTTGGACTATACATTTAAAATCTGTTCATTTTATTGTATATAAATTATAAATCAAGATAATTGATTTAAACAATAAGATAGGGGTATAGAGAATATTTCTTAATGATTCATTAAATTCTACTCTTTCGGATTTCATAAAAATGGCAGCGTGAGGTGAGCCTCTTGAAATCTATCCTGGAATTTACAACAAATTGAACAACTATAACTCCACAAAGGACTCCCTGAACAGCAGACAGGCAAGACTAAGAAGCACACTACTGAAATTATCTAATGGTGGGCAAATTGCGCGAGCAGGGGAGAGAGGAAGGGAGAAGTGCGGACACAGGGCCACTCCGATGCAGGACAGAGACCTAGCTCGGTGCTCTGAACTCGCTGCATCCCAGAACTACTGCACCTGTGGGAGAGGGAAGAACTCGGACTGCTAGGGCTTCGCTTATGGCCCACAGGGCTGAGGGGACAGTATATAACATGACTGAACCTAACACTCACAGCAGAGACCGTGGAGTAAAAACTGAGGTAAGAAAGCTGAAAATGATGGTTTAAGCCCTCACTGCTGCAGAGAATGGAAACCTTAGGCATTGAGCCTAGCCGCCCCCTCCCTACCCTCCCAGAGCTCTCCCTATCCCCACCCTCCCAGTGCTAGAAGCGAATGGTAGCAATGTCAGATCAAAAAAACAGAATATTTGCAGTTCTGAGAACTGTGATCTGCAGACATGAACTCACAGCCCAACTAGTTCCCACAAAGGGGAGGGAGCCGTGGAATCAGGACCGGCTGTGGTGGTGGTTGTTGCCAATATTTTGAGCCACCTCTCACAACCCACCCTGCCCCTGTCCCCACCTATATGGGTGGATCCCTGCAGGAGTAAATAGAACTGCTAAGACACACAGGCTCTGAATCTGATGCAGGAAGAGCTTTGCAACTTCAGAAGCTCTCTGCATCCCCACACAGAGGAGTCACAATATGACCAAGGTGAACTGTTCACAGAGGAGAAGCCTGCCTTCCAGAGAATACCCCCATTATGTGAGAAGCCAGAATAGTGCAAAAAAAAAACATAACACTATAGTGTGAGAGAAAATAAAAGGCTGCAGTCAGAGAGAAAATAAAACATTCTACCAACACCTACTGGAAAACAAAAGAAAGACCTCTTTCTATCAACCTGTTTTGCAGAACCCACTCCTATAGATGTCTAGGAAGAGAAATAATAAATCATTAATTGACATGAATAACCAAGACAAAAAGACAGCTCAGAAAGAAAATGAAAAGTCTCCAGAAAATGAACTTTAAGATATGGAAATGTGTGACTTAAATGACAAAGAATTCAAGATTGCAGTTCTGAAAAAAAAACTCAATGAGATGCAAGAAAACACAGATAGGCAGTTTAATGAACTCAGAAACACAATCACAAAACAAAATGAACATTTTACCAAAGAGACTGAAATTTAAAAAAGAACCAAATGGAATTTCTGGACATTCAGAACTCAATAAAAGAAATGAAGAATGAAATAGCCAGCTTAGGTAGTAGAGTTGGCCAGAGGGAGGAAAGAATCAGTGACATGGAAGATAGAAATCTGGAAATGACACGGATGGAAGAAGAAAGAGACTTGAGTCTTAAAACAAATGAAAGAACTCTACAAGAACTTTCTGACTCCAACAGAAAGAACAATATAAGAATAATGGGCATACCAAAAGGAGAAGAAAGAGAGAAGGGGACAGAGAGTATATTCAAACAAATAGTCTATGAGAATGTCCCAAACTTGTGGAAAAAACTGGATCCTCGAATCCAAGAAGCAAATAGAACACCTAATTACCTCAACCCCAAAAGGCCTTCTCCAAGGCACATTTTATTGAAGCTGTCAAAAATCAATGACAAAGAAAGAATCCTCAAGGCAGCCAGGGAAAAGTAGATGGTAACCTACAATGGAAAGCCCATTAGAATATCATCAGATTTTTCAGCAGAAACTCTACAAGCCAGGAGGCAGTGGAACCAAATATTCACACTATTGAAAGAGAGAAATTATGAGCCAAGAATAATACATCCAACAAAGATATCCTTTAGATATGAAGGAGGAATAAAGGCTTTTCCAGACATACAGAAGCTGAGGGAATTTTCTAACACATGACATGCAGTATAAGAAATACTGAAGGAGGCTATTCAGCCAGCATCAATAGGCATAATTTGTGGCCACCAAAACATAAAAGGGGGGAGAGTAAAGACCTGAACCAGATATGGGAATGGAGAAAGTAAGCATACTGAAGAAAATGGAATATTCTAAATATCAAACTTTCTTTTACAAAAACTTAATGGTAATCACTCAAAAGAAAAAAAAAAAAAAATCCAGAACTGAAATATACAACATAATAAAAGAAGAAACAGAGGGGGAAATCATAGACTACTACCACACAGAAATACTAGACAACAACAAAAAGGCAAAGAAACAATGGAGACACAGTCTTACCAGAAAACTAAAGATAGAATGATAGGAAATCCTCACATATCAATAATCACCCTAAATGTAAATGGACTAAACTCACCAATAAAAAGGCACAGAGTACCAGATTGGATTAAAAAAAAAAAAAAAAAAAAAAAAACTAAACCTAACCATATGCTGTCTCCAAGAGACATATCTTAGCTACAAGTACAAACATAGATTCAAAGTGAAAGGGTGGAAATTGACACTCCAAGCAAATGGTATCCAGAGAAAATCAGGTGTAGCCATACTGATATCAGATGAAACAGACTTCAGGATAAAAAAGGTAACAAGAAAGAAAAATGGACATTTCAGAATGCTAAAGGTGACTATACAATAAGAAGACAACAGTCATCAATATTTATGCCCCCAGTCAGGGAGCACTGAAATATACCAAGCAACTACTAACAGAACTAAAGGGAGAAATTGACCAAAACACAATTATAGTAGGGGACCTAAATACATCATTGGCAGCTATGGATAGATCATCCAAACAGAAAATAAATAAAGAAATAGCAGCCCTAAATGACATATTGGATGAAATGGACATAATTGACATTTATAGAGCACTTCATCCTAAAATATCAGACTATATATTCTTTTCTAGTGTACATGGAACATTCTCAAGGATAGACCATATATCGGGACATAAAATTAGCCTCAGCAAATTTAAGAAGATTGAAATCATACCATGCATATTCTCTGATCACAAGACTTTGAAAGTGGATATCAACTGCAAAAAGAAAGCAGGAAAAACCACAAATACGTGGAGATAAAACAACATACTTTTAAAGAATGACCAAGTCAAAGAAGAGATAAGAGGAGAGATCAAAAGATACATAGAAACAAATGACAATGAAAATACATCCCACCAAAATTTTTGTGATGCAGTGAAAGCAGTTTAAGAGGAAAATTTATATCATTACAGGCCTATCTCAAGAAACAAGAAAAATCCCAAATAAATAACCTCACATTACACCTTAAAGAACTAGAAAAAGAAGAACAAGTGAAACCCAAGGTCAGCAGAAGAAAGGAAATAATAAAAATCAGAGCAGAATTAAATGAAATAGTGAACAAAAAGACAATAGAAAATTAATGTGACAAAGAGCTGGTTTGTTGAAAAGATTAATAAAATTGACAAACCCTTGGATAGACTCACTAAGGTAAAAAGAGAAAAGACACTAATAAACAAAATCAGAAATGAAAGAGGGGAAGTTATCACGGATGCCACAGAAATACGAAAGATCATCCAAGAATACTAGGAAAGACTATATGCCACCAAATTCAATAACTTAGAAGAAATGGAGAAGTTCTTAGAAACATATAGCCTTCCTAGGCTGAACTGTGAAGAATTCGAAAATCTAAATAGCCCGATCACCAGTAAGGAAATTGAATCAGTCATCCAAAATCTTCCCCAAAGCAAAAGTCTGGGACCAAATGGCTTCACTAGTGAATTCTACCAAACCTTCAAAGAGGATCTAATAACTGTCCTACTCAAACTCTTCCAAAAAATTGAAGAAGAGACAATACTCCCTGACTCATTTTATGAGGCCAACATTACCCTGATACCAAACCTGGTAAGTATAACACAAAAAAAGAAAACTACAGACCAATATCTCTGATGAATACAGATGCAAAAATCCTAAACAAAATTCCAGCAAATCGAATGCAACGACGTATTAAAACGATTACTCATCAGGATCAAATGGGGTTCATCCCAGGGGCACAAGGATGGTTCAACATTCGCAAATCCATCAATGTGATACATCACATAAACAAAATAAAGGACAAAAATCATATGATTATATCAATTAAGGCAGAAAAAGCATTTGACAAGATAAAACATCCATTTATGATTAAAACACTTAATAAAATAGGTATAGAAGGAAAATACCTTAACATAATAAAGGCCATTTTTGACAAACCCTCAGCTAATATAATTAACGGTGAAAAACAGAAACCCTTTGCTCTACGTTCAGGAACATGACAGGGCTGTCCCCTATCACCTCTGCTTTTCAACATAGTGTTGGAAGTCCTTGCTAGAGTAATCAGGCAAGACAAAGAAATAAAAGGCATCCAAATTGGGACTGAGACGTTAAATTGTCAATCAAATGTGTCAATTGCAGATGACACAATGCTATATATAGAAAACCCTAAAGACTCCACCAAAAAACTATTAGAAACAATAAATGAATACGATGAAGCTGTTGGCTACAAAATCAATATACAAAAGTTCATTGCATTCCTATATATTAACAATAAAATCTCAGACAAAGAAATAAAAAAAGCAATTCCTTTTGCAATTGCAACAAAAAGAATAAAATACTTAGGAATAAACTTAACCAAGGATGTGAAAGACATATATGCTGAAAACTATAAGACGTTTTTAAAAGAAATTGAAGAAGACACAAGAAATGGAAAAACATTCCGTGCTCATGGATTGGAAGAATCAACATGGTTAAAATGGCCATATTACCCAAAGCAATATACAGATTTAATGCAATCCCCATCAAAATCCCAATGGCATTTTTTAAAGAAATAGAACAAGTGGAGTACAGCATTAGGAATAGAGACAGTGGAAATGTAATGGCTGTGTGCGATGTCAGAGGGATAGTGAATGGGGGGAGGGGGGTTGACACAGTGTGAGGGATATAAATGATAAACGTCTAAGTATTACTTTGTTTTATGCCCCTGAAACTAATAAAAAAAAAAAGAAGAAAAGAAATAGAACAAAAAATCATCAGATTTGTATGGAACCACAAAAGACCCCGAATAGTCAAAGCAATCTTAAGAAAAAAGAACAATACTGGAGGTATCACACTCCCTGACTTTAGCTTGTACTACAGGGCAACAATAATCAAAACAGCATGGTATTGGCAGAACAACAGACACACAGACCAATGGAATAGAATTGAGAACGCAGAAATAAAACCACATAAATATGGACAGATAATTTTTGACAAAGAAGTTAAAAACATACAATGGAGGAAAGACAGCCTCTTCAATAAATGGTGCTGGCAGAATGGGAAAGCCATGTACAAAAGAATGAAACTGGACTGCTATCTGTCTGTCACCATGTACCAAAATTAATTCAAAATGGATCAAAGACTTAAGCATAAGACCTGAAACAATAAACTGCATAGAAGAAAACATAGGTACTAAACTTATGGACCTTAGGTTCAAAGAGCATTTTATGAATTTGACTCCAAAGGCAATGGAAGTAAAAACTAAAATAAATGAATGAAACTATATCAAACTTGAAAGCTTCTGCACAGCAAAAGAAACCATCAGCAAAATAAAGAGGCAACCAACTGAATGGGAGAAGATTTTTGCAAATAGTGCCTCTGATAAGGGGCTAATATCCAAAATATACATGGAACTCATGCAACTCAACAACAAAAATCAAACAACCCAATTGAAAAACGAGCAGAGGACCTGAAGAAATGTTTTTCCAAAGAGGACATACAAATGGCAAACAGACATATGAAAAAATGCTCAACATCACTAATCATCAGAGAAATGCAAATAAAAACCACAATGAGATATCACCTCACCTCAGTCAGAATGGCTATTATCAACAAGACAAATAGTAACAAGTATTGGAGAGGCTGTGGAGAAAAAGGAACTCTCATGCACTGTTGGTGGGAATGCAGATTGGTGCAGCAGCTATGGAAGGCAGTGTGGAGGTTCCTCAAAAAATTATGAATAGAATTACCATATGACCCAGCAATCCCTCTCCTGGGTATCTATCCAAAAAATCTGAAAACATTTATACATAAAGACACATGTGCTCCAATGTTCATTGCAGCTTTGTTTACGGTGGCCAAGACATGGAAACAACCAAAATGTCCTTCGATAGAGGAATGGATAAAGAAGTTGTGGTATATATATACAATGGAATACAATTCGGCGTAAGAAAAGATGAAATAGTACCGTTTGTGACAACATGGATGGATCTTGAGATTATAATGCTAGCAAAATAAGTCAAACAGAAAAAGTAGAGAACCATATGATTTCACTGATATGTGGTATATAAACCAAAAACAACAAAAGAACAAGACAAACAAATAAGAAACAAAAACTCATAGACACAGACAATAGTTTGGTGGTTACCAGAGGGTAAGGGGGAAGGGGGGTGGTAGATGAGGGTAAAGGGGATCAAATATATGGTGATGGAAGGAGAACTGACTCTGGGTGGTGGCCACACAATATAATTTATAGATGATGTGATACAGAATTGTATACCTGAAATCTATGTAACTTTACTAACAATTGTCACCCCAGTAAACTTTAATTAAAAAAAAAATTCTACTCTTTCAGAGTAATTAATTCTCATTCTTCTTATGCCAACTTGACCTATACTAGGGGAATCTTTGCAGACAAATTTCTGTGATTTGAAATTTTGAGAAGTAGAAAAATTAGCTACACTTTTTCCAATGTAATGATGGGATGGAATAGTAAAATGATATTTTAAGGAAACATATGGTTTTAATATTTAAGTAAAATGTAGTTTTTCTGTTACATTTTATTACTAAAATAAAACTTGCTTTTTATTTTAATAAATGTGTATAGAGGTATAGGAAGTAAAAATCTCAAGTAATCTGTTCTACCCCTCTCTCCTTTCCCATACCATGTCACCCTCTAGAAGTACGTACTGTAAACATTTGGTACTCATCCTTCCCAGACATTTTCTATGCACACATCCAATACTTAAAAAAGTTCAAAATGAGATCATGCCATGTCTTTATTTATCTTTATGAAAGCTTTTAATTAACGTATGCATACATACAGAAAATTAGACATCATAATTATACAACTTCATAAATTTTTTTAAATTTATTTTTTAAATTTATTGGGGTGACAATTGTTAGTAAAATTACATAGATTTCAGGTGTACAATTATGTATTACATCATCTATAAATCCCATTGTGTGTTCACCACCCAGAGTCAGTTCTCCTTCCATCACCATATATTTGATCCCCCTTACCCTCATCTCCCACTCCCCTCCCCCCTTACCCTCTGGTAACCACTAAACTATTACTGAGAACTCCAGATGCTCTCCTCAATCCCTTTACTTCACTACCCTTTACATTGGTAGGATACCCACTATTCTCCTAGTCTGAATTCTAACACCGATGTTTAGTTTTGCCTGTTTTTGAAATTTCGGTATTACACACACACACACACACACACACACACACACACACACACACACACACACAGAGTTGTATTGGCTTCTTTCACTCAGAATTATGCTTATGAGACACTTTTAGTGTTGTGCTAGTACATCAGCTCTGCCAAGGACGGGAAAAGTCCTAATATGTAGCATTTCCTGATTTCCATGATACTACTGTGGCAGATTTCAGGCTAACAACATGATGTAACTGAACGTGCAGTTGGAAAGAGATGTCCATAATTGCCTCTTGTAAGCTGGTAGGAGGAGGCTCCAACACACCACTGGACCATATTTTTTCATGCATCTGTAGTTCATTCATTATCAGTGCTATGGAGTAACAATTGTACAAATATGCCACCATTTATGCATTCTCCTCTTGGTAGACACCTAGACTTTTTTTCCATTTCTTGGCTATTGGAAATAATGCTTCTATGAATATTTTTGCGCATATCTCTTGGAAATCACATATATTTATTTCTGTGGATATTTACCTAGAAGTCACAGGTATATTTATGTTCAGCTTTAGTAAACAGGTCTATTTTTTATGGACCATTCTTACCAGCAGTACATATGAAATTCCAATTTATCCGTATCTTTGCCAACTACATTGTGTTTCCCTGATGGCTAATAAAATAGAGCAGCTTTTCCTACGTTTGTTGCCCATTTGTGCGTCTGTTTTTTTAGAGTGACTGTCCAGTGTTTTATTCAATGTTTTTATTGGGTATTCTGCTTTTCTCTCTCCTGTAGAAATTTTTATATATACTTATGACTAAAATTTTTTAATTTGTTTGTTTTACTTAATAATACAGAATTTTAAATCAGTACATAAGTTATCTCTTTTGTTGTTTTAGTAGCTTTACTGTATAATATTTTAAAGAATAGATGTGAAAAATGGAATTTTAATTCTTAAGCTTACCAATAATTTCTGTGTTTTCTGATTTATATAAGAATTTAATATATTGAATCAAGCTGAAATCTGTCCTGGAAAGTAGCACCAGGAATTTTATCATGAATAAATATTTAAAAGGAAAGAGTGGCCCATAAAGAACTTGAAAAATGAAAAGGCATTCTCCAGACAGATGAAGTAGAAAGGACCTTTTTATTCCACACAGAGCAGAATAATCATAGAATGTTAGTGATTTTAGTGTGGTAAGAAGCAAGGTGAGTATGATTTGTAAGGGGCAAAGTGAAAACTGTTGAGATTTGTTTGAAATACAAAAGTAAGAACTCAGCCAGAAGCTGACTGGGAAAAAATATTGGCAAAGATCATAGTTTTGAAGGTCCCTCGTGGAAATTCTGAGAAAAATATATGATAAAGACATAAACTGAAGGGAATTGATTTAGCATGTGTCTAAAGAAATATTTTCTTCATAGCTCTTGAGAGAATACGGGGAACAATAAGCTGTAGCTTCAATTAAAATGCAATTTTATTGGGGGACGGGGGAGTAGGGATTGGAGGCATGTTTTATCATGTATTTCAAACTAGAAACTAAAAGCTAGAATCTCTGTTTTTTGTTGTTGTTTGTTTGTTATTTTTTAAATAATTAAAACCCTTGTACTGTTGGTGGGAATGCAAAATGGTACAGCAGGTATGGAAAACAGTGTGGAGGTTCCTCAAAAAATTTAAAAAGAACTACTATACGACTCAGCAATCCCACTTCTGGGTATTTATCCAGAAGAATTGAAAGCAGGATCTCAAAGAGATATTAATACTGCCATGTTTACTACAGTCTTATTTGTTCACAATGCCAGGATGTGGGAACATCTTAAATGTCCATCGAAATATGTTATATATATATACATACACACACACACACACACACACACACACACACACAAAATGGAATATTGTTTAGCCTTAAAAAAGAAGGGAATCCTGTAATACCCAAAGCAACGACATCGAGATGAATCTTGAGGACATTATGCTAAATGAAATAAGCCAGTCACAGAAGGGAAAATATTGCATGCTTCTGCTTACACGAAGTATCTAAACTAGTCAAATTCATAGAAGCAAAGAATAGAATAGTGGTTACCAGGGGCTGGGGTAAGGGAGAGTAGGTAAATTGCTAATCAATGGATATAAACTTTCCAAGATTTTGCAAGATGCAAGTTTTGCAAGATGCAAAACTTTGCAAGTTTTGCAAGATGACTAAATTCTAGAAGTATGGTGAACAACATTATGCCTATAGATAATATTATGCAGTATAGATAACAATACTATTTTGTACACTTAAAATCTGTTAAAAGGGTAGTTCTTATATTAAATGTCCTTACCACATTAAAACAAACAAACAAACAAACAAACAAACAAAACTACATGGCAATTCTAAAAAAAAAACTAAAGGATGTTAAGAGACCCAAACTATAACCAAGGCAATAAATTAACAAAGATTTAGCTTCTAAAATGCTGAATCTTAGATTCATTTAGAGTATTCACCTAACAAAAAGTAAACAACAAATATTGAAAAGACACAAAGATTCACACATAGAAATATGCCAGGTACATCTCAATGCCATGGCATTGAAATCATATATGTATACATGGTTGTAAATCTGTTACTCACATATGGAATTATAAGTAAATTGTTCAGTTTTACCTCTTTTATAATCTCTACCACTCCACAGAAAAGGCTTTTCTCAAAGCTACCAAGGCAGTGACCAATTCTTTCTTTATCTCTCTCTCTCCCTCCCTCCCTCCCTCCCTCCCTCCCTCCCTCCCTCTCTCTCTCTCTCTCTCTCTCTCTCTCTCTCTCTCTCTCTCTCTCTCTCTCTCTCTCAAATAACTGAACTTGGTTACACTGTATAGCCATGTGAGTTATCTAGACCTATAAAACTCCTGTTCCTACCAAATGGCAAAAATATGACAAAAGTGTAGGTTTCCATCAAGATCAGAGGCACTTAGACCTATGTAGGAAGGTATTTTAAATAACACAGGCACCAAAGAAAATTAAATCCAGAGCAGTGGTGTAACCACCTGAATGGGGTTGCAGAGTCTTGTGAAATGAATTAGGTAAAATCCAAATTCAAGCATATAATCTACATGAGCTATGAAATCAATAAAACCATTTAGTGGGTTGATATAGTGACTACAAATGGGAGTCAGAGGCACAGATATGAGTATAACGGTTCAGTATCTCAGGTAAATACTCACATCCCAAACATCTAAGAGACTGTTCTTAAAAACTCTTTATGATGACACCAATGTTTCCTTTGAGAGAAACCATATTTTTACCGCTAGAATATTTAGATTTAAACATAGAAATGTGTTAGGTAATTGAATGCATAAATTATGAGATGTAGGCATATTTAGTATTTCAAAAGTGTAATGTCTGATACTTGAGAGAATTTGGCCTATTTGATCAGCCTGATTCTAATATAAGCTGTATAATTGAGTAACTGAGTTTATCTTTTGGGTTTTAAATTGAAATCACTCACTGTATTTATATGACGTTTTACTAGAATATGTAAAAGGAGTTAAGATTTCCCATAATTATAAATTAAATTTATTAGACTTATAAAAATTAATTTTAAGTACATGAGGTTTGTTAGGTGATTGAAGTGCCTAAATATTAATAGAATACATTAAATGTGTAAGCGCTATTCAAAATGTTTGACAGTATTTAATTAACTGTGTAAAATAAGATTGAAATTATAAAAGGTCCCATAGTTATTGTTAAAATTTATCAGGTTTATAAATAGAATAAGATACACATGCTGAATTAAAGAAATGAAGAAACAACAAAGCTTTTAAATTTTTTTTTCTTGGAGAACAAAATTTGATGCTAAAAATGTATCTCAGTAACAATGAAATACCAAAAGCTGGTCATTATAATAGAAAAGGAAAAAAAGTAAGAGGAATTTGCTTTAAATTTTTTTTTCTGAAAAGTACAGAATTATCACTATTGTAATATACTGCCAACACTCACTTATCTGTATTTAAATTATTCATTTTATGGATTAGCCAAGGAAATTTTAAAATCATTGATTGGACTCTACCTAATATTTATATACATCTGGATTGCTTTTATCTTCAGTTAAATGCATTCTTATAGGATGCAAACAAAATTGAACATTTGCCTAAGTAAACACAATTTGGAAGATAAATTTATGTTTAGAAAATGTGCTCCAAAGCAAAATGTAGGTTTACATCACTGTTTCTCCCAATTTTTGCACATAACCAAAACAAATCTGACTGCACTGAAGTACTGGTATTTAAAAGTAACAAATTCTACTACCTATATACAGAGAAAAGACAACTAAATTATTTGAAACCCAAAGCACAGGAAACCTTTAAGGCATATAATGACAGTTAGTACTTAAAAAGTGTTTTTCTATCTTCAAAGTGCTAAAGAAATAAGTACTGAAGTAAATTTCAGGCCTGTCTACAAAGTTCTGACTGATTTGAAGTCAGAAATATCAAGTATGCAGGGAACCAAGCAATTTAAACTTAAAAGGCCCCCATTTCTATAAAATATATCTTAAGTATATTTTGCAAAGATATGAAAGCAATAGTTGAAAGACCAGTTAGGGCTCAGTTAATCACATACAAATTATCTATCAGCCCACATCTTTTTCCAAACTAATGTAAGCACATGTTTCATAATATTTGTTCCACTCTGCATGTGTCACATCCTGTCATATCCGTATTTTGAATAATTTTTATCATCCATGTTCATCACATCAATTGGCCATAATGCACAGTGAACAGAAATGATCCTTTTATATAAAAATTCTTGATATATGGTGTTTTCTGTAATCCAAAAGCTGATCACAAAAGTTACATTTAATTCCTATTTAATGTAAGTGCATGTTTCTTAGGACATTTTAGCTCATTTTTAGACTATGAGAAATTGGTATCTTAGCTTTAATATGACTACATATTAATAAATACTTCGCCAAAAATTGAGTTTTGAGTGCTGGAATATAAACCGCAAAACCGAAACACTCCAAAATATGTTGGCTAATATTGATATCCCTCTAATACTGTGCTTTTTCTCGCCATTAACATAATACAAAGGGAAGTGCTTGTCTTCATAGAAGGAGGAAGAGGAATGGTCTGAAGAATTCCCAAATGAGGCAGGAAGCTTGCTGTCTTAAAAATTCCCATTTTAAAACTTTCTAAGAATTTATTCTAAGATACTGTGGGGACAGAGCCAGGAGTGCAGTTTCCAGGTTCTCAGCCTCATGTGGAAAGGTGCTTGCTCAGGTAGTAAATGGCCATCAATTGTGATTGGACGGCCAATCAATTGTGATTGGCTGTCAGTTGTAACCATTGAGCCATTCATTGGCCACTAATGTAACTGCCGTGGCTACGCTAGCAGAAAATGGGGGCTGGCAAGAAGATGGTGGCTGAGCTAGCAAGAGCAGAGTGCAGTTAGCAAGTGAGGTTGGTTGGCAGAAAGAAGTAGACAGTAGGTTGCAGATAGTGTAGCTCTTGCTTCCTGTGTCTCCAACTCAGCCCCAGCGAGACTATAGTGGTGTGACTCCCCTATCTATGGCTCTGTGGGTGTTCCTTTTTGGCCTCACCATGTCCTGCGTTCTTATGTGGGGAGCAGGACTAGAAGCCCTGCAGGCCACCCCGCATGACAAATACATTGGAGTTTTAGTATAAAAATGCTGTTTCCTCAAATTTTTGAGTGAAATAAGCAGTGCAGGAAAATGCAGCCTTTTCATCCTGTAGGTTTAGTAGCCTTAGGGGAGCTCCACAATCCCTGGCTTGATAAACAGCATTAATTTATAGTTGTGAACACACAGAGTTCTAAATGTTGTCTTGGAACTCATATAAGGGGCTTAATTTTTTTTTTTTTTAAGTTAGGTGTGTTTACACTACATTAAACATTTCTAGATATTGAAAGCAGCTTTACACATAAAAAATATTCACTAAATATATCAATAGCTGAATATAAAATAAAGCAATTTCCAGCGGTGATGATATTCTGACAGTAGCAAATAATCTTACTTCTTATTTAATACTAAGAACTAAGTCTTTAAAATATTATTATGTTAAATATTAAAATTTGCTGAGGTTACACAGAGGAAAAAATATAATTATATCAACTGCCATTGAAAGCTTGAAAGAAGTTATTCATAAAAATATAGGCTCTCCAGTGGATCTCTTTTCTTGGGGGTGGAGGGTGGGGATTGCATTTTGTTTCTAAACCAAGTACTAAGCTCTAAAACATAAAATATTGATAGCTTCTGAAGAGACATTTAAACTAAAATTATGCTTAAGATCTGGTTTACTCACAAAATTTCTGTTGTGTTTCCCCGAAAATAAGACCTAGCCAGACAATCAGCTCTAATGCATCTTTTGGAGCAAAAATTAATAGAAGACCCGGTGTTATTTTACTATAATATAAGACCTGGTCTATAATATAATATAATATGATAAAGTATAGTATAGTATAGTATAGTATAGTATAGTATAGTATAGTATAGTATAGTATAATATAATATAATATAATATAATATAATATAATATAATATAATATAATATAATATAATATAATACAAAGTTAATTGCTACTTCTCCAATTAACACTTTCTCTTCTAGATGAGATGACACCACTTCTCTCAAAGTGACTGGCATTCCTTCTCAGTCTCCATGCCAACTCCTCCTTTATCAACCCTTTCAATGCCAGACTGTCTCAAGGCTCTGCCTTTGGCCCTGCACTCCTCTATCTATAGTATCTCTTGAGGTGATTTCAAACTCTAAGTACCATCTATACGCTGGCAGAAACTGGCTAGGAGTTCACCAAACACATTTCCCGGATTCCTATGGGGAAATTAGCTAGACTAAAATTCTCAGTCAATCTTGAAGCTGGGTAAGCCCACATTATTGTGTAAGAGCTAATAAAATATGGGAGGAATGACATACGTCACTGCTAAGCCTAGCCCTTTAGAACCTTCTACACAATCCTCTACTCCCTCTCTTCACTTCAATCGTTTGCTGAATGCACAGGATCTAGCAGAGGAATCAGAAGCCCTAGAAGATGGTATAGCCTCAAGATGCAAAGAACATCGATTACTGAATCATTGCTTGGAAGAATGACCAGCTGTACTTCAGAGAAGTGAAAATAAGCTTCTGTGTTTTTAACCCAATTAGTTTATTTGTTACAGAAACTGGTAAATGTCACTGCTCTTGATGGACTCCTCCATTTTTTGTGTTTATTTTCAGGCTAGACTTCACCTCTGAAATCCAGAATTAAATACTGAATTGCTTAATTGAGAGCTCCACCTGGAAGCCTATTAGGCCACCTAAACTTCATATGATCAAAGAGAAGTTGGTCTGCTACACACTTGTATTAGTCAGGGTTCTTCAGGGAAACAGAACCAATAAAACATATATATATATATATATATATATATATATATATATATATATATATATATATATACATGTATACGTATATGTATATATGCATATATGTATACATACACATATATGTATATGTATATATACATGTATACTTATATGTATATATACATATACATACGTATACATATATATGTCATATATATATATATATATATATATATATATATATATATATATATGACTCTAAGAAGTCCCACAATCTACTGTCTGCAAGCTGGAGAACCAAGAAAGCCAGTGGTGGGCCGGCCCGGTGGCTCAAGCAGTTGGAGCTCCATGCTCCTAACTCCTAAGGCTGCCAGTTCGATTCCCACATGGGCCAGTGGGCTCTCAACCACAAGGTTGCTGGTTCAACTCCTCGAGTCCCGCAAGAGATGGTGGGCTCCATCCCCTGCACCTAAGATTGAACACGGCACCTTGAGCTGAGCTGCCTCCCGGATGGCTCAGTTGGTTGGAGCACGGGCTCTCAACAACAAGGTTGCCAGTTCAATTCCTCAGAGTCCCGCAAGGGATGGTGGGCAGCGCCCCCTGCAACTAGAAACAGCAACTGGACCTGGAGCTGAGCTGCGTCCTCCACAACTAAGACTGAAAGGACAACAACTTGACTTGGAAAAAAAGCCTGGAAGTACACACTGTTCCCCAATAAAGTCCTGTTCCTCTTCCCCAATAAAATCTTTTTAAAAAAAAGAAAAAGAAAACTAGTGGTATAATTTAGGAGAAGGTGTGTGTGCGTGTGTGGCGGAGGGTGTCTCTGGTGTAAGTCCCAAGTCTGAAGGCCTAAGAATTAGTTGCTCCAATGTCAGAGGGCAGGAAAAGATGAACATCTCAGTTCAAGTAGAGAGAGAGAGAGAGAGAGAGAGAGAGAGAGAGAATTCACCTGTTTGTTCTATTAATGCTCTAGTCACATTGTTGAGTGCAGATATTCTTTACTCAGTCTACTGAATCAAATGCTAATCTCTTCCAGAGACACCCTCACAAATACACCCAGAAATGGTGTTTTACCAGCTATCTGGGCATTCCTTAGTCCAGTAGGGTTGACACATAAAATGAACCATCACACTAAGCCCAACAAATCTATTCTTCATCTCCCCAACACCACCCCTATCTCTTGCCAGAATTCCCTGTCTGCCCTATCTAAATAAATGACACCATTATCCATTGCTATTCAGGATATAAAGCTAAGTCATTCTTTATGAAATTCCCTTATGAAATATTTACTGAGTGTCTCCTATGCATCAGGAACTATGCCAGGTGCTGCAGATATAATAGTAAACAAAGTAGTTTTGTTTCCTGTTCTTCATACCCAACTACAATTTGTGTCCTCCTAAAAAATATAATCATATCCATCTCTTGCATGAAAATCTTTGCCTTTACTCTTTTTTCTCTACAAAATAAAGTTTAAATTCTTCATCAAGATATGCACATATTTTTTCAAAACCTTGTAAAAGTTATTGTTGTACTGGACATTGTGAGGAAGGGGAAGAATTCCCTCTCCCTCCTCTGGACACCCCCATGCAGGAGAGGTTCAGAGATAGAAAAGAGGGCTGAAGTATACAAGACATCCAGAGTTTGGGATGAGGTAAGGTGCCTTGGGGGCTTCAAAAGGTCATTGCAGGATGACAAGAAGCATAGACCTTTAGTAATTAGTACTTTGTCCTGCCCTATAATAGGTCAAAAGAAGTGATCTCTGGTAACCTCTTATGGGCAAGGCCTTTAATTCAAATTCTTCTAGGTTGTTCAAGGAGGGGGAGGCAGAAGTTTTCCTTGAGCCTGCAGCTAAAATTGCCTTTAGCTCAAAGTAATCTGCATACCACAGAGGCGCATCTTGGGTGGCACGGCCTGGATGCTCACAAAGCCCACCCTGAAAACCTCATGCCCCTGGACAGTCAATTGAATGAAGAAGAATAGATACCTGATTCAAGTTGGAGGAAAATCTTTTTGGCTGAGGTGTAAACTGGATTTTGAAGTGACTGGAAGTGTTACACAGGTGGCCAGTTATGCCTACCATGTGAGTACACAGTTTCATTGATCTTAGGGGAGAAAGTTTAAAAAAAAATTTCCTATCAGACTCTGAATGTCAGCTTCCAATTGGCCAACTTTTGACCTTCGAGTTACTTAAAAAAAAAATACAAAAAAACAAAAAAGAAGTCCTTTTGAATATCTTGTCAGGTTTCAGCCAGGACAAACAGTAAATATTCCTGGCAGTATTGAACAACTTCATGGATGCAAGAGGTGCCCCCAAAGAAGTACAGAAGATGCTATCCTCCCAAAATTCAAAGCAACTCCCAAAGATAGGCAACAGAAACAAATGTTACTGGAGAGTGGGCTGTTCTCAGCGTAGTGTCCAGGCTCTTGGCGTCTCGAGCAAAAATTGAACAAGACACAGAAATAAAATGATGAAAGAGTAGTTTATTAGAAGAAATAGTATGCTCCAAAGAAATAGGATCTGAGCAACAGAGAATGGCTCAAGAGCTCATTATTAAAAGAAAACTTATGCTGCAAAGGGTTTGGCGTGCGCTGCTGAGCAAAAGCAAGGCTCAAGAGACTCAAAGGGGCTCGGACTGGCGAGTACTTGGAGTTTTTATCCTTTTTTTCTCTAGAACGGGCTGTTCCTTTCCAGGCATGGGACCACTGATTGACACCTGTGATTGACAAAAGGCAATTACCTCATCATTTTAGACTGCACATGTTCCTTTCCAGAAGTCAGTCTGTTATAATTATATTAATGAAATTCCAGGCGTATGTATGATATTACATGGTTGTGGGGACAGAGTCCCAGAGAACAGTTTCTAGGCTCTCAGCCTCACGTGGAGGGAAGCTGACTCAGGTAGTAGATGGCCGTCAGCTGTGGTTAGTTGACCATCAGCTGTAACCAGTTAGCCAATTAGCCACTGATATAACTGACGCAGCTGCACTGGTTGGTGAGTCCAGTCGGTTGGTTGGCAGGCAGAGAAGCAGACAGCAGGTTGCAGGTCGTGGGACTCCAGCCACCAGTGAGATTACAGTGGTATGAGTCCCCTACCTATGGTTCCATGGGTGTTCCTTTTTGTACTAGCCACATCCTGCATTCTTAATTGGGGAGCGGGAGCTGAGACCCCACACGACAAATGGCGGAGCGAGCAGGGTCCCCCGCACAACAATGGTATAATGAGGCCCAGGTGAAATGAAGGTCATTGTGGCTTTTACTGTGCAGGTGTGGGTGGCCGTTTTAATCCAGTTGGGTATTTTGTACCTATTTGTTTCTCATAGGGGTAGATAATTACAATGAAAAGGGGAAATTTTGGGCGGAGAGGGGAGGTCTTTTGGGCCATTGCATTCTGTGGATTATGCAGGAATGCAAAGACCCAATGCCTATCTCTAATTGCCTGCCTTGTTTTCCCCTTGAGAGACATGATCCCCATAAAATCTCTATGGAAAGTTAAGGGACAGAGGTCTTTTCTTCTGTATCTGCTTCCTGCTGGGCAGGGGCATAGAGTTGTCCCTACCTATTGGGGGATTCATGGAAGTCTTGCCCTATCTGATCTCATATGAGAGGAAGGGGTCTCGAGATCTGCCTGGAAGACCGCATTGGCTTCTTTGGTTGGGACTGGTAATCTTGCCAGGGCATCTTCCACATCCCCAAGGCCCCCCTAAGCCCCCAAATAAGGAAACACAGATTTTAATAAATCCATTAGCTCTATAGAGCCTGTGGCCATTCAACCAGTCATTCAGATGTTGTGAATTGTCCAGGAGTTAGGCCCAGAATAGGTAGGAGAGAACATTAGGCTTCAATGATTATAATCAACAAGTATCAATCACAAGTTTTAGGGTAATTATCTAAAGCAGAGTGTGGGGACAGAGCCAGGAGAGCAGTTTCCAGACTCTCGGCCTCATGTGGGAAGATGCTGGTTCAGTTAATAGATGGCCATCAGGTGTGGCTGGGTGGCCATCAGCTGTAACCAGTTAGCCATTAGCCACTAATATAACTGCTGTGGCTACATTTGGGTGTTAGTTGTTTGGCAGAAAAGCGGAGGGCGGATTGCAGATTGTGTGGATCCTGCTCTCTGTGTCTCCAACCCAGCCGCCAGTGAGACTGTAGTGGTATGAACCCCCTATCCATGGTTTCATTGTTGTTCCTTTTTGGCCTCAGCATATCCTGCGTTCTTGTGCGGGGAACGGGAGCTGAGTCCCTGCATTACAAACAGGTAGGAGCTAAAAAACTGGGGAAAAGGAAACTTAAGGAGAAAGAAACTTAAAATTTTTATAGGAAAGGAAACTTAAAGTTTTGCAGTAGTGGCGGGGCTACCTGTTGGCCCATATCAGAAAGACTTGGACAGTTCTCCTGAGAGGTGACAACAGTGGTAGGAACCTAGCCACAAATGTATATAGTACAACCCACATTTCTCCCTGACCATAGGCCTCTAACCTGATGGTTGCCAAGCCAAGTTCTCAGGACACAAAGTGAGACAAATAAGAAGGCAATAGTCGTTCTTGGTAGAGAAAGGATTGACAACTAATGGGCACCCAAAATCAAATTCACAAGTCACAATTCAAAGACCTAATTCTTACAAGTATTTTTTTCCTCTGCCAATTTGAATTTGGAAAGGAAGGGACTATGTGAAATGTTCCTTTCTCTTTTGACTACCACAGGTAAAGAAATCTGGGAGAGCTGACTTCGTTAAGAATTCTCACTTTTTCCGGCTTCTGCCAGATTTCCCAGGGTCCCATTTGCAGGCTCTGGATGAGTGGGGTGTCCCAGTACATCCCATGCTAGTCACCAGAAACTGTAGAAGGAGAAGGTTCAGAGATAGAAAGGGAAAATAAATATGTAAGACATCCTGAGCTAGGGATGGGGTAAGGTGTCTTGGGGACTTCAATAGTCACTGCAGGATGATAGATGGGCAGATCTTTAGTAAATAGAAGTTTGCCCTGCCCTAGCTAGGTCAAAAGAAGTTATCTCTGATTATTATGCACAAGGCTTCTAATTCAAATTCTTCTAGGTCATTAAGATGGGACGGGCAGAAGTTCCTGTTGAGCCCTCAACTATAGTTGCCTTTAGCTCAAAACAATCTGCATACCACAAAGGCATATCTTGGGGTGACTTGTTCTGGATCCCCATAGTTCCCGCCTCTGAAATGTCCCTGGAAGTTTTACATTCCACAAGTGGTGTTGGTAGATTGTTCTATATCTCATTAAGCCAGTTGCAGTCTTGAGAAAAGTTCAGTTAAACAGTTCTGTCTCGTTTCAGGAGGCAGTGATACAAATGGGTTTCCAAAGTTAAGCCTATGGTGCAAGCAATTAAGTATTTAATAAGAGGCATTTCTATGGAAACAAAAGAAAAGCAAAGGTTATTATAATCCTGGTTTCTGAATTCTGAAGGCACCATAAAATACAGAAAATCATTTTGATAAAACACAGAATCTTTGCTTTCTAGGCAAAAAAACAAACAAAAACTTTTCATGATATCAGTAGGAGACAAATACTTAGCAGAGAGAGAAAACCAAACTCTAATTTTGCATCAGCTTACTTTTGATATTTAAGTTCACTTATGTAATTAAAGTTTCCTTTCTCCAGATTCTTTTTCCACAAACCTTCTACAACTTTCCTTCTTACATTCAGATTTATGTCCTGTTTTTCCTCTTTCCCATTCTGAAACAACCAGCCTTACTTTAGGACAAAATCAATTTCCTTTCCCTCAAAAATATATCTCCCTATAGCCATATTTTTTTAAAAAAAAAACAAAACATATCCCATTTTTCTTATATACACAGTTTTCCCTAATATTATTAACTTCTATAGCTTTAATTACCTATTAGCACTCTTAACCTTTAAAACCCTTAATTAGTGAAAACTAAGAAGTAAGCAATTGTGAACTGTTACACCAGTATTCTTTTGATTGATACATGTGTAAACACATATCATAATTTCTAGAAATATATAT
Organism: Rhinolophus sinicus; assembly: GCF_057876585.1. Taxonomy (NCBI): domain Eukaryota; kingdom Metazoa; phylum Chordata; class Mammalia; order Chiroptera; family Rhinolophidae; genus Rhinolophus; species Rhinolophus sinicus. The sequence goes on from NC_142514.1 coordinate 127,388,218, forward strand.
TTCCTCATATCACATTTTTTTTAAATGAGGCACAAGACATGTTTACTAATGGACCCAAATATCTTTAGTTCCTCTCTAATAAACAAGTAGATAAATCTATATTCAGTAATTAATGATTCATTATTTTATCTTATTTGAAAATAGTCTAGACATTCCATGAATATCCGTCATTTATTTAGCAAAACTTTAATGTTTTAAGTTACTGGAGAGATTTAGGAAACCATTTTTAACAATATAATTGTCACTAAAGAGCTCACCTATTATCTTATTTACATTTATTTACTTGCTCCTAACAATTAAGTTTGGATTACTTATGAAAATTTTATTATACCAAGTTACTTTTCTTGCTGACAAGTTTTGCAACAGAGATAACATGAACTTATTTGACTAATAAACCCACGTAGAATAAAGTACTATTTAATGCATATCTAAAGATATGCCTATTTAACCAAACCAAACTTAAATCAGCTTTAATATCAAACATTTTCCCAGATCGTGTGATTTTTTTAAAGCATTTGTGTTAGTTTCTATTATATTTTTGAGAAATCTCATATAAGCACTTGTTTGTTTAAGCCAATTTAATACAGCTCCTTTTAATTTTCTTTTTATTTTTTAAAGATTTGTATTAAAAAAATATACCTAACATATAACATTATATCAGTTTCAGGTGTACACCATAGTTGTTCAATATTTAAAAACCTAAAGAAGTGATCACCATAAGTCCAGCAACCATCTGACACTGTATGACGCTATCATAATATTATTGATTGTACTCCCCATGCTGTACATTTCATCCCCATGACTTATTTTATATCTGGACATTTGAACCACTTATTCCCCTTCTCCTTCCCCCCCCCTTTTTAATTTTTCAATCACAGTTAACATTCAGTATTTTACGTTATTTTCAAGTGTACAGTATAGTGGTTAGACATTCATATAATTTAAGAAGTGATCCACCTGTCTTGTCAAGTACTCACTTGGTGCTATACATAGTTATTACCTTATTATTGGCTTTATTCCCTATGCTTTACTTTACATTCCCATGACTATTTTGTAACTACCAATTTGTACTTCTTAATGCCTTCACCTTTTTCACCCTGTCCCCCAAACCTCTTCCATCTATCACCCTGATAAATCTGACACCATACATAGTTATTAGATCTCCTTTTATATAAATCAACAATGCCATTTGGAGGCAGAAAATACCACACAAAAAACATGAACATACAAACAGATGGAAACAGAAAACTCCTAGCCTTCATTTTAAAATAACTACCATAGGATGAGTAAGATAATGTAAAGAAAGAAACAGTTGGATCGCAACTGTGTTTCTGGCAGAATAAACGAAGATTACCTGTGTAGGTGGCTGAAGCTTTTTCTTACTAATATTTGTGGAGAAAGCACTTATGATTTGTATTTGTCCCTGGCAAGGCAGCTTTGGAGCCATAAAATCAGTTTGTGCTTTTAAAAACATCCCAGCCTCCCATATTTTCCCTTCACTCTTAGAGAATTGGAGATGATAAAGATAGATGGGCTTGAACTGCTTCTAGAGCTGCATTTCTGTTTTCTACAAAAAAAGATTTGTAGGATAACAATTGCTCTCAAAATTTGGGCTGAAACTTAAATGACATCATAGGTTGACTTATCTGTCTAACTACATCTCTAATTTGTTTCTTTCCCTCTGGGTATACAGTTTTATTTTAGTTTATGGAGGGGGCTCAAAAAAAAAAAAAAATATATATATATATATACATACACACACACATATATATGTGTGTGTGTATATATATTATATATATACACAGAGAGAGAGAGAGGCAGAGAGACAGAGAGACAGAGCGAGACAGAGTGACAGAGAGACAGAGGGTGCCAAAAATGTATACACATTTTAAGAAAGGAAAAAAGTATATTAAAATTGTAATACTCAATATATACCAACAACAAAAGATGAATACAAGTCATGTGTATACATTTTTTTGGCAACCCTGGTCTATCTATCTACCTATCTATCTATCTATCGATCTACCATGTTTCCCCGAAAATAAGATCTAGCCGGACAATCAGCTCTAACGCGTCTTTTGGAGAAAAGGATTAATTTAAGACCCAGTATTATTGTATCATATCATATCATATCATATCATATCATATCATATCATATCATATCATATCATATATCATATCATATCATATCATATCATATCACATCACATCATATAAGACCCGGTCTTATATAAAAATAAGACCGGGTCTTATATTAAGTTTTGCTCCAAAAGACGCATTAGAACTGATTGTCCAGCTAAGTCTTATTTTCAGGGAAACACGGTATGTATCTATTGATCTATCATCTATTTATCTATTGATATAGATAAATAGATCGATAGACAGAGATCTCCTATCAGGCTCTGACATTAATTTCAATATGGCAAAATTTCTGTTCAGAAAGTTATTAAATCCTATCATATTTTGTCAAGTTTCAGCTGGGACAAACACTAAATATTTCTGACGTTATTAAACAATTCCATGGACCCAAGAGGGAGCAAAGTTTACTACCTTGTAAAATCTTTGCCTCTGGATAGCTAAAATAAAGAACTGACAGCTTTCATATCTCAGTTTCCCAATGAGACACAATGCCGATTTCCACGATACAATCAGGTAAAAGAGATGCAATCAATTAAAGTTGACAGAAGCATTCCGATTTTCATAATCTTATTAATCCTTACATTTCCATATTCTTTTAGTCTAATTGTAGCCTGGGTCAGGGCTTCTCCAGTGGGTTTTGGTACCACAGTTCAGGAACTCCCATATCAAGGAGTCCTGGGAATCGCTCTTTTCTACCTCCTGACCATTTTACCCACTCGAGTAAAAGGCTTTGGGTCCCCAGCAAGGGGTCAGGTAAAGGGATCCTGGCCCTGTTATCAATCTTCAATATGATTTAACCAGACTGACTGTTGCCCCAAGTGATTGCTGGTCAGGTTTCTCATTGTAATTGCTTCCTTCCAGTCTTTTAAACTTCTCCACACTGGGGCAAATAAAGCAGACTTGCTTGGGGACCTTTAATCTTGAGGGGGAAAGGGGGCAACCAGAGGTCATCTTGGCTCGTTCAGGCTTGGTTAGTGCTGCACTGAACCTTTGCTTTAACCTCATCAATATCTCTTGTTTTTAGCCCAATTGTTTTTCTTAATTGGTCATTCCTCATAATAGGCATTGTAGTTTTATATTTTAATTTCCTTGAGGGCTGGCAGCAGTTTGGTAGGATCCTAGCTGCAAATGGAGGTTAGCCCACATTTCTGTCTGGCTATATTGTGGAGCTTCTAGTCTCATAGTTACCAAGCCAAGTTCATAGGACATAACATTTTTATGTCCTAGTAAGATTTTGTCTTTAGTACTAAGCTTTTGCCATTCTTTTTCTTTCACTTCTCTTCTTAAGAGCAGGCCAATTGTACTTCCTATATCCTGATATATGTATATATGTGCATATATGTGTATATATGTATGTGTATATATATACATACATATAGTCTGCAAATGCCTGAAGGCAAACAGGAAGAAGGTCTGAGTAGGCTTTGATTTTTGTTCTCATTTCCTGTCCTTCCATCTTCTTAAGGAATCTTAATGACTAGCTATTATAACAATATGAGAGCTTTCTAAGAAAATTGTTCAATTTTGAAGTGTTTAACATTGAAAGGATCCATCATATGGCCTTGGCACTAAGATCTGTAGTGACACAAATCAATACTGTGGATGCAAGAGGAATCCCCAATAATTCTGAGTTATTCCCAGAGTGAGCCTAAGAGAGAAGGGGAGCCCTGCCTTTAAATAGCTGTTCTAAAATATAGGGAATCACATGTTTTCTCCCCTTGAACAGAATAAGGTTTAAGATTCCCTGAGCTTGGATCCATAGCCTATCCGGCTGCCTGCTATATACATATGCATCATCCAACTGGCGGAGATAACAGACCATCTCTGGGAAGAACAGGGTAGACAGAAAATAAACTCTTTGAGAGCTTGTCATGGCTGGATTGAGAGCAAGGTGTGCCTTGACAGGTGCACTCTCTGGATGGTAGAGGTCAGAGAGTAATATTCTCACTAGTCATAAGGCCAAGCTCTCAGTACATGTAACAAGATGAAAGGAGAGAAACTAGACAGGGACAGAGAAAAACAAAACCCATGAGTACTCATACCAAGTAACCAAGAGTTGCTAGCCCAAGAAACTAGTTTCATGATTATTTTCTCCTAGCAATCTAAATTTAGAATAGAGAAAAACATTCTTACCATTTTTGCTTCCACCGGATCCTGCAGACAGAGATCTGGAGGTGTGCTGACATGGTAAGAATCCTTACCTTCTGTTGGCCTATGTCAGACACCCTAGGATGTCCTCATCTACAGCAGCCTCACAGGGAAAAGTGGGGTTCCAGCCAGTGAGTTTATCTTGCTCACAGCACCAAACATCAGGGAGGAACAAATTTTCCTCTACCCTCAAAGTTCTTCTGGCTGGTCTAATAATCAAATAGACGTGAGACAGATTAGCAAAAGAAAATAACCAGATTTAATACATATGTATGTACGGGAACCCCACAAGCACAAGAGGTTCAGAGATAGAAAGGGAACAGGGGTATATAAAACATCCTGAGCTACAGATGAAGTAAGGTACCTTGGGGGCCTCCAAAGTCATTGCAGGATGATAAGATGGGCAGATCTTTAGTAAATGGAAGTTTGCCCTGCCCTGTAGACAGGTCAAAAGAAGTTATCTCTAATAGTCTCTTATAGGCAAGGTCTTTAATTCAAATTCTTTTAGGTAATTAAGGGGAGGGGTGGGCAGAAATTTCTCTTGAGAATTCAGCTAAAGTTGCCTTTAGCTCAAAACAATCTGCATACCACAGAGGCACATCTTGGGGTGACTCGTTCTGGATCCCCACACTAGCTAGGATAACTTTGCGGGAGAAAAACCTCTTTACCCATCAGAAGTGACAGGAAAATCATGTTCCTCAGATTCGCCTATCTGCTTGTGACTCTAACATAATTATATGAAGTGATACTGATGTAGGCTTTAGAACTCAATTCATTGTTTCTTGCCCTTTTCTGGTGAGGAACTTGATCTATTCATGGTTCAGCTGTTCCCTTTCACAGAAAGTAAGTCAAAGGGGAGGAAAGAGTTGTGGGGAAGGATAAGACCTCAGAGTGAGGGTTTTAAAGTGACTTTTTCCAGAAAGTCTGAAGAATTATGCCAACCTGTTAAAACACATTTTGGAGTTAAATATGGATTAGAATTTTTGTTCTCTGTCTTTTTGTTCCAGTTTTTTTAAAAATTTCTCCTTTATTTTATTTATTTTTTTAGCACAAATTCGATAGAAAAACTTGAACTTTGTCATAGCTGAACTGACAGAACAAGGAATGTTTTCTGATTTCAGACCTAAATAAATAGGGGGACAGCTTATACCTAAGGTGGCAAAACAGTAGGGAGCACCCTCTTTGAAAAGCCCAGTGACAAGAAAGTTGCTATGAAGTGGAAATCAGGAGTTTCTCTGCAAAATAATCCTTATCCTCTTGCCCATAAACAAAAGAACTTAGTCCTTGCAATGTTCTAAGGATTTCCTAGCTGCTGCTTGCTAATCAGGAGGGAACAGCTTTAGTTTTTCTCTACAAGGGCAAAGTGAGAGTTGCACGTAGCTCAGTTTCCAAAAGACGAGGGGTTGCTGCTGTGGTTTGCCAAGAAATCCTTTTATAGCTCAGCTTCTGCTTAGAATTCTCATTCCCATCTCTTATGCACTCTTCTTCTTCCTGTTTCTTGGGGAAGTTGCCCAATCCATCTGTGCTTCTATCTGGATATTTGGTACTTACTCTCTTCTTCTTATTATGTATTAATCATATAATATTCTACTGGATTTTGCTGGTGAATGGAAGGAACACTAGACCAGGAATCTCCTATATGTCCAGGACTGTGATAAATAATTCACATGAACTGTTGGAAGTAAATGAAATATTAAGTGAGCAACAAACTATGAGGGTAGATATATATGATAAAATTTGGTTACAAAACAAAATATAAATAAAATTGTCTATAGTGTACATGTAATCATTAGTGTGCTTTGTGTTTAGGCAAAAGTGGGGAGTATTTCAGACAAATGTAATTTTTACAGTCAAGCCACGTAACTCAATAGAAGAGAAGTCTGCCTTTATTATTATTTTTTGTTAAGCCTACGCAGCTGGATATCTTACTTCTACCAAAAACAGTACCCACAGCCTGGGCATTGCAAGACCTGTATATTTACTGTCATAGACACATAGCACAGCTGAGCTATACCCTTTGTTCAGAAGCCCCTGGGGAACGTGGGGCTATATAATGGGGTATGAATCTAAGATTCTAAAAAGGGCAGAACATTTTTCTCATTTTTTAAGTTTCTTTTTCACCTCTCTTCAACTGAAGAGAATTGCCGTCATAAATATTTCTTTTTCCTCCCCGTTTTCCTTATAGATGTTACATAAAGGTGGAGTAAATTACTGACAGAAAGACCCCTTTCTGGGCTTTGTCATCCCAGATAAACTCTATTATTCAATAAAACTCGCATGTAAGAAAATAGTTTGGATTAACAAGCAAGTGGGACAGATGTGTGTAGTAGTCATATTTCAACAAGTAGGACACCATTATTAGTAGTAGAGCTTACTTTGGGTTTGTACTTTCTGGGCACTGCCTTTCTGACAGCAAGAGTAAGATAAGGTTGTGACAACCCAAAATACAGAGGAGTTCTATAACTCAGGACTTGGAAGCACAATTAAAGATTTTTCAAAAGACCAATTAAAGAATGTCTTTCCTTTAAAGAAAAGAAAGAAACGCTGTACTTTTTAACACTACTAATTTAAGCGTCATTAGGGGCAATATATTACCAATGATAAATGATGGGGTTCTGTCAGATCCAGACATTGCACAGCTCCCCCTCGGGACACAAATGGTACTCAGCGTGGATTGAGTACCCTGGAGTTGTTTGCCTTTGGGCCCTGGTTTGTATAAATATTTAATTACATTTTAGTAATCCCTTAACCAATAGTGGCTATGAGACATTGTATTCTGGTTTGGTTGAATTCTTCTTTGTTGCTTGGACTAAATTCAGTAAATCCTCTTCTGTATGTCTTCATATTCTGTTTTGCACCACACCCTTCTGCATTCAGATGTTTCTTTGTATTGAAAAGAAATTAACCGTGTAGATGTACATTCATGATTTTCAGAATTCACTGTACATACCCTGGTGTGCATATGCAGTGCACTTCTAGTTCCCCTCCATCTCTGTTTCTTCCTATGTGTGTGGATCACTGTTCTGCCTGAACTATTTACAATGCAGTTCTCTTCACAAAAAGAGTACATTATTCATGGCGATCTCAATATAACTGTTCTTCCCACTGGACAGAAATGTGGATGACCTGGCACTTCCTATATGACAGTATTTAATATCGACCTTTGAATCAGTTTAGAATTATTATTGGTTAATCATTTTATGCTCCATAACATGTTAGAGAAGAATGCTAATTTAATACATCTTCCCTACATCCTGGTTTATTTTTCATTCTGTTGTATTTTGTGAATCTCTTCCCCTCCCTTTTTCTGCCTCCCCTCCGCCCACTCTGGTTCAAGCCATTGTTTCTCAGTCTAGTTGTATAGGACACAGCTCCCTGGCCCATGCTGGAATTATGAGCCTTGCGCTATCCCTAGCTGAGGCAGTCCGTCGCCAGTCATCGGTTGGCCACTCACAGCAGCTCATGGCAGCCCTCGCTGGCTGCCGGCCACTCACAGCAGCCCAGTTCCAGGGAGAGCTATTGTTCAGTCTTAATTGTAGAGGGCACAGCTCACTGGCCCATGTGGGACTCAAACTGGTGACCTAGGGCCTTAGGAGCATGGCGTTCCAACCACCTGAGCCACCGGGCCAGCCCGTGAATGCCACCTCAAACTTCTTTCTTTTTTTTGGACAAAGTCTAGAAATTACTTCTATGCTCTAGCCAAATTTCTGTGTACCTGTAGGTTGAATGTGTTCTCCGAAAACTTATATTGAAGTCCTAACCCCCAGTCCCTCAGAATGTGACCTTATTTGGAGAGAGGGTCTTTACAGAGGAAATCAAGTTAAAATAAGGCCCTAATCTAATATGACTGGGTCTTATTTTAACTTGATTTAATACGAGTGTGCCCTAATCTGACTGGGTCCTTATAAAAGGGGAAATTTGGACACAGGCATTCATAGAGGAATACAGAGATCAGGGTGATTTTTCTACATGCCAAGGAATGCCAATGATTGCCAGCATGCCACCAGAAGGTAGAGTAGGGACAATGAACAGATCCTTCTCTCAGCTTTCAGAAAGAACCAACCCTGCCAGCACCTTGACTTTGGACTTCTAGTCTCCACAACTGTCAGACAATGAATTTCTGTTTTTTTTTTAGGCTACCCAATTATTGTATTCTGTTATAGCAATTCTGGGAAACTAATACAGTGCTCCTATTAAAACAATTATCTTATTAACTGTAGTTTTTTCTTTGGCATTTTTGTTCCATACTGGCGTATGGATTCATCAAGAGAAGTAACTTTCCCTGTCACATACTTTACTCTGTAGTAGTTTTGTAAGAGACACAACATGTAAGAGACAATCTAAAATTTATTCATGAAATATTTATTGAGTGTCTGATGTAATTATGCAACAAGCACTCAGTCAGGAGATGGGTCATACAGTGGCGAAGACAAGAGATGAACCTTACTAATGGAGCATACAGTCTAGAAGACAGCAGTGGGGTAGAGCATTAAGAACATACACCAAGAGAAAATAACTGTACATTATGATAAATAGGTTGAAGGAAAACAAAGCAAACAAGGTTCTTATAGCAATAATTTCAATGCATAAAAATATGTGATGACTGCTAAGTAGGAAAGAAACAACTGTACATAAAGAAGAGGTTGTTTTGGTCACCCTTGGCCTTGGGATTGTCTGGGAAGGCCTCGAAGGAAGGGCATTTGAGCTCAGCTTACAAAGAACAGTTGATTTTGATAGAGGATAGGAAGAGAGCCCGCTTACACTTGTCAAGATGGGAATGAGCAAGAACCACTGGGTCACTAACGTAGTAGTCCTTTTGTCTGCGGAACAGAGAAGTCATTAAGTAGAATGGCAAGGCAATGATAACCATTATTATTTTTTTTATTTCCAGGGACTAAAATACATTTACATTATCTAATTTACCTTTACAGTTTTTGAGGTTTCCTATAGTTGCCCCAATTTACAGATAAGGATGTTAAAGTTTGCTCAACCATTGTTTTGGACTCATGTTATTATACCATATTACATACCACCAAGACTTATTTGTAGGAGTAACTGTGATTTGGAATGAGGTCTCGGACTCCACAGCTGCTTTTTTTGTTGTTTTTTCTTTTTCCATGAAAGAGGACTGTCCCCCAAAATGCAGAGTCAGAGGATAGGTTGCAGGCAGATTATAGAATACTTTGTATACTTAATTAAAAATTATAAAGTTTAGTTATAGTAACCGAAGGGAGAACTAGAACTACAAATTAGTGACATGACCAGGTATATGCTAAAACGTTGTGGTGGGAAGATGTTTGGGGGAGTAGGATCCCTTAGCACTTACTAACAGGAATGTCCAGATGAGAAACATAGGCTTATTATTAGGATGGCTTAGTGTGCACAAGAAGTGTCTGAGGTGCCTTTTAATAATTCCTATTTCTAGGCATCATCCCAGGGATTGCTAATGTGAGGAGGCTTGAGACAATATTGTGTTCTCGCCTAGCCAAAGCATTAGGGAAGCATTGTGAACCAAACTTCCTTCTTCTCAGTAAGCTTTTGGCCTGCTGGGACCAGAATACACTCATCTTTTCATTCCCTGTCTCCCAGGACCTAAGATCTGGCTCATAATAAGCATGTGGATGAATTGAATTGAACAGTCAGGTGGAAGACTTAACAAAGAAGAATCATTAGGATTGTGTGAATTGAAAAAGAACAAATTCAAGAAAACACAATTTTTGAGTCTGGGAGAGAGAACACGTGGGATATAGGGATGGTGACACATGAGCAACAAAAACGATTAAAATGAAATCCCTACCAATTATATTTGAGTGATCTGCTACTTAGGGTGCACGATTAAGTTCCTAGCAAGTCTTATGGGTACTTTTCCTCCACAGTATCTGAAAGCAGTTTGAAGGGACTGTGTCACCATTAGGAGACAATATAAAGCACCCCTTGATTATGGTCTACTCTGGAAACTGGCAGCCACCGTTCTTTCTGCTGAATGCCATGGAGAGGAGGTGGAGAAAAGCTTTTTCCACTGAAAATAGCAGGAAGATATACACGTATATAGAGAAGCACAGTATGGTTTTCTGAGTTAGAAACTGGCTAGAACACAGGGATGTGAGTGCCCTTCTGCTCTAGAATATGCTGGTCACCGATAGGTGTGAATAAGGTGAAACCTATTAAAATAAGTGGCAACATCAAATAGTGCTAGAATCTTTCTTCAGTCCTCATCAATTGACCTGAATTAGTTGGCATTCCAATAAATATCTGTTGAAACAAAGAGAACAGTAACAAACAGGAAATACGTGCTCTTGGTGGTTGCTGGTATGGCTTCTTATACCTTTTCTGCCACTGGACCTAGTTGTAGAGAGGTTATCACTCTTTTTCCTAGTTGACACTCCAGATCATTTTCCCTCTTTTCCTCAAAAATCACCCAACTTGATGTTCATATCATAGATTATATTACTTATTCTCCTCTATTGCTTCAAGATTTTATCATATGTGTGTTAATGTCAGTCTTCACAACACTCCTGTCATAAGTCTTCGTAAATGTCCATTGATTAAAATTCCCAAATCCTAACCTGTTTTTCAGAGAACTTCCATTCTCCTTTAGCAACCCAGGTCCTTGTTTGTCCCCTAGAACAATCAGTAGGTCACTCCTCTGTCTTGTTAACACATCAGCTAACCTGTCCTATCTGTACATGGATATTATCTCTTCTTTCATGTTACTACGGATGAAATTGCCATGATCCTATCTGGTAATATTGACGTACCATGTCTCACTTTCTTTCACTTTAGCAAGTGGACTCTCTTTCTTAAACAATATTTTTCTGCCCCAACCAGATAATCCCATAGTCATACAAATATACCGTAATATCTTCTTTTTAAAAGTAACCCCCTTCTTTAAAATAACCTCCAACTACCACCTGATTTTTCTCCTTCCCTGTACATCAACATTCCTTGAAAGTGATTTCTTGTATTTACTCTGCCCCCTTTTTCTATTCCCATTCTCACTCAGATCTACTCCAAAAGGTCTACACACACACACACACACACACACACACACACACACACACACACACAGTAGATTACCCATGACTTCCATAGTGCTAACTAAATTCAATGGTAAACTCTCAATCTTTTGATGTCCTAGATAACTCTCTCCTTACTTCACTTAGCTTCCAGAAATTACTCTCTCAGTTCTCCTATTCCCTTTGGTTGCTTCTTGTAGCTCCCTTTATTGATTCTTCTCATCTCTCCCCTGGAATTCACTGGGGTTCAGTCTTTAGATCCCTTCTCTATCAACATTCACTCCCAAGGTGATATCATCCAATCTTGTGGCTTTAACTATTATTTGCATGTTGATAATGCTCAAATGTCCTTTCCACTGCACTCAGGCTTCTATTCAACTGCTACTGAATAGCCTCACTTCTGCTGCTAATAGACATCTCAAATTTAATATATCCTGGTTGGGCCCTTGAGATCCAGCTCCTGGTCTTCCTGCACATTTCCTGATTTCATGTAACTTTTTCCAATTGCTTAAGTAACTAGGAGTCCTTCCCCACAATAAACTTTTCTCTCTTTTTCGTATGTATTTGATCTATCAATCAATCCTGTTAATTATACCTTTAAAATGTATAAGTAATCTGGTTATTCTTTTCCTATTGATAGCTGTCCTCAAGGTGGCCATCATCTGTTTCCTGGATAAATATAGTACTTTTCTTTTGGTATGTCTTATTCAGCACCTGCCTCTCGCTTATGGTCTGTTCTGAATGTAGCAGCTAGGCCACACTGGGTAATGTCAACCCTGTACCCTAAACTCTATAACAGTTTCCCTTATATTGACCAGTAGGTCCTATGTTATTTGC